>NC_091153.1:46345313-46352813 GCF_040958095.1 Procambarus clarkii | reverse complement strand
CAAGTGAGGCTCTATCTCCCCTAGTGAGGCTCTATCTTCACTAGTGAGGCTCTATATCACTAGTGAGGCTCTATATCCACTAGTGAGGCTCTATCTCCACAAGTGAGGCTCTATCTCCACTAGTGAGTCTCTATCTCCACTAGTGAGGCTCTATCTCCACTAGTGAGTCTCTATCTCCACTAGTGAGGCTCTATATCTCCACTAGTGAAGCTCTATCTCCACTAGTGAAGCTCTATATCCACTAGTGAAGCTCTATATCCACTAGTGAAGCTCTATCTCCACTAGTGAAGCTCTATATCCACTAGTGAAGCTCTATCTCCACTAGTGAAGCTCTATATCCACTAGTGAAGCTCTATATCCACTAGTGAAGCTCTATATCCACTAGTGAAGCTCTATCTCCACTAGTGAAGCTCTATCTCCACTAGTGAAGCTCTATCTCCACTAGTGAAGCTCTATATCCACTAGTGAAGCTCTATATCCACTAGTGAAGCTCTATATCCACTAGTGAAGCTCTATCTCCACTAGTGAAGCTCTATCTCCACTAGTGAAGCTCTATCTCCACTAGTGAAGCTCTATATCCACTAGTGAAGCTCTATATCCACTAGTGAAGCTCTATCTCCACTAGTGAAGCTCTATCTCCACTAGTGAAGCTTTATCTCCACTAGTGAAGCTCTATCTCCACTAGTGAAGCTCTATATCCACTAGTAAAGCTCTATATCCACTAGTGAAGCTCTATCTCCACTAGTGAAGCTCTATCTCCACTAGTGAAGCTCTATCTCCACTAGTGAAGCTCTATCTCCACTAGTGAAGCTCTATATCCACTAGTGAAGCTCTATATCCACTAGTGAAGCTCTATATCCACTAGTGAAGCTCTATCTCCACTAGTGAAGCTCTATCTCCACTAGTGAAGCTCTATCTCCACTAGTGAAGCTCTATATCCACTAGTGAAGCTCTATATCCACTAGTGAAGCTCTATCTCCACTAGTGAAGCTCTATCTCCACTAGTGAAGCTTTATCTCCACTAGTGAAGCTCTATCTCCACTAGTGAAGCTCTATATCCACTAGTAAAGCTCTATATCCACTAGTGAAGCTCTATCTCCACTAGTGAAGCTCTATCTCCGCTAGTGAAGCTCTAGATCCACTAGTAAAGCTCTATATCCACTAGTGAAGCTCTATCTCCACTAGTGAAGCTCTATCTCCACTAGTGAAGCTCTATCTCCACTAGTGAAGCTCTATCTCCACTAGTGAAGCTCTATCTCCACTAGTGAAGCTCTATCTCCACTAGTGAGATACACTGCGACTCAACTAGGGAAGCTGGACATTCAATACACTCTTTTGAAACCCTATGTCTGAAGCCCCAGCTCAGTTCAAAAGCTCCCCTAGAACCTGAAGTTCAAAAGCCCCTTTCAATCTCCAGTTCAAAGGCTCCCTTACAACCTGAAGTTCAAAAGCCCCTTTTAATCTCCAGTTCAAAAGCTCCCCTACAACCTGAAGTTCAAAAGCCCTTACCATCTCCAGTTCAAAAGCTTCCCTAGAACCTGAAGTTCAAAAGCCCCTTACCATCTCCAGTTCATAAGCTCCCCTAGAACCTGAAGTTCAAAAGCCCCTTTCAATCTCCAGTTCAAAGGCTCCCCTACAACCTGAAGTTCAAAAGCCCCTTTCAATCTCCAGTTCAAAAGCTCCCCTACAACCTGAAGTTCAAAAGCCCCTTTTAATCTCCAGTTCAAAAGCTCCCCTACAACCAGAAGTTCAAAAGCCCCCCCCAGTTCAAAAGCTCCCCTAGAACCTGAAGTTCAAAAGCCCCTTTCAATCTCCAGTTCAAAGGCTCCCCTACAACCTGAAGTTCAAAAGCCCCTTACAATCTCCAGTTCAAAAGCTCCCCTACAACCTGAAGTTCAAAAGCCCCTTACCATCTCCAGTTCAAAAGCTCCCCTAGAACCTGAAGTTCAAAAGCCCCTTACCATCTCCAGTTCAAAAGCTCCCCAACAACCTGAAGTTCAAAAGCCCCCCCCCCCACCAGTTCAAAAGCCCCTCCCCCCACACCTTTCTATACAAACAGGTACGGAGATAAAACTACCCATGATGTACCAGTCTGTGTCTAGGAGACCTCAACGCCTTGCACATAGTGATCCAGAGACCGCTGCTCGGCCCAGAAGTTAACTAACAATTCCCCTCTTTAACCAAAGACCCATAACCCCAGCGGCTTGTCTTATGACCCCCCCCAACCCTTCCCCCAAGCACCTATTGAACATATTAAATCAAAATAGTCACGTTTAATACTTTTGTAATACTCCAAATACCATGCTAACAATAGGTGGGTATGCTACCTAATCTACCTTTTCATAGGCCTAAATAACGAGTCCCCCAGGCCTAATTGCACGTTTTCATGGATGCAATTGAGTGTATATATGGGCTGTGCTATGGCCGGGAAGGTTTAGGATTCGTTATTGGCTTCCTATTCGTGCCCTCTGTGATATTTGTAACGCTGCTATATGTACTACCATTCATGGTGGTCACTGAACTGGTCCTATATGTACTACCATTCATGGTGGTCACTCAACTGGTCCTATATGTACTACCATTCATGGTGGTCACTCAACTGGTCCTATATGTACTACCATTCATGGTGGTCACTCAACTGGTCCTATATGTACTACCATTCATGGTGGTCACTCAACTGGTCCTATATGTACTACCATTCATAGTGGTCACTCAACTGGTCCTATATGTACTATCATTCATGGTGGTCACTGAACTGGTCCTATATGTACTACCATTCATGGTGGTCACTCAACTGGTCCTATATGTACTACCATTCATGGTGGTCACTCAACTGGTCCTATATGTACTACCATTCATGGTGGTCACTCAACTGGTCCTATATGTACTATCATTCATGGTGGTCACTCAACTGGTCCTATATGTACTACCTTTCATGGTGGTCACTCAACTGGTCCTATATGTACTACCATTCATGGTGGTCACTCAACTGGTCCTATATGTACTATCATTCATGGTGGTCACTCAACAGGTCCTATATGTACTACCATTCATGGTGGTCACTCAACTGGTCCTATATGTACTACCATTCATGGTGGTCACTCAACTGGTCCTATATGTACTACCATTCATGGTGGTCACTCAACTGGTCCTATATGTACTACCATTCATGGTGGTCACTCAACTGGTCCTATATGTACTACCATTCATGGTGGTCACTCAACTGGTCCTATATGTACTACCATTCATGGTGGTCACTCAACTGGTCCTATATGTACTACCATTCATGGTGGTCACTCAACTGGTCCTATATGTACTACCATTCATGGTGGTCACTCAACTGGTCCTATATGTACTACCATTCATGGTGGTCACTCAACTGGTCCTATATGTACTACCATTCATGGTGGTCACTCAACTGGTCCTATATGTACTACCATTCATGGTGGTCACTCAACTGGTCCTATATGTACTACCATTCATGGTGGTCACTCAACTGGTCCTATATACCACTATTGATGAGTGAGAGTTATTACTCAATTACTGTTTGTGTCTAACTTTTCACACGAAGCTAAAGACTCTTTTGAGTGGACGTCAGTCAGTACTCAGCCCGTCCTCACATACAAAGATCCAAGCTCGTTAATCCAGCCGCCAAACCCCCATTGTTTATGAATGAAAAGTGGTTTACACACGACTCACAACTGCTGACGTCCGAACACTTCCGGAACAAGTGCTTCGCTCACGTCCTCTATTCGAACCACAACGCTCTAAATTCACAGTATGTTAAAGTTGATGAATGTGTCTGGGGAGGACGGCCGCTGCTTTAATCAGCCTAGTGTGAGGACGCCGCTGCTTTAATCAGCCTAGTGTGATGACGGCCGCTGCTTTAACCAGCCTAGTGTGAGGACGGCCGCTGCTTTAATCAGCCTAGTGTGATGACGGCCGCTGCTTTAACCAGCCTAGTGTGAGGACGGGTTGTCTGCCATGAAAAAAAGAAAATGCTGGAGGTTATCTTGAGGTTATTTCGGGGCTTAGCGTCTCCGCGGCCCGGTCCTCGACAAGGCCTCCTTTTTTTGTTACACATCCCCAGGAAGCAGCCCGTAGCAGCTGTCTAACTCCCAGGTACCTATTTACAGCAAGGTGAACAGGCCAACAGGGTGAAAGAAACTTTGCCTATTCGCCTCTGCCAGGGATCGAATTCGTAACCTTAATACTACGAATCTCGAGCGCTGTCCCCCTCAGCCGTCAGACCTCAGAAGGAGCATACACAATCTACATTAAATATGTCCCTTTGAAGGGGTCTCAGAAGGAGGAAGAAATATATATATATATATATATATATATATATATATATATATATATATATATATATATATATATATATATATATATGGAGCACAGGACAATGTCTTCCACCTTATGGAGCACAGGATAATGTCTTCCTCCTTATGGAGCACAGGACAATGTCTTCCTCCTTATGGAGCACAGGACAATGTCTTCCACCTTATGGAGCACAGGACAATGTCTTCCACCTTATGGAGCACAGGATAATGTCTTCCTCCTTATGGAGCACAGGACAATGTCTTCCACCTTATGGAGCACAGGATAATGTCTTCCTCCTTATGGAGCACAGGACAATGTCTTCCACCTTATGGAGCACAGGATAATGTCTTCCTCCTTATGGAGCACAGGACAATGTCTTCCACCTTATGGAGCACAGGATAATGTCTTCCTCCTTATGGAGCACAGGATAATGTCTTCCACCTTATGGAGCACAGGACAATGTCTTCCTCCTTATGGAGCACAGGACAATGTCTTCCTCCTTATGGAGCACAGGACAATGTCTTCCACCTTATGGAGCACAGGATAATGTCTTCCTCCTTATGGAGCACAGGATAATGTCTTCCACCTTATGGAGCACAGGATAATGTCTTCCACCTTATGGAGCACAGGACAATGTCTTCCTCCTTATGGAGCACAGGACAATGTCTTCCTCCTTATGGAGCACAGGATAATGTCTTCCTCCTTATGGAGCACAGGACAATGTCTTCCTCCTTATGGAGCACAGGATAATGTCTTCCTCCTTATGGAGCACAGGACAATGTCTTCCTCCTTATGGAACACAGGACAATGTCTTCCTCCTTATGGAACACAGGACAATGTCTTCCTCCTTATGGAGCACAGGACAATGTCTTCCTCCTTATGGAGCACAGGACAATGTCTTCCTCCTTATGGAGCACAGGACAATGTCTTCCTCCTTATGGAGCACAGGACAATGTCTTCCTCCTTATGGAACACAGGACAATGTCTTCCTCCTTATGGAGCACAGGACAATGTCTTCCACCTTATGGAGCACAGGACAATGTCTTCCTCCTTATGGAGCACAGGACAATGTCTTCCTCCTTATGGAGCACAGGACAATGTCTTCCTCCTTATGGAGCACAGGACAATGTCTTCCTCCTTATGGAGCACAGGACAATAAGCCTTTCCACAAGAAACTCAAAATAGAGGATGACTAAATCTGACCAGATGTAGTAGAGAGGAAACAAGAGAAAATGAATTTCAGTTCTAATCTAAGTCAGGGGCCTGACGGCTGAGTGAACAGCGCTCGGGATTCGTAGTCCTGAGGTTCTGGGTTCGATCCCCGGTGAAGGCGGAAACAAATGGGCAGAGTTTCTTACACCCTTGATGCCCCCGTTCACCTAGCAGTAAATAGGTACCTGGGAGTTAAAGAGCTGCTACGGGCTGCTTCCTGGGGATGTGTATCAAAAAAGGAGGCCCTGGTCGAGGACCGGGCCGCGGGGGACGCTAAGCCCCGAAATCATCTGAAGATATCCTCAAGATAACTAAGATTAGCGACCAAGGTGAGCCTACTACTACACCAATGTTGGATCTATACAATAGATAAATCGTTTAAGACAATAGACTTAAACAATAAAGCTTGGCGAGTAACGATTTCAGTCAAGCATTGCAAAAAAAAAAAAACGTTTGCAAACGTCAAACGCAAAAAGATGGCAACGTGGTTAGCATTTCGGCCTGGCACGCCAAGTGTCACCAGTTCGAGCCTCCTGGAAGCTGCCGTGTTCTTCCGTATATAGTGTAAACATTTGACTAATGTATAACAACGTGTTTTAACCGTTTTTTTTTCTCGAAAAAACACACAACCGATTCAGAGATATCTCGTCCTGTCTCAGTCCTTGGACTCGGTGTGGGTGGACTCGGCCCAAACAGTGGGTGGACTCGGCCCAAAGAGTTGGTGAACTCGGTCCAAAGAGTGGGTGGACTCGGTCCAAAGAGTGGGTGAACTCGGTCCAAAGAGTGGGTGAACTCGGTCTAAAGAGTGGGTGGACTCGGTCTAAAGAGTGGGTGGACTCGGTCCAAAGAGTGGGTGGACTCGGTCCAAAGAGTGGGTGGACTCGGTCCAAAGAGTGGGTGAACTCGGTCCAAAGAGTGGGTGAACTCGGTCTAAAGAGTGGGTGAACTCGGTCTAAAGAGTGGGTGGACTCGGTCTAAAGAGTGGGTGGACTCGGTCCAAAGAGTGGGTGGACTCGGTCCAAAGAGTGGGTGGACTCGGTCCAAAGAGTGGGTGAACTCGGTCCAAAGAGTGGGTGGACTCGGCCCAAAGAGTGGGTGGACTCGGCCCAAAGAGTGGGTGGACTCGGCCCAAAGAGTGGGTGGACTCGGCCCAAAGAGTGGGTGGACTTCTGGACTTAGGACGTAATTCCTTAGCACACAAGGAAATATACACTTAGTTATCCATAAAGAAACATTGGGACCTCAACAGCTGTACCAGAGAGAGAGAGAGAGAGAGAGAGTGAGAGAGAGAGAGAGAGAGAGAGAGAGAGAGAGAGAGAGAGAGAGAGAGAGAGAGAGAGAGAGAGTAAGAGAGAGAGAGAGAGAGAGAGAGAGAGAGAGAGAGAGAGAGAGAGAGAGAGAGAGAGAGAGAGAGAGAGAGAGAGAGAGAGAGAGAGAGAGAGAGAGAGAGAGAGAGAGAGAGAGAGAGAGAGAGAGAGAGAGAGAGAGAGAGAGAGAGAGAGAGAGAGAGAGAGAGAGAGAGAGAGTAAGAGAGAGAGAGAGAGAGAGAGAGAGAGAGAGAGAGAGAGAGAGAGAGAGAGAGAGAGAGAGTAAGAGAGAGAGAGAGAGAGAGAGAGAGAGAGAGAGAGAGAGAGAGAGAGAGAGAGAGAGAGAGTGAGAGAGAGAGAGAGTGAGAGAGTGAGAGAGAGAGAGAGAGAGGCAGCTTGGTCCTTAGAGCAAGAGTACTGAGATGAAGGGAGATCAACGTCTCCAGCATCCTTGAAGACATATAGAGGGAAGGTAGACCTGCGGAAGGAGAATGATTGGGCCAGGATTTGGAGATCCTAATCCTTTACCTAACTCAAGTTCCTTCTAGGCATTTTTAGACGTAGGAGATGGACAGGACCTATCCGTCTGAGTCGTAATAAATTCATGAAACGTCTAATTAAAAACAGTAAACGCAGGAATTAGATTTAGAATCTACAT
>NC_091153.1:46292813-46342813 GCF_040958095.1 Procambarus clarkii | reverse complement strand
CCGCCAGAAACCCGCAGGGGTTCGTATCCCACGGGCGACTAGGAACATTTTGGAAGAATTTCCCTTCATCTGATGCTCTGGAGTTGAACTTTAAAGCTTCCTGTCCCAGACAATGGGAATTTCGCGCGGCTGGCAGCGCGGCAAGAGTACTCAGCTGTGGTGGATGGCGGTGCCGGGGAGAGTGAGGGAGGTATCGTACTGCAGCAGCAGCCGCCTCGTCGCGTCACCATGGCGACCCGCCAGTGTTGGGGGTGACCCCGTAGGATGAGGGGGGGAGAGAGAGTGAGACAGAGAGAGAGAGAGAGAGAGAGTAGGGAGGCACGGTTTAAGGAAACTCACTCTCACTCTCCCAAACAATACAAGCACATCACCAGGGAGGATTGACTAGGCACCAATCATCAACCGTTCGTCCCTGTTCACCCAGCAATCACTGGGCACCTGGTTGGCAAGCAGTTGGCAGGTTGTGTTCCAGGGAGAAGTAGTGGGTAAGGCTTACCTTGGGGCTCAGGGAAGGGAAAGCTCTCAGCCTGCTAACACGAGTCGCAAATCGTCTCCATCACCCACCTGATAAACAAAAAAAAAATATTATATAAATTTTCAGAGAAGCGCTTAAGACGAACTTCACACATATCATTAATTTAATTATGACAATAACAAATAAACCCGGATATCTCTAATAACAGATATATAAAGTTATTTAATCATTTACAACAAACCTTATTCAGTTTTTTGGTACCGCGGCGTCCGCAGTCCTCAAGGGCTCAGTCTCTATGTGACAGCAGGGCCAGATTCACGAAGCAGTTACGCAAGCACTTACGAACCTGGGGTCCAGATTCACGAAGCAGTTACGCAAGCACTTACGAACCTGGGGCCAGATTCACGAAGCAGTTACGCAAGCACTTACGAACCTGGGGGCCAGATTCACGAAGGAGTTACGCAAGCACTTACGAACCTGGGGCCAGATTCACGAAGCAGTTACGCAAGCACTTAAGAACCTGGGGCCAGATTCACGAAGCAGTTACGCAAGCACTTAAGAACCTGGGGCCAGATTCACGAAGCAGTTACGCAAGCACTTACGAACCTGGGGCCAGATTCACGAAGGAGTTAAGCAAGCACTTACGAACCTGGAGCCAGATTCACGAAGCAGTTACGCAAGCACTTACGAACCTGGGGCCAGATTCACGAAGGAGTTACGCAAGCACTTACGAACCTGGGGTCCAGATTCACGAAGCAGTTACGCAAGCACTTACGAACCTGGGGGCCAGATTCACGAAGCAGTTACGCAAGCACTTACGAACCTGGGGTCCAGATTCACGAAGCAGTTACGCAAGCACTTACGAACCTGGGGCCAGATTCACGAAGCAGTTACGCAAGCACTTACGAACCTGGGGTCCAGATTCACGAAGCAGTTACGCAAGCACTTACGAACCTGGGGGCCAGATTCACGAAGCAGTTACGCAAGCACTTACGAACCTGGGGGCCAGATTCACGAAGCAGTTACGCAAGTACTTACGAACCTGGGGCCAGATTCACGAAGCAGTTACGCAAGTACTTAAGAACCTGGGGGCCAGATTCACGAAGCAGTTACGCAAGCACTTAAGAACCTGGGGCCAGATTCACGAAGCAGTTACGCAAGCACTTACGAACCTGGGGGCCAGATTCACGAAGCAGTTACGCAAGTACTTAAGAACCTGGGGCCAGAATCACGAAGCAGTTACGCAAGCACTTAAGAACCTGGGGCCAGATTCACGAAGCAGTTACGCAAGTACTTACGAACCTGGGGGCCAGATTCACGAAGCAGTTACGCAAGCCGAGGGAGGGAGCCGGTCGGCCGAGCGGACAGCACGCTGGACTTGTGATCCTGTGGTCCTGGGTTCGATCCCAGGTGCCGGCGAGAAACAATGGGCAGAGTTTCTTTCACCCTATGCCCCTGTTACCTAGCAGTAAAAATAGGTACCTGGGTGTTAGTCAGCTGTCACGGGCTGCTTCCTGGGGGTGGAGGCCAGGTCGAGGACCGGGCCGCGGGGACACTAAATCCCCGAAATCATCTCAAGATAACCTCAAGATAAGAAGAAGGCAGTTGGAAATGAATGGTTCTCGAGGGCACTTGGTGTCAATTGCCGGCTGGACACATATTGCAAATCAAATGCAATATTTGTCATAGATAACCACCATCCCGTTGTCAACAACAACAACCCCACCCTTCCCTCCACCCCCAGGAAGCAGCCCGTGACAGCTGACTAACTCCCAGGTACCTATTTACTGGTAGGTAACAGGGGCATTCAGGGTGAAAGAAACTTTTGCCCATTTGTTTCTGCCTCGTGCGGGAATCGAACCCGCGCCACAGAATTACGAGTCCTGCGCGCTATCCACCAGGCTACGAGGCCCCCATGCCTTTCATGGAAGAATGTCACATATGATCGGGATCCCTCCCTTACTCCTAACTCATTCTATGGCTGTCTTAGACCTCTGTATCAGTGCCTCACTCCTAACTCCTCCAACATCATTTCCACCGGCACTGATACAAAAAACTGGCTTGTTCACGTTTCCAGAAATAAAACATTCATGTCGTGCACAATACCCCGCTGCTCCCGGACACTGATAGTTCCCGCCAAATACTTTACCTCAGAGTCACTTACAAGCAAAATTCGCTTACCCATTTCCTCTACCGGCACTCCCTTCGTTGGCTTGCCTTTAAGGTAAACTACAGTCTCCCTACAACACCCATCTCCAACTCGGGGAATGAGTTTGAGGTCTTCTAGAGAGCTGTTGCAGGCCTTGTGCCCGTCTTGCTCATTCCTTGTGACACTTCAAGGAAAGACTTCCTAAGGCTACTCTTCTGTGCTTCCTCTTGAGGGGGAAGACTTCTTGTTTCACTTGCAGGGAGTCGAACCCTGTCCTCAGAGCACCGCAAACTCTTGCCAAATATGACCAATTAGCTACAGAAGCGAGAGCTTTAGTTCTCCCAAGCACCGTACTCGGTTAAGTTGACCAGACTACACACTAGAAAGTGAAGGGACGACGACGTTTCGATCGACTTGAGAATGGTCCAGGACGGACCGAAACGTCGTCGTCCCTTCACCTTCTAGTGTGTGGTCTGGTCAACATACTTCAGCCCCGTTATTGTGACTCCTCGTCTATACTTGGTTAAATGTGTCTCTGGAGACGTTACGTGAACTACCTAACGAGGTCGTCTGGAGATAACTAAGCGTCGTGATCTTCACTTCAAACCCTCTGAAATTTTTCTTCGATTTCCTAATTTCATGTCCCTTAACGCGGGTCAAAATAATCATTCAATCATACGAGTTTAATGATCCATTGAAATATTTATATTTTGTTTTATTTAATGACAATTTATAAAGGAACTTAGAGTCATAAATTGTTTCAATAATTACCACTCTAAAACTATAATAGTAACAATATTCCTTAATGACCATACATGATGGGAGTAATTAACCCTTTGATGGAAAGGGAAGGAATGGGACCCCAGACTCCGACCACCATTATAATAGACCAATTTGCATATGTTTACCTATAGCAAATGACAGTCATTCTATCCAAACACCTGCTTAAGACGCCATTAACACCTCCCTACATTAAGAATGACGAACTTAAGACAAGGATAAATATAAGCTATACAATGGTATGCAAATTAGTCACCTGTATGGGGCATAGTCTTGTAATAGAATGGTAGTTAAATGTACTTATGATAAGTCTCCAAGGTACCTTACCTTGAGGTGCTTCCGGGGCTTAGCGTCCCCGCGGCCCGGTCGTCGACCAGGCCTCCTGGTAGACGGGATAGGTTAAGTAATAATTGTAAATAAGAAGCAATAAGATGCTTATCCTAACATACTTAGAAGGTTAGGTGAGGTCGGTGTTTTCTATGAAGCTTTTCAAGGTAAACTAAAATATTCACAAGCAATTAGTATGTCACATATGCACTTATTAAATAAGCCAATATTGACGGTAAGCAAGTGCGAGAACGGGTTGGGTAGTTCAACACGCAGTTTAGATCATGCAGCACCAGTCAATCTATAATCCTCCCATCTTTACTAAAATAGTAATGCTTATAGTACCGATTTAATGGAAAGTACCAAAATGTAGTGATGGACTACCAAAAAGTAGATTTTTTGCTATCATCAATTTGGCAATACGGATGACTCTTCCATCCATAACAACCATTAATATTGAACCTAACCTCACCTCAACTAGCAATTGGAGGCCTAATCCTCGCGATCTTAGGCCTAATATAATGCATATATATATATGCCATACTAGGGCTGAGAACGGATAACATATGGATTTTATATATATATATATTTCAACACCACTCCGGTCTATAGAAAATTTAGGGTACAAAAGGGGAACGTGTCATGGTCATGTCATTTCAGTCTGTCTGTCTGTCTGTCTGTCTGTCTGTCTGTCTGTCTGTCTGTCTGTCTGTCTGTCTGTCTGTCTGTCTGTCTGTCTGTCTCTCTCTCTCTCTCTCTCTCTCTCTCTCTCTCTCTCTCTCTCTCCCACCATCTCTCCTTTTCCTCCCACCTTCTGCTGCTGCAATGTCGGGTGTTTTTCTGAAATAATAATTAGAGTTCTAATTTCCTCGTTGGGAAATTAGTGTGACGACCTCCGGAAAGTACCTATCTACCCCTCAGGTCTTGGGGTTATCTTGAGATGATTTCGGGGCTTTTTAGTGTCCCCGCGGCCCGGTCCTCGACCAGGCCTCCACCCCCAGGATAGCCCGTGATAGCTGTCTAACGCCCAGGTACCTATTTCACTGCTAGGTAACAGGGGCATCAGGGTGAAAGAAACTCTGCGCATTGTTTCTCGCCGGCGCCCGGGATCGAACCCGAAACCACAGGATCATGCGTCCAGTGTTCTGTCCACTCAGCCACCGGCTCCCTATGCATATATATATAGACAAGGCCTATATAGACAGGGTAGACAAGGTCATCTACCCCTGGTCTTGGGAGTGCATGGGTATCTACCCTTGAGGTCTTGGGGTGGCAAGATCATTTGCCCTAAGGTCTTAGGGTAGACAAGGTCATCTACCCCTGGTCTTGGGAGTGCATGGGTATCTACCCTTGAGGTCTTGGGGTGGCAAGATCATCTACCCTAAGGTCTTAGGTAGACAAGGTCATCTACCCCTGGTCTTGGGAGTGCATGGGTATCTACCCTTGAGGTCTTGGGGTGGCAAGATCATTTGCCCTAAGGTCTTAGGGTAGACAAGGTCATCTACCCCTGGTCTTGGGAGTGCATGGGTATCTACCCTTGAGGTCTTGGGGTGGCAAGATCATTTGCCCTAAGGTCTTAGGGTAGACAAGGTCATCTACCCCTGGTCTTGGGAGTGCATGGGTATCTACCCTTGAGGTCTTGGGGTGGCAAGATCATCTACCCTAAGGTCTTAGGGTAGACAAGGTCATCTACCCCCGTGGTCCTGGGTAGGCAAGGTCACTTATCACTCTGATGCAAGGTGGACAAGTCCTAAAATGACCGACATATTGCAAGACACGCCCCCCTTTGCAAGACCATGTTGCCCACTCCGAGCACAGGGAACCTCCCGTGCAATAACGAGCAATAACGAGCAATAACGAACCAGAAAATATATGTCCCCATTTTAGTTCAATATTTGTTAACCATTTTAGGATTTGATTTAATTCCACCTGGCATTTATTATGTTCTAATCTATGTAGCCGCGGGCTATATAGATTAGTTAGTTTTATAGCCGGTAGAATGTGTTAGAAATATACATATTCTGAATGTTAGAAGTTGTTAAATGTTATCTATGACTTGTTAGCTTTAGCCGGAATGGTTTGGACGGCTGCCACAATGGTTCAAAATGTGACGCGAGATGGCAGCCTGTCCTTTAAAGGTCTGTTTACTTAATCTGTCTAATGAAAAAATCCACAAGGGCCGTGACGAGGATTCGAACCTGCGTCCGAGAGCATCCCAGACGCTGCCTGACTAATTCATTTGATGCATCACGCAATTGTGATTTCTGTGTGTTATTCTGTCTACTTAATGACGTCAATCGACTGTTTTCACATGAGACGGGTGCCCGTCTCCACATTTTGATCCGTCTTCGACAGGAGAGGACCTGTGGACCCGTCTATGGCGCTGACGGGACAGAAATATTGTCAAAATACTGTCAGTTAGGATTGGTCTACCTCTGACAGGTACTTCCAGTGACGGACTCGCTTCATGCAGGTCGGCGTTCAATCCCCGACCGTCCATAAGTGGTTAGGCACCATTCCTTCCCTCCGTCCCATCCCAAATCCTTATCCTGACCCCTTCCCAGTGCTAGATAGTCGTAATGGCTTGGCGCTTTCCCCCTAATAATTCCTTCCTCCTCCTGAGTGCCTTGTTAAGTGTGTGGTTAAGAGGAGACCTAACCTAATCTTGAGGTAATCTTGAGGTTATCTTGAGATGATTTCGGGGCTTAGCGTCCCCGCGGCCCGGTCCTCGACTAGGCCTGCTTTTTGTCACACATCCCCAGGAAGCAGCCCGTAGCAGGTGTCTAACTCGCAGGTACCTATTTACTGCTAGGTGAACAGGAGCATCAGAGTGAAAGAAACTCTGCTCATTTGCTTCCACTACTCTTCTAGTTCATATATTAATACTTTTCTAGATTATTTTACACTGAAAATCCATATTGTTATCCTTTCCCATCTATGGTTTCTTATAGCACTGTTATCTGCCATGAGTCTACATGCTATCTTGTGCTTCGCTATCCCTAGGTCAAGTTTAAGCTCTGGTTCCCCGCAAAAAGACCTCGTTATCTCTTCAATCTGTTATCTCACATATCTGTTCAAGGTAATGTATCAACACCTCCAAGATATCAATCATGCCCCCCCCCCCCTACTGTATTCCCACAAACCCTATTGTATTGTGGTAATTGGAAACTATTGTTGGGCTTTGTATCAGTTCTATTGCTGGTCTATTTATTTAATAGAGTTTTATATGGTTTTTTGATAATTAAATTTTTTAAATCCTAAATTTCTTATCGGGACTCTAAAGCCGTCTCCTGGTTTTAATGTATCTGTTGCTTTCGGATTTATTGTGGGCCTTTTCAATGAATTAAAAAAAACAAAATCCCCCAAAACTTCAACACCCCCCCCCCCAAAAAAAAAATCACCCATATACCCCCCAAAACTTATATAAGTATTTAAGTTCGTCTTAAAGGCGAGACGGGTCACAAATCCTATATGTTAGAGTGAGTACCCAGCTCACTCACGGTGAGTACTCTACTCACTCACAGTGAGTAGTGTACTCACTACTCACTGTGAGTACACTCCCCTCCCCCCTTCTCTGCCATTTTCACAAAAATAAATGAAACCAGGGTTACAATTTCCGTAGACTTTCAGATCTTTATTACTGTTGTTTGCCCGGAAGGAAGCGGGTAGAGGAGGGAGTGGGGGTGGGGGGGAGACGGTGGATAGTTTTGGGACTGCATGGATGAAGGAAAAAGAATAGGGGAGTAGGGAAGAGGAGGGGATAGAGAGAGACCCGGGCGCAGCCGGGTATCCCATACAGTTAAATGCAAAAAAAAAATATATTACTCTTAATACGATTCCACATTTCTATAAAATTAATCTATTTTGTTTTCATAAATCTTTTCTCAGGTGAAAGATATCGTCTTAAATTGGTCTCATTCACAAGGACTTTCCCAGGAAATTGGGGAGCGTTCACTTGGGATTGTCATATGTGATTCCTATTTTTATATGGGATTCGAACCCTTTTTCCAATTGATTGGTATTTATCAAATCCGTTACAGTTCCTAGTTATAAATTTAGGTATATCATTACGTATACAATGACGCAATTTTTGCGTTATTTGACGCATTCCCACCATACTGGAGGACCTCGGCTTGTCAATGGGTCAATTAAGCCTCACAGTAAACTTTGAATCAATATTTTGTGCACTAATTTGCAATCCTTAGGGCATTAAGAAATTTTTTTTTTATATTGATGGAAAATACCTCAGCTGTTCTGCTGCTATTGACGCTGCCATTAAGCTGACCTCAAGCTGACCAGGACACACAGCTGTGAGAGAACACACAGCTGTGAGAGAACACACAGCTGTGTGAGAACACACAGCTGTGAGAGAACACACAGCTGTGAGAGAAAACACAGCTGTGTGAGAACACACAGCTGTGAGAGAAAACACAGCTGTGTGAGAACACACAGCTGTGAGAGAACACACAGCTGTGAGAGAACACAGCTGTGAGTGAACACACAGCAGTCAGAGAACACAGCTGTGAGAGAACACACAGCTGTGAGAGAACACAGCTGTGAGAGAACACACAGCTGTGAGAGAACACACAGCTGTGAGAGAACACACAGCTGTGAGAGAACACACAGCTGTGAGAGAACACAGCTGTGAGAGAACACACAGCAGTCAGAGAACACAGCTGTGAGAGAACACACAGCTGTGAGAGAACACAGCCGTGAGAGAACACACAGCTGTGAGAGAACACACAGCTGTGAGAGAACACACAGCTGTGAGAGAACACACAGCTGTGAGAGAACACAGCTGTGAGAGAACACACAGCTGTGAGAGAACACACAGCTGTGAGAGAACACACAGCTGTGAGAGAACACACAGCTGTGAGAGAACACAGCTGTGAGTGAACACACAGCAGTCAGAGAACACAGCTGTGAGAGAACACACAGCTGTGAGAGAACACAGCTGTGAGAGAACACACAGCTGTGAGAGAACACACAGCTGTGAGAGAACACACAGCTGTGAGAGAACACACAGCTGTGAGAGAACACAGCTGTGAGAGAACACACAGCAGTCAGAGAACACAGCTGTGAGAGAACACACAGCTGTGAGAGAACACAGCTGTGAGAGAACACACAGCTGTGAGAGAACACACAGCTGTGAGAGAACACACTGCTGTGAGAGAACACACAGCAGTCAGAGAACACAGCTGTGAGAGAACACACAGCTGTGAGAGAACACAGCTGTGAGAGAACACACAGCTGTGAGAGAACACACAGCTGTGAGAGAACACAGCTGTGAGAGAACACAGCTGTGAGAGAACACACAGCTGTGAGAGAACACACAGCTGTGAGAGAACACACAGCTGTGAGAGAACACACAGCAGTCAGAGACCACAGCTGTGAGAGAACACACAGCTGTGAGAGAACACACGTCTGTGAGAGAACACACAGCTGTCAGAGAACACACAGCTGTCAGAGAACACAGCTGTGAGAGAACACACGTCTGTGAGAGAACACACAGCTGTCAGAGAACACACAGCTGTCAGAGAACACAGCTGTGAGAGAACACACAGCTGTCAGAGAACACACAGCTGTCAGAGAACACACAGCTGTCAGTGAACACACAGCTGTAAGAGAACACACAGCTGTGAGAGAAAACACAGCTGTGTGAGAACACACAGCTGTGAGAGAACACACAGCTGTGTGAGAACACACAGCTGTGAGAGAACACACAGCTGTGAGAGAACACACGTCTGTGAGAGAACACACAGCTGTGAGAGAACACATAGCTGTGAGAGAACACACAGCTGTGAGAGAACACACAGCTGTGAGAGAACACACAGCTGTGAGAGAACACAGCTGTGCGAGAACACAGCTGTGAGAGAACACACAGCTGTGAGAGAACACACAGCTGTGAGAGAACACAGCTGTGAGAGAACACACAGCTGTGTGAGAACACACAGATGTGAGAGAACACACAGCTGTGAGAGAACACACGTCTGTGAGAGAACACACAGCTGTGAGAGAACACACAGCTGTGAGAGAACACACAGCTGTGAGAGAACACACATCTGTGAGAGAACACACAGCTGTGAGAGAACACAGCTGTGAGAGAACACACAGCTGTGAGAGAACACACAACTGTGAGAGAACACAGCTGTGCGAGAACACAGCTGTGAGAGAACACACAGCTGTGAGAGAACACACAGCTGTGAGAGAACACACAGCTGTGAGAGAACACAGCTGTGCGAGAACACAGCTGTGAGAGAACACACAGCTGTGAGAGAACACACAGCTGTAAGAGAACACACAGCTGTGAGAGAACACACAGCTGTAAGAGAACACACAGCTGTGAGAGAACACACAGCTGTGAGAGAACACACAGCTGTAAGAGAACACACAGCTGTGAGAGAACACACAGCTGTAAGAGAACACACAGCTGTGAGAGAACACACAGCTGTGAGAGAACACACAGCTGTAAGAGAACACACAGATAGACAGACAGTATGAAGCTTTTAGGCAGTCAGGATAAATTAGGATAAAGCACCAAGCCATTACGACTATATAGCACAGGGAAGGGGTCAGGATAAGTATATGGGATGGGACGGAGGGAAAGGAATGGTGGCAAACTACTTATGGACGGTCGGGGATTGAACGCCGACCTGCATGAAGCGAGACCGTCACTCTACCGTCCAGCCCAAAAGTGGCTGGGCCATCAAAGGGTCAGATAACCAGTGACCTGACGCTGTTATCGTAGGTCAGGTCGTAGCTTTCAGTTATGATAACAAACATGATAACAATTTCCTTGAACTTTGCTCTTTAAAGACGTGAAAGAATGGGAGAGATGCCAATAAAGATGGGAAGAGAAGGAGGAGGAGGAGGAGGAAAGGGGAGAAGAGAGATGGGAAAGAAGAGGCGAGAGAGATAATGGGATGAGAGAGGAAAGAGACAGAAGATAAGAGAAGGGGAAGATAACGGAGATGGAAGGGCAGGGGAAAGGTTAAGGCAAAAGGAAAGGGAGAGTTGGGAAGGACAGAGGACTGGAGGAGAGATGGAAGAGAGAGAAGAGAGAGGAGGAGGAGGGACAGGTGAGAGGAGGAGGGAGAGGTGAGAGGAGGAGGGAGAGGTGAGAGGAGGAGGGAGAGGGAGAGGTGAGAGGAGGAGGGAGAGGTGAGAGGAGGAGGAGGGAGAGGTGAGAGGAGGAGAGAGAGGAAGAGGTGAGAGGAGGAGGAAGAGGTGAGAGGAGGAGGGAGAGGAGAGAGAAGGAGGGAGAGGTGAGAGGAGGAGGGAGAAGAGAGAGAAGAAGAGAGAGGAGAGAGGAGGAGGGAGAGGTGAGAGGAGGAGGGAGAGGTGAGAGGAGGAGGGAGAGGTGAGAGGAGGAGGGAGAGGTGAGAGGAGGAGGGAGAGGTGAGAGG
Organism: Procambarus clarkii; assembly: GCF_040958095.1. Lineage (NCBI taxonomy): Eukaryota > Metazoa > Arthropoda > Malacostraca > Decapoda > Cambaridae > Procambarus > Procambarus clarkii. The sequence goes on along the minus strand of NC_091153.1, from coordinate 46,331,676 downwards.
AGGAGGGAGAGGTGAGAGGAGGAGGGAGAGGTGAGAGGAGGAGGGAGAGGTGAGAGGAGGAGGGAGAGGTGAGAGGAGGAGGAGGGAGAGGTGAGAGGAGGAGGAGGGAGAGGTGAGAGGAGGAGGAAGAGGTGAGAGGAGGAGGGAGAGGTGAGAGGAGGAGGGAGAGGTGAGAGGAGGAGGGAGAGGTGAGAGGAGGAGGGAGAGGTGAGAGGAGGAGGGAGAGGTGAGAGGAGGAGGGAGAGGTGAGAGGAGGAGGGAGAGGTGAGAGGAGGAGGGAGAGGTGAGAGGAGGAGGGAGAGGTGAGAGGAGGAGGGAGAGGTGAGAGGAGGAGGGAGAGGTGAGAGGAGGAGGGAGAGGTGAGAGGAGGAGGGAGAGGTGAGAGGAGGAGGAGGGAGAGGTGAGAGGAGGAGGAAGAGGTGAGAGGAGGAGGGAGAGGTGAGAGGAGGAGGGAGAGGTGAGAGGAGGAGGGAGAGGTGAGAGGAGGAGGGAGAGGTGAGAGGAGGAGGGAGAGGTGAGAGGAGGAGGGAGAAGCAAGAAGACAAACAAGGTGATTGGTGCTCGGTCACGCATTACTCCCCTTGTTGGGTGACACAGGTGACACAGGTGACACAGGTGACAAGTGGTGTGACACAGGTGACACCTGCAGGTGACACAGGTGACACAGGTGACAGCTGGTGTGACACAGGTGACACCTGCAGGTGACACAGGTGACACCTGCAGGTGACACAGGTGACACCTGCAGGTGACACAGGTGACAGCTGTGTCACACAGGTTTCTGACACATAAAAATGATCCACCAGTGCATATAGGTTCATTCCTCTCTATGTTTACTGATAACACTTAAGATCATGAGAAGGTTAAAGACAGGGCAGCAAGAGACCACAAGATGACCTGGACAGACTGAATCAATGGCTACTAGAGTTTAACTCCAGCAAGTGTAAAGTCGTAGAGTTGACAGGGTAGATAAGGTTTAACACTGGTGGGACACGAACAAGGGGACACAGGTGGAGACTAAGTACCCACATGAGCCACAGGGACGTTAAAAGGAACTTTTTCAGTGTCAGAGTAGTTAACGGATGGAATGCATTAGGCAGTGATGTGGTGGAGGCTGACTCCATTCACAGTTTCAAATGTAGATATGATAGAGCCCATGTTACGGACCCGAGTCCAGAGTCCGAGCACGGAGCAGTGACGACATCGCCATCTGTGGGTCAGCTCCCGAAACCCCCTCCAAATGGACGACGCCATCTAGTGAGGACGAGATATACCGGCCACAGGGGCTGGTTTCCCGTCTTGATCAGCTCGTGACATAGCCGCTGCTGACCTCTGGTGAGGTGGTGCTTGGACAGCAACGCCATCTATGGAGTGGATAGGTGGACGTTTGTGTCTAAGCCTGCAAGTGAGGTGCCCTAGAGTGTCCCTAGTACTAATGATGTGTCTGATTACAGAGTCGACCTGGGACTGCTGTATCGGACGATGGGGCAGTCTACCAAAGGCAGCCAAAGTGTCTGCACGTGTTTGCTGCTGAAGCTGTGAGTCACTTCCCCCCCCCCACCCCGGATGAACACTGTTGTGTTAGCCTGCCTGTGAGGTGGCAGTACCAGGAATCGTCGTACCCGGGGCTGGCTGGTGGAGAAGACTAGCCACTGGGGTGTTGAGAGAGGAGAGTGATCAGCGGAATCACACGAGGCTCCTGCCTAGGGCCCGCAACCCTAGTATCGGTCGTGGAGTGGCCTACACAGCGGAGCTGATTGGAACCTGCCAGCTACAGGCTGGATTTGTGGTTGAAGGCCTCCACGACGGTGCACCCAGTGGGACTGTGATTTGGCTGGCCTGTGGCCTGGGTAGATTCGCCGAGAGAATCAAAGGAGTCATTGTGGGCCACGAAGAAGAGAACCTGGGCTACTCATCTTGAGCACCGTGGAGCATTCTATGTCTTCAGAGGAAGACCATTCTGTACATTATAGTGTTTATAACCCCGTGTGACTGTTTATATATTTATTTATGGTGGTGGTGACTATATATATTTAAATTAGTGCATTTGTATCCCTTCCCCTTTAATTTACTTGCATTATGGAACGCACCCCTTGAAAGCCACTACTAACTTGGGGCCGGATTCCCAAATTCTAATAACACCAGAAAAGAACCCGGTTACGCCCCAGTAGGGCCGTAACAGCCCAATAGGCTCAGAAACCTGTACACCTGTTGATTGACAGTTGAGAGGCAGGACCAAAGAGCCAGAGCTCAACTCCCGCAAGCACAACTAGGTGAGTACACACACACACACACACACACACACACACACACACACGCAACAAAAATAAGGCAAGGAAGAGAAGGGTGGGCAGACTGCATATTTCTGGATTGTCAGAAAGCCTTTGATACAGTGCCACACAAGAGGCTAATGCGAAAGTTGGAGATGCAGGCTGGAGTGAAAGGGAAGGTACTCCGGTGGATAGAGAAGTACCTAAGCAACAGGAGACAACGAGTCTGTGTGAGGGGTGAGGTCTCAGATTGGCGAGACGTCACAAGTGGAGTCCCGCAGAGGTCAGTCCTTGGACCTATACTGTTTCTGGTATATGTAAATGATCTCCCAGAGGGTATAGATTCGTTCCTCTCAATGTTTGACGACGATGCAAAAATTATGAGGAGGATTGAAACAGAGGATGATAGTAGGAGGCTACAAGATGACCTAGATAGACTGAGTGAATGGTCCAACAAATGGCTGTTGAAGTTCAACCCGAGTAAATGCAAAGTAATGAAACTAGGCAGTGGAAACAGGAGGCCAGATACAGGATACAGAATAGGAGATGAAGTACTTAATGAAACAGACAGAGAGAAAGATCTAGGAGTTGATATCACACCAAACCTGTCTCCTGAAGCCCACATAAAGAGAATAACGTCTGCGGCATATGCGAGGCTGGCTAACATCAGAACAGCGTTCAGGAACCTGTGTAAGGAATCATTCAGAATCTTGTACACCACATATGTAAGACCAATCCTGGAGTATGCGGCCCCAGCATGGAGCCCGTACCTTGTGAAGCACAAGACGAAGCTGGAAAAAGTCCAAAGGTATGCTACTAGACTAGTCCCAGAACTAAGAGGCATGAGTTATGAGGAAAGGCTGCGGGAAATGCACCTTACGACACTGGAAGACAGAAGAGTAAGGGGGGACATGATCACAACCTACAAAATCCTCAGGGGAATCGACCGGGTAAACAAGGATGAACTATTCAACACTGGAGGGACGCGAACAAGGGGACACAGGTGGAAGCTGAGTACCCAAATGAGCCACAGAGACATTAGAAAGAACTTTTTCAGTGTCAGAGTAGTTAGTAAATGGAATGCACTAGGAAGTGATGTGGTGGAGGCTGACTCCATACACAGTTTCAAGTGTAGATATGATAGAGCCCAGTAGGCTCAGGAACCTGTACACCTGTTGATTAACAGTTGAGAGGCGGGACCAAAGAGCCAGAGCTCAACCCCCGCAAGCTCAATTAGGTGAGTACAATTAGGTGAGTACACACATCATATCAGAAATGAAATCCTTCAAGAATCAGGCAAGGAGAAAGATTGTAAGGATCATGTCTCCAGATACTACGATGGTCATGTGAACTTGTGTAAAGAATAATTCAGACCTCTTGTACATCACATATGTCAGACCAATCCTGTAGTATGCAGCTACAACTTGGAGTGTATATCAAATTAAGTGGAATGTCCCTATAACTAGTCCCAGAACAGAAACGTTTGACATACGAGGAAAGGAATGCTTAAATTAAACCTCAAGTAACTGAATGTCAGAAGAGTTAGAGAAGACATGATTACCACATAGAAAATTATCAGGGGAATTTATAGGTTTGATAAGTGCAGATTATTTAGCCAGGGTTGACCTACCTCACTATAATTGGGATAATTAAGAGTTCAGTTTAGTTCATTTATTATGCACCCCATACCCATCTTGTGGGCGGAAGTGGAAAGGGTTACAGAGGCACATAATGGGCTCAGGGTCTGAACCCCACAATTCATTTGACCATGCAAGTTACAATCTTGATGAGCTAGTTACAATATTCAATGCTCATCAATGAACAAATTCTGCTGATTGTGCAAGATGCAAATATAAAAATGAATTTTGAAAATTCTCTCAAGAAATGTTTCAATTAAGAATAAAATACATGTATGCAGGTTAGACACGTCTCAGAATATAGGAGAATATAACTAAGAATATGACTCTAGCAAGAACCACATAAAAGAGCATAAAAAGTACATTTAAAGAACCAAAAAATGATAAAATATTAATACATATTTGAGAAATAATCTAAGAAGCCAAGCTAAGTGAACTAAACCTAACGACATTACGAGAAAAGTAAAAACAAAAAATATGATGACAACATACAAAATACTAAGGGGTAACAAAGAACGCATTAAGCGTAATAAACAAAGAAGACAAAGACGTAATTTTTCAAACAAGAGTCAAGAAAACGAAGGGAGAGGTGACAGACAGACACACAGACAGAGACAAGGCTGCCAGGAGTAATAAACTGAATGAGTGGTTAACAAGTTCAAGGAGCTGGAACCCAAGGTGATACAAGAAGCCACTAGCCAAGCCCAACTAGCTAAACTCACCCTAGCCACCACTAGCCAAGCCCAACTAGCTAAACTCACCCTAGTCACCACTAGCCAAGCCCAACTAGCTAAACCCACCCTAGCCACCACTAGCCAAGCCCAACTAGCTAAACTCACCCTAGTCACCACTAGCCAAGCCCAACTAGCTAAACCCACCCTAGTCACCACTAGCCAAGCCCAACTAGCTAAACTCACCCTAGCCACCACTAGCCAAGCCCAACTAGCTAAACTCACCCTAGCCACCACTAGCCAAGCCCAACTAGCTAAACTCACCCTAGCCACCACTAGCCAAGCCCAACTAGCTAAACTCACCCTAGCCACCACTAGCTAAGCCCAACTAGCTAAACTCACCCTAGCCACCACTAGCCAAGCCCAACTAGCTAAACTCACCCTAGCCACCACTAGCCAAGACCAACTAGCTAAACTCACCCTAGCCACCACTAGCCAAGCCCAACTAGCTAAACTCACCCTAGCCACCACTAGCCAAGCCCAACTCGCTAAACTCACCCTAGCCACCACTAGCCAAGCCCAACTAGCTAAACTCACCCTAGCCACCACTAGCCAAGCCCAACTAGCTAAACTCACCCTAGCCACCACTAGCCAAGCCCAACTAGCTAAACTCACCCTAGCCACCACTAGCTAAGCCCAACTAGCTAAACTCACCCTAGCCACCACGAGCCAAGCCCAACTAGCTAAACTCACCCTAGCCACCACTAGCCAAGACCAACTAGCTAAACTCACCCTAGCCACCACTAGCCAAGCCCAACTAGCTAAACTCACCCTAGCCACCACTAGCCAAGCCCAACTAGCTAAACTCACCCTAGCCACCACTAGCCAAGCCCAACTACCTAAGCTCACCCTAGCCACCACTAGCCAAGCCCAACTAGCTAAACTCACCCTAGCCACCACTAGCCAAGCCCAACTAGCTAAACTCACCCTAGCCACCACTAGCCAAGCCCAACTAGCTACACTCACCCTAGCCACCACTAGCCAAGCCCAACTAGCTAAACTCACCCTAGCCACCACTAGCCAAGCACAACTAGCTAAACTCACCCTAGCCACCACTAGCCAAGCACAACTAGCTAAACTCACCCTAGCCACCACTAGCCAAGCCCAACTAGCTAAACTCACCCTAGCCACCACTAGCCAAGCACAACTAGCTAAACTCACCCTAGCCACCACTACTAGCCAAGCACAACTAGCTAAACTCACCCTAGCCACCACTAGCCAAGCCCAACTAGCTAAACTCACCCTAGCCACCACTAGCCAAGTACAACTAGCTAAACTCACCCTAGCCACCACTAGCCAAGCACAACTAGCTAAACCCACCCTAGCCACGACTAGCCAAGCCCAACTAGCTAAACTCACCCTAGCCACCACTAGCCAAGCCCAACTAGCTAAACTCACCCTAGCCACCACTAGCCAAGCCCAACTAGCTAAACTCACCCTAGCCACCACTGGCCAAGCCCAACTAGCTAAACTCACCCTAGTCACCACTAGCCACGCCCAAATAGCTAAACTCACCCTAGTTACCAATAGCCAAGCCCAACTAGCTAAACTCACCCTAGCCACCACTAGCCAAGCCCAACTAGCTAAACTCACCCTAGCCACCACTAGCCAAGCCCAACTAGCTAAACTCACCCTAGCCACCACTAGCCAAGCCCAACTAGCTAAACTCACCCTAGCCACCACTAGCCAAGCCCAACTAGCTAAACTCACCCTAGCCACCACTAGCCAAGCCCAACTAGCTAAACTCACCCTAGCCACCACTAGCCAAGCCCAACTAGCTAAACTCACCCTAGCCACCACTAGCCAAGCCCAACTAGCTAAACTCACCCTAGCCACCACTAGCCAAGCCCAACTAGCTAAACTCACCCTAGCCACCACTAGCCAAGCCCAACTAGCTAAACTCACCCTAGCCACCACTAGCCAAGCCCAACTAGCTAAGCCCACCCTTGCCACCACTAGCCAAGCCCAACTAGCTAAGCCCACCTTAGCCACCACTAGCCAAGCCCAACTAGCTAAACTCACCCTAGCCACCACTAGCCAAGCCCAACTAGCTAAACTCACCCTAGCCACCACTAGCCAAGCCCAACTAGCTAAACTCACCCTAGCCACCACTAGCCAAGCCCAACTAGCTAAACTCACCCTAGCCACCACTAGCCAAGCCCAACTAGCTAAACTCACCCTAGCCACCACTAGCCACGCCCAAATAGCTAAACTCACCCTAGTTACCAATAGCCAAGCCCAACTAGCTAAACTCACCCTAGCCACCACTAGCCAAGCCCAACTAGCTAAACTCACCCTAGCCACCACTAGCCAAGCCCAACTAGCTAAACTCACCCTAGCCACCACTAGCCAAGCCCAACTAGCTAAACTCACCCTAGCCACCACTAGCCAAGCCCAACTAGCTAAACTCACCCTAGCCACCACTAGCCAAGCCCAACTAGCTAAACTCACCCTAGCCACCACTAGCCAAGCCCAACTAGCTAACTCACCCTAGCCACCACTAGCCAAGCCCAACTAGCTAAACTCACCCTAGCCACCACTAGCCAAGCCCAACTAGCTAAACTCACCCTAGCCACCACTAGCCAAGCCCAACTAGCTAAACTCACCCTAGCCACCACTAGCCAAGCCCAACTAGTTAAGCCCACCCTTGCCACCACTAGCCAAGCCCAACTAGCTAAGCCCACCTTAGCCACCACTAGCCAAGCCCAACTAGCTAAACTCACCCTAGCCACCACTAGCCAAGCCCAACTAGCTAAGCCCACCCTAGCCACCACTAGCCAAGCCCAACTAGCTAAACTCACCATAGCCACCACTAGCCAAGCCCAACTAGCTAAACTCACCCTAGCAACAACTAGCCAAGCCCAACTAGCTAAACTCACCCTAGCCACCACTAGCTAAGCCCAACTAGCTAAACTCACCCTAGAAACAACTAGCCAAGCCCAACTAGCTAAGCCCACCCTAGCCACCACTAGCCAAGCCCAACTAGCTAAACTCACCCTAGACACCACTAGCCAAGCCCAACTAGCAAAACTCACCCTAGCCACCACTAGCCAAGCCCAACTAGCTAAACTCACCCTAGCCACCAATAGCCAAGCCCAACTAGCTAAACTCACCCTAGCCACCACTAGCCAAGCCCAACTAGCTAAACTCACCCTAGCCACCACTAGCCAAGCCCAACTAGCTAAACTCACCCTAGCCACCACTAGCCAAGCCCAACTAGCTAAACTCACCCTAGCCACCACTAGCCAAGCCCAACTAGCTAAACTCACCCTAGCCACCACTAGCCAAGCCCAACTAGCTAAACTCACCCTAGCCACCACTAGCCAAGCCCAACTAGCTAAGCCCACCCTTGCCACCATTAGCCAAGCCCAACTAGCTAAGCCCACCTTAGCCACCACTAGCCAAGCCCAACTAGCTAAACTCACCCTAGCCACCACTAGCCAAGCCCAACTAGCTAAACTCACCCTAGCCACCACTAGCCAAGCCCAACTAGCTAAACTCACCCTAGCCACCACTAGCCAAGCCCAACTAGCTAAACTCACCCTAGCCACCACTAGCCAAGCCCAACTAGCTAAACTCACCCTAGCCACCACTAGCCACGCCCAAATAGCTAAACTCACCCTAGTTACCAATAGCCAAGCCCAACTAGCTAAACTCACCCTAGCCACCACTAGCCAAGCCCAACTAGCTAAACTCACCCTAGCCACCACTAGCCAAGCCCAACTAGCTAAACTCACCCTAGCCACCACTAGCCAAGCCCAACTAGCTAAACTCACCCTAGCCACCACTAGCCAAGCCCAACTAGCTAAACTCACCCTAGCCACCACTAGCCAAGCCCAACTAGCTAAACTCACCCTAGCCACCACTAGCCAAGCCCAACTAGCTAAACTCACCCTAGCCACCACTAGCCAAGCCCAACTAGCTAAACTCACCCTAGCCACCACTAGCCAAGCCCAACTAGCTAAACTCACCCTAGCCACCACTAGCCAAGCCCAACTAGCTAAACTCACCCTAGCCACCACTAGCCAAGCCCAACTAGTTAAGCCCACCCTTGCCACCACTAGCCAAGCCCAACTAGCTAAGCCCAGCTTAGCCACCACTAGCCAAGCCCAACTAGCTAAACTCACCCTAGCCACCACTAGCCAAGCCCAACTAGCTAAGCCCACCCTAGCCACCACTAGCCAAGCCCAACTAGCTAAACTCACCATAGCCACCACTAGCCAAGCCCAACTAGCTAAACTCACCCTAGCAACAACTAGCCAAGCCCAACTAGCTAAACTCACCCTAGCCACCACTAGCTAAGCCCAACTAGCTAAACTCACCCTAGAAACAACTAGCCAAGCCCAACTAGCTAAGCCCACCCTAGCCACCACTAGCCAAGCCCAACTAGCTAAACTCACCCTAGACACCACTAGCCAAGCCCAACTAGCAAAACTCACCCTAGCCACCACTAGCCAAGCCCAACTAGCTAAACTCACCCTAGCCACCATTAGCCAAGCCCAACTAGCTAAACTCACCCTAGCCACCACTAGCCAAGCCCAACTAGCTAAATTCACCCTAGCCACCACTAGCCAAGCCCAACTAGCTAAACTCACCCTAGCCACCATTAGCCAAGCCCAACTAGCTAAACTCACCCTAGCCACCACTAGCCAAGCCCAACTAGCTAAATTCACCCTAGCCACCACTAGCCAAGCCCAACTAGCTAAACTCACCCTAGCAACAACTAGCCCAGCCCAACTAGCTAAACTCACCCTAGCCACCACTAGCCAAGCCCAACTAGCTAAACTCACCCTAGAAACAACTAGCCAAGCCCAACTAGCTAAACTCACCCTAGAAACAACTAGCCAAGCCCAACTAGCTAAACTCACCCTAGAAACAACTAGCCCAGCCCAACTAGCTAAGCCCACCCTAGCAACCACCAGCCCAGCACAATCCCCCCATACAAGGCTCCACTCACAAAGAAACTTCAAAAGAAAGTCTAACAAAGACTAGATAATTATAAGAACAAATTAAGACGTCCCAAACTACGTCATTAAGACCAATGCAACAGAGAACTAACGAGGGGGAGATGGAATGAAGCCCAGACACTGCACAGTGATGATTAAGACACAGCCATTATACATAATTTCATCAACAAATTATACGAGTTTTCTCTTGGAGTGAGAGAGAGCTTTGCTCCATGTGTGTTATGCTTCCTGTAATCAAGTATATGTGTTATTATGTATTATTATGTATTCAGGTATGTATTCAGGCTGCTCGGAACAGCTGCTGGCGCCTGTGCAATATATTGTAAGGATTGTGCAACTGATTGTAATGAAGGAGGGAAATATGGCACAATTGTTGAGTCAATTAATGAAAAAATTAAAATTTCCAACAATGAAGGAAAGTCACTGAAGCATTTTAAAGCGTTTAAGCGGGGGAAAAAGATGCCGGAATTCTTCAAAACATTTTCTGACTAGATATAAAACACCTTTTAAATATAAATAGAATTAAATAAATCACGAATTTATTTATGTGTATATTTGTATTATGGGTGGAGTTTCTAGTCAGTATTTCGTCTAGTGAGTTATGTATTGTGGGGCGTCTCATCTTGGGCCACCAGCTGTGGGAGTGGGGATTCTCATCTTGGGCCACCAGCTGTGGGAGTGGGGCGTCTCATCTTGGGCCACCAGCTGTGGGAGCGGGGCGTCTCATCTTGGGCCACCAGCTGTGGGAGTGGGGCGTCTCATCTTGGGCCACCAGCTGTGGGAGTGGGGCGTCTCATCTTGGGCCACCAGCTGTGGGAGTGGGGCGTCTCATCTTGGGCCACCAGCTGTGGGAGTGGGGCGTCTTATCTTGGACCACCAGCTGTGGGAGCGGGGCGTCTCATCTTGGGCCACCAGCTGTGGGAGTGGGGAGTCTCATCTTGGGCCACCAGCTGTGGGTATCGGGCATCTCATCTTGGGCCACCAGCTGTGGGAGTGGGGAGTCTCATCTTGGGCCACCAGCTGTGGGTATCGGGCATCTCATCTTGGGCCACCAGCTGTGGGAGTGGGGCGTCTCATCTTGGGCTACCAGCTGGGGGAGTGGGGCGTCTCATCTTGGGCTACCAGCTGTGGGAGTGGGGAGTCTCATCTTGGGCCACCAGCTGTGGGTATCGGGCATCTCATCTTGGGCCACCAGCTGTGGGAGTGGGGCGTCTCATCTTGGGCTACCAGCTGGGGGAGTGGGGCGTCTCATCTTGGACCACCAGCTGTGGGAGCGGGGCGTCTCATCTTGGGCCACCACCTGTGGGAGCGGGGCGTCTCATCTTGGGCCACCAGCTGTGGGAGTGGGGCGTCTCATCTTGGAGTAATGTTTCTAACATCGGGTCCTCTAACATTTCGATGGCTTGGTGCTGCAGTCTGATTTTTAGTGGCTGTGTTCAGGATTGATTTGATTGTTGCCGCCGAAAGCGGCTAGTTTATTGTGCACCCCATACTCATCCTGTGAGCGGTAGCGCAAAAGCATTACAGAGAGCACAAAAGGTCTTTATCAGACCTCATCTTAGATTATTACATAGACAATTTTTTCAATCCTTCACACCTTATAGATACAATGTCAGCTAGTTACAGAGAAAGTGCTATTACAAGAGCTTCATATTTACAGTAAGTCATCATACATTAATGGTAGGTCTTGTCGTTAATACATAATAGTTTGGCCAATGGGGATATTGAGTGTGTTCAGGAGTTCATGGAGCTCCTGGATTGTCTGATCATATGGTGGACGGTGTTTTGCTGCTCTCCTTAGCGCCTTATTTTGTACTGCTTGCAGTTTCTGCATGTTAGTTTTCTTTATGGTGTGTAGTGGTACTGGGGGATACTCTAGATGCGGCCGAACTAGAGCCTTATATAGGTGGATCTGAATGTTAGTACTGAGGCTGCGGAATCTTCTCAGTTTTCCTAAGGCTGTTTTTGTTTTGTTTATGCTGTCTTTGACTTGATTTTTGTTTGACCTGTTCCAATAATCTTGAGTTCCAGTGTTGTGCCCTACACCCGTCTAATGGATGGGAAGGTTGACAGAGATACTGGAGTCCTTGACAATGTGCATTATCTGCAACTTTTATTAATTTCTATTATATTTCCCCATTGTTTTTGAAAGTCACCTGTTGCCACAATGTTGTAGGCCAGTAGTGACCTTGATGGTGCTGGTTGCCGTGTTGCCACAGTGTTGTAGGCCAGTAGTGACCTTGGTGGTGCTGGTTGCCGTGTTGCCACAGTGTTGTAGGCCAGTAGTGACCTTGGTGGTGCTGGTTGCCGTGTTGCCACAATGTTGTAGGCCAGTAGTGACCTTGGTGGTGCTGGTTGCCGTGTTGCCACAGTGTTGTAGGCCAGTAGTGACCTTGGTGGTGCTGGTTGCCGTGTTGCCACAGTGTTGTAGGCCAGTAGTGACCTTGGTGGTGCTGGTTGCCGTGTTGCCACAGTGTTGTAGGCCAGTAGTGACCTTGGTGGTGCTGGTTGCCGTGTTGCCACAGTGTTGTAGGCCAGTAGTGACCTTGGTGGTGCTGCTTGCCGTGTTGCCACAGTGTTGTAGGCCAGTAGTGACCTTGGTGGTGCTGGTTGCCGTGTTGCCACAGTGTTGTAGGCCAGTAGTGACCTTGGTGGTGCTGCTTGCCGTGTTGCCACAGTGTTGTAGGCCAGTAGTGACCTTGGTGGTGCTGCTTGCCGTGTTGCCTGAGGTGACATCTTCAGTGCATGTGAATATGTGTTCTCCATCTTATCTTGAGGTTATCTTGAGGTTATCTTGAAGTTATCTCGAAGTTATCTAGAAGTTATCTTGAGGTTATCTTGAGGTTATCTTGAGGTCATCTTGAGGTTATCTTGAGGTTATCTTGAAGTTATCTCGAAGTTATCTAGAAGTTATCTTGAGGTTATCTTGAGGTTATCTTGCGGTTATCTTGAGATGATTTCGGGGCTTAGCGTCCCCGCGGCCCGGTCCTCGACCAGGCCTCCTTTTTGTTACACATTCCCAGGAAGCAGCCCGTAGCAGCTGTCTAACTCCCAGGTACCTATTTACTGCTAGGTTAACAGGGGGCATCAGGGGTGAAAGAAACTTTGCCCATTTGTTTCCGCCTCCGACGTGGATCGAACCCGGAATCTCAGGACTACGAATCCCGAGCGCTGTCCACTCAGCTGTCAGGCCCTCGGTCAGGCTTCTATGTTGGGGTTCCGGGCAGGTCCGTAATCCTAATTTTCCCTGGAATACGACCCGCCAAATCGTTTAACAATCAGGTACCTATTTTACTGTTGGGTGAACAGAGGTATCAGTTAAGGATTGACGCTAAGTAAATCCCCACCGGCCAGGATTCGAACCCAGGCTAAAGCGCTTGCGAAATGCCAGGCGGGTGTGTTACCACCACACCACTAGTGTTGGTGGGGTGGGGGTGGAGGGGGTAGTGTTGGTGGGGTGGGGGTGGAGGGGGTAGTGTTGGTGGGGTGGGGGGTGGAGGGGGTAGTGTTGGTGGGGTGGGGGGGTGGAGGGGGTAGTGTTGGTGGGGTGGGGGTGGAGGGGGTAGTGTTGGTGGGGTGGGGGTGGAGGGGGTAGTGTTGGTGGGGTGGGGGTGGAGGGGGTAGTGTTGGTGGGATGGGGGTGGAGGGGGTAGTGTTGGTGGGATGGGGGTGGAGGGGGTAGTGTTGGTGGGGTGGGGGGGTGGAGGGGGTAGTGTTGGTGGGATGGGGGTGGAGGGGTTAGTGTTGGTGTGGTGGGGGTGGAGGGGGTAGTGTTGGTGGGGTGGGGGTGGAGGGGGTAGTGTTGGTGGGGTGGGGGTGGAGGGGGTAGTGTTGGTGGGGTGGGGGTGGAGGGGGTAGTGTTGGTGGGATGGGGGTGGAGGGGGTAGTGTTGGTGGGATGGGGGTGGAGGGGGTAGTGTTGGTGGGGTGGGGGGGTGGAGGGGGTAGTGTTGATGGGGTGGGGGTGGAGGGGGTAGTGTTGGTGGGATGGGGGTGGAGGGGGTAGTGTTGATGGGGTGGGGGTGGAGGGGTTAGTGTTGATGGGGTGGGGGTGGAGGGGGTAGTGTTGGTGGGGTGGGGGGGTGGAGGGGGTAGTGTTGGTGGGGTGGGGGGTGGAGGGGGTAGTGTTGATGGGGTGGGGGTGGAGGGGGTAGTGTTGGTGGGATGGGGGTGGAGGGGGTAGTGTTGATGGGGTGGGGGTGGAGGGGGTAGTGTTGGTGGGGTGGGGGTGGAGGGGGTAGTGTTGGTGGGATGGGGGTGGAGGGGGTAGTGTTGGTGGGGTGGGGGGGGTGGAGGGGGTAGTGTTGATGGGGTGGGGGTGGAGGGGGTAGTGTTGGTGGGATGGGGGAGGAGGGGGTAGTGTTGATGGGGTGGGGGTGGAGGGGGTAGTGTTGATGGGGTGGGGGTGGAGGGGGTAGTGTTGGTGGGGTGGGGGGGTGGAGGGGGTAGTGTTGGTGGGGTGGGGAGTGGAGGGGGTAGTGTTGATGGGGTGGGGGTGGAGGGGGTAGTGTTGGTGGGATGGGGGGTGGAGGGGGTAGTGTTGATGGGGTGGGGGTGGAGGGGGTAGTGTTGGTGGGGTGGGGGTGGAGGGGGTAGTGTTGGTGGGATGGAGGTGGAGGGGGTAGTGTTGGTGGGGTGGGGGGGTGGAGGGGGTAGTGTTGATGGGGTGGGGGTGGAGGGGGTAGTGTTGGTGGGATGGGGGTGGAGGCGGTAGTGTTGATGGGGTGGGGGTGGAGGGGGTAGTGTTGATGGGGTGGGGGTGGAGGGGGTAGTGTTGGTGGGGTGGGGGGGTGGAGGAGGTAGTGTTGGTGGGGTGGGGGGTGGAGGGGGTAGTGTTGATGGGGTGGGGGTGGAGGGGGTAGTGTTGATGGGGTGGGGGTGGAGGGGGTAGTGTTGGTGGGGTGGGTGGGTGGAGGGGGTAGTGTTGGTGGGGTGGGGGGTGGAGGGGGTAGTGTTGATGGGGTGGGGGTGGAGGGGGTAGTGTTGGTGGGGTGGGGGGTGGAGGGGGTAGTGTTGGTGGGGTGGGGGGTGGAGGGGGTAGTGTTGGTGGGGTGGGGGTGGAGGGGGTAGTGTTGATGGGGTGGGGGTGGAGGGGGTAGTGTTGGTGGGGTGGGGGGTGGAGGGGGTAGTGTTGGTGGGGTGGGGGGTGGAGGGGGGTAGTGTTGGTGGGGTGGGGGTGGAGGGGTAGTGTTGATGGGGTGGGGGTGGAGGGGGTAGTGTTGGTGGGATGGGAGTGGAGGGGGTAGTGTTGATGGGGTGGGGGTTGAGGGGGTAGTGTTGGTGGGGTGGGGGGGTGGAGGGGGTAGTGTTGGTGGGATGGGGGTGGAAGGGGTAGTGTTGATGGGGTGGGGGTGGAGGGGGTAGTGTTGGTGGGGTGGGGGGTGGAAGTGTTGGTGGGGTGGGGGGGTAGAGGGGGTAGTGTTGGTGGGGTGGGGGTGGAGGGGGTAGTGTTGGTGGGGTGTGGGTGGAGGGGGTAGTGTTGGTGGGGTGGGGGGTGGAAGTGTTGGTGGGGTGGGGGGGGGTGGAGGGGGTAGTGTTGGTGGGGTGGGGGTGGAGGGGGTAGTGAAGGTGGGGTGGGGGTGGAGGGGGTAGTGTTGGTGGGGTGGGGGTGGAGGGGGTAGTGTTGGTGGGGTGGGGGGTGGAAGTGTTGGTGGGGTGGGGGTGGAGGGGGTAGTGTTGATGGGGTGGGGGTGGAGGGGGTAGTGTTGGTGGGGTGGGGGGTGGAAGTGTTGGTGGGGTGGGGGTGGAGGGGGTAGTGTTGGTGGGGTGGGGGTGGAGGGGGTAGTGTTGGTGGGATGGGGGTGGAGGGGGTAGTGTTGATGGGGTGGGGGTGGAGGGGGTAGTGTTGGTGGGGTGGGGGTGGAGGGGTAGTGTTGGTGGGATGGGGGTGGAGGGGGTAGTGTTGGTGGGGTGGGGGTGGAGGGGGTAGTGTTGGTGGGGTGGGGGGTGGAGGGGGTAGTGTTGGTGGAGTGGGGGTGGAGGGGGTAGTGTTGATGGGGTGGGGGTGGAGGGGGTAGTGTTGGTGGGGTGGGGGGGGTGGAGGGGGTAGTGTTGGTGGGATGGGGGTGGAGGGGGTAGTGTTGATGGGGTGGGGGTGGAGGGGGTAGTGTTGGTGGGGTGGGGGGTGGAAGAGTTGGTGGGGTGGGGGGGTGGAAGGGGTAGTGTTGGTGGGGTGGGGGTGGAGGGGGTAGTGTTGGTGGGGTGGGGGGTGGAGGGGGTAGTGTTGGTGGGGTGGGGGTGGAGGGGGTAGTGTTGGTGGGGTGGGGGGGTGGAGGGGGTAGTGTTGGTGGGATGGGGGTGGAGGGGGTAGTGTTGATGGGGTGGGGGTGGAGGGGGTAGTGTTGATGGGGTGGGGGTGGAGGGGGTAGTGTTGATGGGGTGGGGGTGGAGGGGGTAGTGTTGGTGGGGTGGGTGGTGGAAGTGTTGGTGGGGTGGGGGGGTGGAGGGGGTTGTGTTGGTGGGGTGGAGAGGGGGGAGGGGGGAGGGGGGAGGCGTGATGGGATATGCGTGTTCAGCGGGGCACTAACTTGCAGCTCTAAGTGGGTCGCGGAGATAAGAAAATGTTTTGGGAAAATATGTAGAGTGTTTGTGAGCTTATGGCAACTGTGTCACACACACACACACACACACACACACACACACACACCCACACACACACACACACACACACACACACACACACACACACACACACACACAGCTTACTGACTGTGTGTGTGTGTGCTTAGCTCAAGGAGAGCTAAACTATTGGAGGTGGCGACAAGAAACTTTTTAAGCCAGCAGGTCAGGGAACCCACAAGGATGAGAGGCAACGATGAACCAGGGAGACTCAACCTGGTCTTCACTCTGAACGACTCTGACATAAGCGAAGTCGGCTTCGAGGCGCCAGTAGGAATGAGCAACCACAGTGTGCTGGTGTTTGAGTATCTGGTTAAGGAAAGGTTAATGAACTCAAGGAAGGGAACTGAAAACAAAAGGCTGGCATTCTGAAAGAGAAACTATGAGGAAATCAGAAAATTCCTAACAGATATAGCATGGGAAACAGAGCTCAGGGGAAAGACGGCCCAAGATATGATGGACTACATCACGCAGAAGTGTATGGACGCAGCAAACAGGTTTGTCCCAGTCAAAAAGGTAAATACTAAAATGCAGAGGAGAAACCCATGGTTTAACCAGAGATGTAGGCTAGCTAAGCAGCAAAGTAAAAGGGCATGGAGAAACTATAGGAATAACAGGACACTGGAGAGCAGAGAAAGATACCAGAGTGCCAGGAATGAATATGTCAGGGTGAGAAGAGAGGTTGAGAGGCAATATGAAAATGACATCGCGAGCAAGGCAAAGACTCAACCTAAATTGCTAAAACAGCCGCATCAGGAGAAAAACATTAGTAAAGGAACAGGTGATGAAATTAAGGATAGGGGCAGAAGGATTCACTACAAACGACAAGGAAGTGTGTGAGGAACTGAATAATAAAATCCAGGAGGTCTTCACATTAGAGCAAGAAGTTTCAGAGATAAGAGAGACGTTAGAAAGAACTTTTTCAGTGTCAGAGTAATTAACAAGTGGAATGCATTAGGCAGTGATGTGGTGGAGGCTGACTCCGTACACAGTTTCAAGTGTAGATATGATAGAGCCCAGTAGGCTCAGGAATCTGTACACCAGTTGATTGACAGTTGAGAGGCGGGTCCAAAGAGCCAGAGCTCAACCCCCGGAAGCACAACTAGGTGAACACACACACACACACACACACACACACACACACACACACACACACACACACACACACACACACACACACACACACACACACTCACAGTCAACCCAAAAAAAATGTATTTCTCATCAACGATAGTGAGATAAAACTCCACCAATTCATGTAGTGATGACAAAAGTTTATTACTGACTAATTTCACCATCACTTTAGAGGTGAGGGAAGAGTCTACCTCCACCCCCTCAATCTTACTCAACTGCTTGTTAGGTCAATCTCCACCCCCGTCAATCATACTCAACTGCTTGTGAGGTCAATCTCCACCCCCGTCAATCATACTCAACTGCTTGTGAGGTCCATCTCCACCCCCGTTAATCTCACTCAACTCTTTGTGAGGTCTATCTCCACCCCCGTCAATCTTACTCAACTGCTTGTTAGGTCAATCTCCACCCCCGTCAATCTTACTCAACTGCTTGTGAGGTCAATCTCCACCCCCGTCAATCTTACTCAACTGCTTGTTAGGTCAATCTCCACCCCCGTCAATCTTACTCAACTGCTTGTGAGGTCAATCTCCACCCCCGTCAATCTTACTCAACTGCTTGTGAGGTCAATCTCCACCCCCGTCAATCTTACTCAACTGCTTGTTAGGTCAATCTCCACCCCCGTCAATCTTACTCAACTGCTTGTGAGGTCAATCTCCACCCCCGTCAATCTTACTCAACTGCTTGTTAGGTCAATCTCCACCCCCGTCAATCTTACTCAACTGCTTGTTAGGTCAATCTCCACCCCCGTCAATCTTACTCAACTGCTTGTGAGGTCAATCTCCACCCCCGTCAATCTTACTCAACTGCTTGTTAGGTCAATCTCCACCCCCGTTAATCTTACTCAACTGCTTGTTAGGTCAATCTCCACCCCCGTCAATCTTACTCAACTCCTTGTGAGGTCAATCTCCACCCCCGTCAATCTTACTCAACTGCTTGTTAGGTCAATCTCCACCCCCGTCAATCTTACTCAACTCCTTGTGAGGTCAATCTCCACCCCCGTTAATCTTACTCAACTGCTTGTGAGGTCTATCTCCACCCCCGTTAATCTCACTCAACTCTTTGTGAGGTCAATCTCCACCCCCGTTAATCTTACTCAACTGCTTGTGAGGTCAATCTCCACCCCCGTCAATCATACTCAACTGCTTGTGAGGTCTATCTCCACCCCCGTTAATCTCACTCAACTCTTTGTGAGGTCAATCTCCACCCCCGTTAATCTTACTCAACTGCTTGTGAGGTCAATCTCCACCCCCGTCAATCTTACTCAACTGCTTGTTAGGTCAATCTCCACCCCCGTCAATCTTACTCAACTGCTTGTTAGGTCAATCTCCACCCCCGTTAATCTCACTCAACTCTTTGTGAGGTCAATCTCCACCCCCGTTAATCTTACTCAACTGCTTGTGAGGTCAATCTCCACCCCCGTCAATCTTACTCAACTCCTTGTGAGGTCAATCTCCACCCCCGTTAATCTTACTCAACTGCTTGTGAGGTCAATCTCCACCCCCGTCAATCATACTCAACTGCTTGTGAGGTCTATCTCCACCCCCGTTAATCTCACTCAACTCTTTGTGAGGTCAATCTCCACCCCCGTCAATCATACTCAACTCCTTGTAAGGTCAATCACTATCAGCTTGTTCCATCATTACAGTGCCTCAATCACCATGTCAATTACTCCCCCCCCCCTCAACCACATGTCGTCCCATCAACCAACCCATTGTCCCATGCGCTTCGTGGTCCCAACTATGTCCCATAACGACCCACAATCCCAATTAGTCTCATCAACGACTCACAACCACACATTGTTCTACTAACGTCCCAGAACCATACATTGTACCACCAACGTCCCTGAACCATACATTGTTCTACTAACGTCCCTGAACCATACATTGTTCTACTAACGTCCCAGAACCATACATTGTTCTACTAACGTCCCTGAACCATACATTGTTCTACTAACGTCCCTGAACCATACATTGTTCTACTAACGTCCCTGAACCATACATTGTTCTACTAACGTCCCAGAACCATACATTGTTCTACTAACGTCCCTGAACCATACATTGTTCTACTAACGTCCCTGAACCATACATTGTTCTACTAACGTCCCTGAACCATGCATTGTTCTACTAACGTCCCTGAACCATACATTGTTCTACTAACGTCCCTGAACCATACATTGTTCTACTAACGTCCCTGAACCATACATTGTTCTACTAACGTCCCTGAACCATACATTGTTCTACTAACGTCCCTGAACCACACATTGTTCTACTAACGTCCCTGAACCACACATTGTTCTACTAACGTCCCTGAACCACACATTGTACCACCAACGTCCCAGAACCATACATTGTCCCACCAACGTCCCAGAACCATACATTGTCCCACCAACGTCCCAGAACCATACATTGTACCACCAACGTCCCAGAACCATACATTGTCCCACCAACGTCCCAGAACCATACATTGTACCACCAACGTCCCAGAACCATACATTGTACCACCAACGTCCCAGAACCACACATTGTACCACCAACGTCCCTGAACCATACATTGTACCACCAACGTCCCTGAACCATACATTGTACCACCAACGTCCCAGAACCACACATTGTACCACCAACGTCCCAGAACCATACATTGTACCACCAACGTCCCAGAACCACACATTGTACCACCAACGTCCCTGAACCATACATTGTACCACCAACGTCCCTGAACCATACATTGTACCACCAACGTCCCTGAACCATACATTGTACCACCAACGTCCCTGAACCATACATTGTCTCACCAACGTCCCTGAACCACACATTGTACCACCAACGTCCCAGAACCACACATTGTACCACCAACGTCCCAGAACCATACATTGTACCACCAACGTCCCAGAACCACACATTGTACCACCAACGTCCCAGAACCATACATTGTACCACCAACGTCCCAGAACCATACATTGTCCCACCAACGTCCCAGAACCACACATTGTACCACCAACGTCCCAGAACCATACATTGTACCACCAACGTCCCAGAACCATACATTGTCCCACCAACGTCCCAGAACCACACATTGTACCACCAACGTCCCAGAACCATACATTGTCCCACCAACGTCCCAGAACCATACATTGTACCACCAACGTCCCAGAACCATACAATGTAACGGATAAAGACTTAGATAAGACTGTTATAAGCTATTAAAGACTAAGAGAATACTTTTGACTGTTTAACAGACTAAAAAGAGGCTTTTTGAAATACATAAAAGGCTATACAGGTTGGGAATGAAAAGTAAAATGAATAATGATTGGCTGTTTAAGAATATTCCTCTGCTGCTATTGGCTGCTGGAGACGTCTGAGGGTGATGGGGTCAAGGGTGAGAGAGAGAGAGGTTAAGATAAGAGAAGACTGGAGATATGAGGGTGAGGGAAGGGAGGGAGAAGAATGGAGGGAGAGAGAAGGAAGAGAGAGAGAAAAAGTTGAGTGATTGTTGGTGGACGTGATTAAAAGTCTGTCAAGAAGGTGTTCACTTTTACTCCAATTGTATTGGGCTCTCTGTCACCTCTGTCTCCAGCCTGTCTGTGTCTGTCTGTATCTGTCTGTATCTATCTACTACGCCCTCTCTCTCTCTCTCTCTCTCTCTCTCTCTCTCTCTCTCTCTCTCTCTCTCTCTCTCTCTCTCTCTCTCTCTCTCTCTCTCTCTCTCTCCCTCTCTCTCTCTCTCTGTCTCCAGCCTGTCTGTATCTGTCTGTATCTGTCTGTCTCTCTCTCTCTCTCTCTCTCTCTCTCTCTCTCTCTCTCTCTCTCTCTCTCTCTCTCTCTCTCTCTCTCTCTCTCTGTCTCCAGCCTGTCTGTATCTGTCTGTCTCTCTCTCTCTCTCTCTCTCTCTCTCTCTCTCTCTCTCTCTCTCTCTCTCTCTCTCTCTCTCTCTCTCTCTCTCTCTCTCTCTCTCTCTGTCTCCAGCCTGTCTGTATCTGTCTGTCTCTCTCTCTCTCTCTCTCTCTCTCTCTCTCTCTCTCTCTCTCTCTCTCTCTCTCTCTCTCTCTCTCTCTCTCTCTCTCTCTGTCTCCAGCCTGTCTGTATCTGTCTGTATCTGTCTGTCTCTCTCTCTCTCTCTCTCTCTCTCTCTCTCTCTCTCTCTCTCTCTCTCTCTCTCTCTCTCTCTCTCTCTCTCTCTCTCTCTCTCTCTCTCTCTCTCTCACCCAACAGACAATTTTCTGTCCATTCTGTGTATTTTCTAGTTTGCTGTCTATTGGTATTTCTGTCATTTGATGGGTGGTATCTGTCTCTCTCTGCCTGTCTACTTAACAACTGCCTTCTTAACACCTGTCTACTTAACAACTGCCTTCTTAACACCTGTCTACTTAACACCTGTCTACTTAACACCTGTCTACTTAACTTTAAGTATGTGTGAACTTGTTAATCTGTGATTACTTTTCGTCCTCCGTTCTTCTTGTTTAGTGAAATGTTACTTATAAAGTGATTATTCCTACCTTGCTTTATTTATGTGTTATCTATCTTCATCTTTATCTATTGCTCTTTATCACCAATTTATCTTGACTTCCTTTAGGGCCGATTTACGGGGCCTGACGGCTGAGTGGACAGCGCTCGAGATTCGTAGTCCTGAGGTTCCGGATTCGATCCCCGGTGGAGGCGGAAATAAATGGGCAAAGTTCTTTCACTCTGATGCACACTGTTCACCTAGCAGTAAATAGGTACCTGGGAGTTAGACAGCTGCTACGGGCTGCTTCCTGGGGGGTGTGTAACAAAAAGGAGGCCTTCTCACCCTAACCTGCCCTCACCCTTCACCACACCCTAACCTGCCCTCACTCTAACCTGTCCTCACCCTTCACCACACCCTAACCTGCCCTCACCATAACCTGTCCTCACCCTTCTTCACACCCTAACCTGTCCTCACCCTTCACCACACCCTAACCTGCCCTCACCCTAACCTGTCCTCACCCTTCACCACACCCTAACCTGTCCTCACCCTTCACCACACCCTAACCTGTCCTCACCCTTCACCACACCCTAACCTGTCCTCACCCTTCACCACACCCTAACCTGTCCTCACACTTCTCCTCACCCTAAGCTGTCCTCACCCTTCACCACACCCTAACCTGTCCTCACCCTTCACCACACCCTAACCAGTCCTCACCCTTCACCACACCCTAACCTGTCCTCACCCTTCACCACACCCTAACCAGTCCTCACCCTTCACCACACCCTAACCTGTCCTCACCCTTCTCCTCACCCTAACCTGTCCTCACCCTTACTCCTAATCAACCCTTCAGCCTCAAACATTAACTACTCAATTAAGTCCTTGAGAGAAGGGGGTGGGGGGGTAGGGGGGGTAGGTGGGGTAGGGGGGGTGGTGGGCCGTTGGCTACCAGGGATAGGTGAGAGAGGATAGCAGGGTGAAGAGTGAGAGAGGATAGCAGGGTGAAGAGTGAGAGGGGATAGCAGGGTGAAGAGTGAGAGGAGATAGCAGGGTGAAGAGTGAGAGGAGATAGCAGGGTGAAGAGTGAGAGGGGATAGCAGGGTGAAGAGTGAGAGGAGATAGCAGGGTGAAAAGTGAGAGGAGATAGCAGGATGAAGAGTGAGAGAGGATAGCAGGGTGAAGAGTGAGTGGGGATAGCAGGGTGAAGAGTGAGAGGAGATAGCAGGGTGAAGAGTGAGACAGGATAGCAGGGTGAAGAGTGAGAGGAGATAGCAGGGTGAAGAGTGAGAGAGGATAGCAGGGTGAAGAGTGAGAGAGGATAGCAGGGTGAAGAGTGAGAGGAGATAGCAGGGTGACGAGTGAGAGAGGATAGCAGGGTGAAGAGTGAGAGAGGATAGCAGGGTGAAGAGTGAGAGGAGATAGCAGGGTGACGAGTGAGACAGGATAGCAGGGTGAAGAGTGAGAGGGGATAGCAGGGTGAAGAGTGAGAGGAGATAGCAGGGTGAAGAGTGAGAGGGGATAGCAGGGTGAAGAGTGAGAGAGGATAGCAGGGTGAAGAGTGAGAGGAGATAGCAGGGTGAAGAGTGAGAGAGGATAGCAGGGTGAAGAGTGAGAGGGGATAGCAGGGTAAAGAGTGAGAGGAGATAGCAGGGTGAAGAGTGAGAGAGGATAGCAGGGTGAAGAGTGAGAGAGGATAGCAGGGTGAAGAGTGAGAGGGGATAGCAGGGTGAAGAGTGAGAGGGGATAGCAGGGTGAAGAGTGAGAGGGGATAGCAGGGTAAAGAGTGAGAGGAGATAGCAGGGTGAAGAGTGAGAGAGGATAGCAGGGTGAAGAGTGAGAGGGGATAGCAGGGTGATGAGTGACAGAGGATAGCAGGGTGAAGAGTGAGAGGAGATAGCAGGGTGAAGAGTGACAGAGGATAGCAGGGTGAAGAGTGAGAGGAGATAGCAGGGTGAAGAGTGAGAGGGGATAGCAGGGTAAAGAGTGACAGAGGATAGCAGGGTGAAGAGTGACAGAGGATAGCAGGGTGAAGAGTGAGAGGGGATAGTAGGGTGATGAGTGACAGAGGATAGCAGGGTGAAGAGTGAGAGGAGATAGCAGGGTGATGAGTGACAGGGGATAGCAGGGTGAAGAGTGAGAGGAGATAGCAGGGTGAAGAGTGAGAGGGGATAGCAGGGTGAAGAGTGACAGAGGATAGCAGGGTGAAGAGTGACAGAGGATAGCAGGGTGAAGAGTGAGAGGAGATAGCAGGGTGAAAAGTGAGAGAGGATAGCAGGGTGAAGAGTGACAGAGGATAGCAGGGTAAAGAGTGAGAGGAGATAGCAGGGTGAAGAGTGAGAGAGGATAGCAGGGTGAAGAGTGACAGAGGATAGCAGGGTAAAGAGTGAGAGGAGATAGCAGGGTGAAGAGTGAGAGAGGATAGCAGGGTGAAGAGTGAGAGGGGATAGCAGGGTGAAGAGTGAGAGGAGATAGCAGGGTGAAGAGTGAGAGGGGATAGCAGGGTGAAGAGTGAGAGAGGATAGCAGGGTGAAGAGTGAGAGAGAGGATAGCAGGGTAAAGAGTGAGAGGAGATAGCAGGGTGAAGAGTGAGAGAGGATAGCAGGGTGAAGAGTGACAGAGGATAGCAGGGTGAAGAGTGAGAGGGGATAGCAGGGTGAAGAGTGAGAGGGGATAGCAAGGTGAAGAGTGAGAGAGGATAGCAGGGTGAAGAGTGAGAGAGGATAGCAGGGTGAAGAGTGAGAGAGGATAGCAGGGTGAAGAGTGAGAGAGGATAGCAGGGTGAAGAGTGAGAGAGGATAGCAGGGTGAAGAGTGAGAGAGGATAGCAGGGTGAAGAGTGAGAGGAGATAGCAGGGTGAAGAGTGAGAGGGGATAGCAGGGTGAAGAGTGAGAGGAGATAGCAGGGTGAAGAGTGAGAGGGGATAGCAGGGTGAAGAGTGAGAGAGGACAGCAGGGTGAAGAGTGACAGAGGATAGCAGGGTGAAGAGTGAGAGGGGATAGCAGGGTGAAGAGTGACAGAGGATAGCAGGGTGAAGAGTGAGAGGGGATAGCAGGGTGAAGAGTGACAGAGGATAGCAGGGTGAAGAGTGAGAGGGGATAGCAGGGTGAAGAGTGAAAGAGGATAGCAGGGTGAAGAGAGAGAGAGGATAGCAGGGTGAAGAGAGAGAGAGGATAGCAGGGTGAAGAGTAAGAGAGGATAGCAGGGTGAAGAGTGAGAGGAGATAGCAGGGTGAAGAGTGAGAGAGGATAGCAGGGTGAAGAGTGAGAGAGGATAGCAGGGTGAAGAGAGAGAGAG
Organism: Procambarus clarkii; assembly: GCF_040958095.1. Lineage (NCBI taxonomy): Eukaryota > Metazoa > Arthropoda > Malacostraca > Decapoda > Cambaridae > Procambarus > Procambarus clarkii. Next base: position 46,306,589 of record NC_091153.1, on the reverse strand, counting down.
GATAGCAGGGTTAAGAGTAAGAGAAGATAGCAGGGTGAAGAGTGAGAGAGGATAGCAGGGTGAAGAGTGAGAGAGGATAGCAGGGTTAAGAGTGAGAGAAGATAGCAGGGTGAAGAGTGAGAGAGGATAACAGGGTGAATAAACTGAGAAAGAGATAACATTATGAGAGCAGTGAGAGGAATGAGGTAATAAGAACTAAGCGAGAATGGAAGGAAGGATACAATAATATGCGTGAGGGAAGAGAGAGAGACACGATAGAAGAATAAGGGAGCAAGACACTAGAGAGAGAGAAGAGGAGATAGCAACACACTAGAGAGAGAGAAGAGGAGATAGCAACACACTAGAGAGAGAGAAGAGGAGATAGCAACACACTAGAGAGAGAGAAGAGGAGATAGCAACACACTAGAGAGAGAGAAGAGGAGATAGCAACACACTAGAGAGAGAGAAGAGGAGATAGCAACACACTAGAGAGAGAGAAGAGGAGATAGCAACACACTAGAGAGAGAGAAGAGGAGATAGCAACACACTAGAGAGAGAGAAGAGGAGATAGCAACACACTAGAGAGAGAGAAGAGGAGATAGCAACACACTAGAGAGAGAGAAGAGGAGATAGCAACACACTAGAGAGAGAGAAGAGGAGATAGCAACACACTAGAGAGAGAGAAGAGGAGATAGCAACACACTAGAGAGAGAGAAGAGGAGATAGCAACACACTAGAGAGAGAGAAGAGGAGATAGCAACACACTAGAGAGAGAGAAGAGGAGATAGCAACACACTAGAGAGAGAGAAGAGGAGATAGCAACACACTAGAGAGAGAGAAGAGGAGATAGCAACACACTAGAGAGAGAGAAGAGGAGATAGCAACACACTAGAGAGAGAGAAGAGGAGATAGCAACACACTAGAGAGAGAGAAGAGGAGATAGCAACACACTAGAGAGAGAGAAGAGGAGATAGTGAACAACACGAGAAAGAAAAATAAGAAATAACAAAGAAAGAAATGAAATAGATGAACATCTGTACGCCTCAGACGAATTAGGGAAGACAAGAATTACAGAATAAAGAGATAAAAATGAAAATAAAGGTTATCTTGAGGTTATCTTGAAGTTATCTTGAGATGATTTCTGGGCTTAGCATCCCCGCGGCCCGGTCCTCGACCAGGCCTCCTTTTTGTTATTAACCCCCCCCCCCCGGAAGCAGCCCGTAGCAGCTGTCTAACTCCCAGGTACCTATTTACTGCTAGATGAACAGGTGCATCAGAATGACAGAAACTCTGCCCATTTGTTTCCGCCTCCGCCGGGGATCGAACCCGGAACCTCAGGATTACGAATCCCGAGCGCTGTCCACTCAGCCGTCGAGCCCCTGGCTGTCTACACATTGGTAAATTTTGGGTGCACTGTGAGGATATCTTCAAGAACACGAGAGGTAATGAAGTAATTACACAGCTCCAGGTACCTCATGCCAACTGGTCTGAATGGTCAAATAACTGGGCATTCAGTGATGTAGTGTGGGAGATCATGCCGCAGTTCCTGCTCACAGAGTTTGCACCTGGAGTGCTCAGGATTGGGAGATCCGTCACCTGTAGCCACCTGCCACAGGTAACGGTAGCCACCTGGCACAGATAACGGTAGCCACCTGCCACAGGTAACGGTAGCCACCTGCCACAGGAAACGGTAGCCACCTGCCACAGGTAACGGTAGCCACCTGCCACAGGTAACGGTAGCCACTTGCCACTGGTAACGGTTGCCACCTGGCACAGATAACGGTTGCCACCTGGCACAGATAACGGTAGCCACCTGCCACAGGAAACGGTAGCCACCTGCCACAGGTAACGGTAGCCACTTGCCACTGGTAACGGTTGCCCCCTGCCACAGGAAACGGTAGCCACCTGCCACAGGTAACGGTAGCCACCTGCCACAGGTAACGGTAGCCACCTGCCACAGGTAACGGTAGCCACCTGCCACAGGTAACGGTAGCCACCTGCCACAGGTAACGGTAGCCACCTGCCACAGGTAACGGTAGCCACCTGCCACAGGAAACGGTAGCCACCTGCCACAGGTAACGGTAGCCACCTGCCACAGGTAACGGTAGCCACCTGCCACAGGTAACGGTAGCCACCTGCCACAGGTAACGGTAGCCACCTGCCACAGGTAACGGTAGCCACCTGCCACAGGTAACGGTAGCCACCTGCCACAGGTAACGGTAGCCACCTGCCACAGGTAACGGTAGCCACCTGCCACAGGTAACGGTAACCCAACCTGATCCTGGCAACCACGGTGTCGCACAGTCTGGTCGACGTTTTGTGCTGCCCATAAACATAGGTTTCAGATCTAAACAAATCATAGCTTTTTATACTGGTGCTTTCTGGTCGTTGGGAGTCAGTAATTTCTCTCCAATCAGATCTGAGTGTTTGGAACAATACAGTTTTGACAGCAGAGATGGGGGATACCTAGATCTAATTCACCTTCATCTTTGTTACACGCTAATTTGGCTGCAATGTCTGTCTCATTATGATGGGTTATATTTATGCGTGATGGTATCCATTCAAAGGAGATTCGAGACCCTTTACTCTGTGCAGCAATTAGGTCATTTATAATTGGTAGTATGAGGTTCTTGCTGTCGATCTTCCAGGAGAAGTTTTCAATTGCTTGAAAAGCAGACTTTGAATCACAAAATATTATTCCTCCTCCAATGGTTTTTAATGTACTGGTAGCTAGTTGTAATGTTGCTGGTTCTGCTTGTGTGGAGGTCAGCCAGTTGTTTAACCTGACACTGACAGTCTTTGTGCAAATATTATTTCTATAAAACCTACATGCCGCTGCAGTCCGTCCAGTAGAAGACTGGACTGAGCCGTCGGTGTAGACACAGTGCTCGTGAGATCTTAAACTCTCGATGGAGGAGGCAATTGTTTCAAGTGTGACTGCTTACACACTTGAAAGAATTGACAAAAATTACTCACACTTCACATGTGTGAGCAAGATTCTCATTATCTTTCTTGGTGACAGGTGTGTATGATACTTGAATGGTGGGGTACAGATAAAGAGGAATATCAGAGACAGGTAGATTGCACTTAAAAGGAATGTTAAGTTTAATGAGATTGTAGGCATTTTTTTCAGCCATTTATCATAAAAGGAGTGAGTTAGTATGTCGGCACCAGTCAAAAGGGTGTTAACAGCACTAAATAATTTGTCTCTGAGCAATGCAGGAGATGTAGAGTCTCTCATGACTTTAAGGCAAAAGGTCGTGTTGACTTGCATTATTCTCTCTAGTATGGTTGGAAGCTTCAGTTCTTCCCGCATGTTGATGATTCTTGTGCATCTTGGAGCACCAAGAATTATCCTCATGGCCTCATTCTGTACTACTTCAAGTTTGTCCAACACAGAGGCGGGGAAATTAATTAAGTGCAGAGCATTATAATCAACGAGAGATCTAACAAACATCATATAGAATAGTCTAGCATATTTAATATTGATACCAATATTCTTACCAGTAAGTGTTCTCAATGGTTTTAGTCTTTCTTTTAACCTACGGTGTAGATCATTTACAATGTCACTGTTAATACCAACTCCAAGGTATTTGTGCTGCCCACACGTTTCAATGTTCTGGTTGTTGACCTTGAAAGCTATAGGGACATGAGTTTTCTCTTTGGGATGGAGAACTCTGGATTTAGTTATAGAGATAACAAGACCACATTCAATGCTTTTAGCAGCGAATGTATCGAGTAGAGCTTGCAGTCTAGTTTGGGTACTTGCAACAATATACTTGCATATATCATCGGCATAACAAATGACGGCTTCGTCAGGTAGTGTGGGAATATCAATTGTTAATTTGTGCATCAGAACATTGAACAGTGTGGGACTTAGCACTCCACCCTGGGGTGTACCCAACTCAAAGGGTGCACAATGTTTACTTTTGACCCCCTTGAAAAGGACTGAGGCGGTTCTGTTACTCAGGTAACCCCTGAGCCATGTCAACAGTCTTCCCTTAACTCCAAAAGAGGCTAGCTGTTCTAAGATTATTTCTCTGTTTGCTGTATCAAAAGCAGTTTGGAGATCAATAAATGCCGCCTGAGAGTTTGGTCCCCCTCTGATAAAATACTCAGCAAAGCAAGTTTGTGTGCTTCTTCCAGGAAGGAAACCATACAGGTTAGGGGCAAGGTGGGGCTTGATTTGAAACATTAGTCTGTCGAGAATAATTCTCTCAAGAACTTTACACATGCACGACGTCAGAGAAATGGGTCTAAATTTTTGTGAATTAGGCTTGGGTATGGGTATTATGAGTCCCTGTGTCCAGCGGTCAGGTAAAACACCCTGCCTTAGACTTTGATTAAACAATTCTAGCAAAGGGCTATTTGGCAGCTCAGCAAGTACTCTCATGGTGTTGTATGTGATGCCATCCTCTCCAGGAGAGGTAGCCTTACCTTTCTTGAGTGCATTTTTAATTTCAAAGGGGGTTATGCCATAGTTATCATCAGGCCCTAGCTCAATACAGGCAATTTCAATATTGAAGTTACGAATTATTTTGGTACTAGCCAGATGCTGTTATCTACCAAACACAAAAGTATTAAACTCTACGGAAATAACACACAACATTTCACTAACAAAGTTAGTCAATTTATCTCTATTCCTCAGCAACTCTAATTATCGGACTGTTTATCCAGAGTAAAATTGAGCATAGATGAGAACGGTGAGAACATAGATGGTGTTAAGGGGCCTGACGGCTGAGTGAACAGCGCTCAGTATTCGTAGTCCAAAGGTTCCGGGTTCGATCCCCGGCGGAGGCCGAAACATATGGGCAGAGTTTCTTTCACCCTGATGCCCCTGTTAACCTAGCAGTAAATAGGTACCTGGGAGTTAGACAGCTTCTACGGGCTGCTTCCTGGGGGCTTGTAACCAAAAGGCTTGGTCGAGGACTGGGCCGCGGGGACTCTAAGCCCCGAAATCATCTCAAGATAACCTCAAGATAACCTGATCTACCACAAAAATAACTTGAAAATAAATGACATTTCACTCTTCCGTGTCCAAAACGGGTTTACCCCACTTGAAAATATTATGACTAACCTCAAGGCGCATAATGTTTCGCTCTTCCAGGATGAGTTATGACTCACCCATCCTTGATGAACTGTGAATCATGCTGCATGAGTTCTGGACCAACAGGGATGAGTTTTGAGACAGCCAGAATAAGTTGTGAATTCGCCCATATGGAGGAAGTAGTTCTACTAGGTATTGTGATGAATAAACACAAGCTGTTCTTCACAGTAATAATGAATTGTGTTGTGGTGTAGAGGAGTGTTGTGTGGTGTTGTGTGGTGTTGTGGGGTGTTGTGTGGTGTTGTGTGGTGTTGTGTGGTGTTGTGGGGTGTTGTGTGGTGTTGTGTGGTGTTGTGTGGTGTTGTGTGGTGTTGTGTGGTGTTGTGGGGTGTTGTGTGGTGTTGTGTGGTGTTGTGTGGTGTTGTGTGGTGTTGTGTGGTGTAGAGGAGTGTTGTGTGGTGTTGTGGGGTGTTGTGTGGTGTTGTGTGGTGTTGTGTGGTGTTGTGGGGTGTAGAGGAGTGTTGTGTGGTGTTGTGTGGTGTTGTGTGGTGTTGTGGTGTAGAGGAGTGTTGTGTGGTGTTGTGGGGTGTTGTGGGGTGTTGTGTGGTGTTGTGTGGTGTTGTGTGGTGTTGTGTGGTGTAGAGGAGTGTTGTGTGGTGTTGTGGGGTGTTGTGTGGTGTTGTGTGGTGTTGTGTGGTGTTGTGTGGTGTTGTGTGGTGTAGAGGAGTGTTGTGTGGTGTTGTGGGGTGTTGTGTGGTGTTGTGTGGTGTTGTGTGGTGTTGTGGGGTGTAGAGGAGTGTTGTGTGGTGTTGTGTGGTGTTGTGTGGTGTTGTGGTGTAGAGGAGTGTTGTGTGGTGTTGTGGGGTGTTGTGTGGTGTTGTGTGGTGTTGTGTGGTGTTGTGGGGTGTTGTGTGGTGTTGTGTGGTGTAGAGGAGTGTTGTGTGGTGTTGTGTGGTGTTGTTGGGTGTTGTGTGGTGTTGTGTGGTGTAGAGGAGTGTTGTGTGGTGTTGTGTGGTGTTGTGTGGTGTAGAGGAGTGTTGTGTGGTGTTGTGTGGTGTTGTGTGGTGTTGTGTGGTGTTGTGGGGTGTTGTGTGGTGTTGTGTGGTGTTGTGGGGTGTTGTGGGGTGTTGTGTGGTGTTGTGTGGTGTTGTGTGGTGTTGTGTGGTGTTGTGTGGTGTTGTGTGGTGTTGTGGGGTGTTGTGTGGTGTTGTGTGGTGTTGTGTGGTGTTGTGTGGTGTTGTGTGGTGTTGTGTGGTGTTGTGTGGTGTTGTGGGGTGTTGTGTGGTGTTGTGGGGTGTTGTGTGGTGTTGTGTGGTGTTGTGTGGTGTTGTGGGGTGTTGTGGGGTGTTGTGGGGTGTTGTGTGGTGTTGTGTGGTGTTGTGGGGTGTTGTGTGGTGTTGTGGGGTGTTGTGTGGTGTTGTGTGGTGTTGTGGGGTGTTGTGTGGTGTTGTGGGGTGTTGTGTGGTGTTGTGTGGTGTTGTGTGGTGTTGTGGGGTGTTGTGTGGTGTTGTTTGGTGTTGTGTGGTGTTGTGTGGTGTTGTGGGGTGTTGTGTGGTGTTGTGGGGTGTTGTGGGGTGTTGTGTGGTGTTGTGTGGTGTTGTGTGGTGTTGTGGGGTGTTGTGGGGTGTTGTGGGGTGTTGTGTGGTGTTGTGTGGTGTTGTGTGGTGTTGTGGGGTGTTGTGTGGTGTTGTGTGGTGTTGTGTGGTGTTGTGGGGTGTTGTGTGGTGTTGTGGGGTGTTGTGGGGTGTTGTGGGGTGTTGTGTGGTGTTGTGTGGTGTTGTGTGGTGTTGTGTGGTGTTGTGGGGTGTTGTGGGGTGTTGTGTGGTGTTGTGTGGTGTTGTGTGGTGTTGTGTGGTGTTGTGTGGTGTTGTGTGGTGTTGTGGGGTGTTGTGGGGTGTTGTGGGGTGTTGTGTGGTGTTGTGTGGTGTTGTGTGGTGTTGTGTGGTGTTGTGGGGTGTTGTGTGGTGTTGTGTGGTGTTGTGTAGTGTGTGGTGTTGTAGTGAGTGTGGTGTTCTAACATGAAATGGTGTTTTAAGCAGTATAGTAAGTGCAGAAACATTATAATGTGAAACTTTTAATTCTGAAATAAATTTTCCAATATTGTATTAGTCTGAGTATACTCAATTACATTATATTATTTAACAGTACATTATACCTTACAAAATACCTTTTTATATTATCAAGATTCAACAAATTAAAGCAATGAGCTGATAGTCGCCTGTTAGTCAAGTGATACAGGAGAGACAACTGACGACCAAGTCACACAAACTGTACCCCAGACAATGTTTACCCATCCACCAGGTCATAACTTGCGGCCAAGTCACACAAACTGTACCCCAGACATTGTTTACTCATCCACCAGGTCAGGGGATTACCCCCTTTGATCTCCCCTTAATGAGAAACGTCCCTGATTGACGTATCGTTAACTGTTGACTGGTTGATATTACTCCAGAGGGGATTAATTGACATATTAAGCCACTGAAGATTAATTGATCTATTAAACCGAAATGATTAAATGACATATTAAACCAGTGGAAATCAATTCTGAATTAATCCAAATGGGATTGACATATTAAGCCAAAGGAGATTAATAGACATACTAAGCCACTGAAGATTAATTGATCTATTAAACCAAGAGGATTAATTGACATATCAAGCCAGAGGAAATAAATATTGTATTAACCCAAAGGGGATTAACTAACATATTAATCCAGAGGAGATTAATTGACATACTAAGCCAGATAGCAAATAAATTTACTGGTTAATCCAGATGAGATTAAATGACATATTAATCCAGAGGAGATTAACTGACATATTAAGCCAATGGAAATCAATTAATTTATTAGGCACAAAGAAGATTTATTGACATATTAAGCCAGATGAGATTAAACGACATACTAATCCAGAGGAGATTAATTTACATAATTAGCTAGAAGAGATTAACATATTAAGCCAGAAAACATTAGTCGATATATTATACCACAGATCAATTAAAATATTAAAGCAGATAGAATAAATTGGCATATTAAAGCAGATATGATAAATAAAAACACATTAATCAGGAGAAACTATATATATATATATATATATATATATATATATATATATATATATATATATATATATATATATATATATATATATATATATATATATATATATATATATATATATATATATATATATATAGCGAGAAACAATACCTCCCTCAACTTTATTTCAGGAGATAATCTGCTTGAAGCAGTCAAAGCGACGTCCACCAGGACCTTGCCCCACATCCCCAAGGCTGCCCGTCACCAAGCAGCAGCCAAACTCACCAGTCTGCTGACAAAGGTCAACAATGCTCCCAGAACCACTGGTTCATCGCACAATCTCCTTCTATTTGGGAATGCATGCCTAGCATTACCGCCCAGGAGAGACAAGTCATTAACAACCTCTGTACTCAGGGCACTTAATGAATTCCCCAGAGCAGACAACCTGGTCCGCCTCCCCCCTCGTGCCAAGAACACCAGCCGCAGGACCACCAACAATAACTCATCTGAGAGCCACAAATGAGAGCACAGATCACCAGGAAGATAGAAGAGGGCAATACCACAGGTGCCGTCAGAATCATGACCAGCGATGACACTATTGCCCCCAGGAACGCCACGACAGCACAGGCTCTTCAAGACAAACACCCACCCAGAGCCCCCGACAGCAGCAGGGATCCCCAGGAAAACAATGCTGGCATAGAACCCTTGACTGTTCGAGAATCTGAGGTGTACAAAGCAGCCATGTCTTTCCCAACAGGTTCAGCAGGGGGCTTTACAGGCCTAAGACCCCACCACATCAAACAAATGCTGAACCCGGTGCTTGGAGATGTTGCAAAGGACCTTCTAGTGGAACCTACCAGATTCTCCAACATGTGTTTGGCTGGCGGCATCCCTGAGGACATCAGGCCTGTCTTTTATGGAGCAGCACTCTGTGCTCTAAAGAAGAAGGATGGGGGTATCAGGCCCATTGCCGTTGGCAACACCCTCCGACGCCTCGTAGCTAAGGCTGCAGTGAGATCTATCAGCCAGGAAGCAGCCACCTTGCTGAAACCTCATCAGCTCGGGTTTGGGATTCCCCTAGATTGTGAAGCTGCAGCACATGCAGCGCGGGCTTACATTGCTGATCTCCCGGACCAGAAGGTACTAGTAAAGCTTGACTTCAAAAATGCTTTCAATCAAGTCAGACGAGACGCTGTCCTCAACCATTTCCGTCCCCTTTACCCATTCATCCGATCGTGCTACAGTGGGGACTCTAAGCTTCTTTTCAGGGAGCATGAAATAAACTCCTGTGAAGGTGTCTAACAAGGTGACCCCTTAGCACCCCTCCTTTTCTGCCTAGCTATCAAAGAGGTCACTGATAGTCTGACAAGCATGATAAACATCTGGTACCCGCATGATGGCACTCTCGCTGGAACCCCGGAAACCATTTTGGAGGATATAAGGAAAATCCAGGAGCAGGGAGCAGCCTCAGGCCTCATTATCAATGCATCCAAATGTGAAATAATCTCCCGCAGCCCAGACATCCCTGGGCAAATACAAAATGTTCTTCCAGACATTCTCGTTGTCGAGCCACCGGACTGCACTCTCCTGGGTGCCCCCATTGGCCCACGAGCAATCGAGGAGGTCCTGGCTGCAAAAATCACTGATCTAAAGAGAATGCTGGACAAGATTGACAAGATCGATGCCCATGATGCTCTCTTTCTCCTCACAAGATGCCTGTCTCTCCCTAAGTTGACCTACTTTCTGAGATGTTCTCCATCCTACAGCAGCCCTAAGTTAAATGTGTATGACACCTTCTGAGGTCCATGCTGGTGAAAGTCCTGAACCTGCCATTGGACGACTCTCAGTGGGCGCAAGCAACCCTTCCTGTAAGACTCGGCGGCCTTGGTGTTCGCACAGCCTCCCAAATTGCTCTACCAGCCTTCCTTTCCTCCCACGCATCGCACGACCTCGTCAGAGATATCTTACCTGCAACCCTGAGAGATTCAGCAGGAATACACGATCCTGCTTTCACTGAATGTTCAAATCAGTGGGATGTTCTTGCAGCCCCAGCAACCATTATAGAGCCAACAAAACAACACAAACAGTCCGGCTGGGACCACCCTCTAGTGGAGAAAGTAGCTGATGCCATGCTCAGCGCCGCAACATCAGACATGGAGAAAGCCCGCGTCAGAGCAGTGCGTGCCCCCCATGCAGGAGACTTCCTCCTGGCAGTACCCATGTCAGCAATGGGCACGCGCCTAGGTCCAGAATCCCTTCGTGTAGCAGTGGCCCTCCGCCTTGGTGTCCCAATTCACACTGAATACAAGTGTATTTGCAACAGGGTGGAAGCAGACCAATACGGACTGCATGGGTTGCATTGCGGAAGCACAAAGGGCTGGCATGCAAGACACAACGAGGTCAATGACATAATCAAGAGAAGCCTCGTCTCAGCTGGGTGCCCAGCGGAGAGAGAACCTCGCATCCTAGGGGTCCAAAACCCGGATTTCCCTGCACTTCGCCCTGATGGCATCACCATATACTCATGGAAGGAGGGTAGACAGTTGGTGTGGGACTACACATGTGTATCCAGCCTGGCTGACACCTATGTACACTTCGGAGCTGATCAAGCAGGTGGGGCGGCCAACCACAGGGAAACAGCAAAATCACTCAAGTACAGGCGACTGGAAGGTCAATACCTCTTTGTTCCCATAGCGTCTGAGACGCATGGCCCCTGGGGCAAGAGTGCCTTGGGATTTCTCAAGGAATTGGGTTCCAAGCTCATTGACGTCACCAGAGACCCAAAGGCTTCCAGTTTTTTGTTTCAGCGCCTCAGTGTGGCGATCCAGAGGGGAAATGCTTGCTGCGTCCTCGGTTCCTGTCCGGAAGCGGAGGAGTTTCAAGAGATCCATAACCTTTAGGTATTTTTTGTAACAACCAATGTATGTCTTGTAACCTTTAAATACAAAATAAAGCAAAAAAAAAAAAAAAAAAAAAAAAAAAGGAAGAGGGTGGTAGGAGAAAAGCACACAGAAACTGTATTGGAGGGGACCTACATTCCCTCCAATGCGTTATGCGTGGTTTCCTCCGAGGCTATGGGTCCCCCTTCTTCCAGCCAGAGGTGGTACTCTTTAAAAAAAAATTATATATATATATATATATATATATATATATATATATATATATATATATATATATATATATATGTCTAACTATTAGGAAATTTAAAGTAAATGTAAGGAAAAAGACCTGAAAAGCCTAATAATTTTTACCTAAAAGTATTAGGACAATAGAGTACTGGTGAGGGTAGACCAGGAGCATAGGGTACTGGTGAGGGGAGACTGGGAGCATAGGGTACTGGTGAGGGGAGACTGGGAGCATAGAGTACTGGTGAGGGAAGACTGGGAGCATAGTGTACTGGTGAAGGTATCATGATCCTTATATGAGAAATACCTCACTTCCCATAAGAGGAAAGTGAGGGGTCGCCAGGTAGAACATGCCTGGCCACCATATTGACAACAGGAGCCCCTGAACTATAGCCCAACACTCCTATTTATCGCTCAGTAACTGGCGCCACACTTACGGAACACTTAAGAAGCGTGGCTAAGCCGCTAAGAACAACTCTACAATGTTTACATTGCACGGGGGAAATGGTTAAGAAAAAGGAGTCAAGTTATCGAGGTTGGAGTAAGGGCGCTGCCGGGCGCGTCTGGCAGCGCGGCGAGAGATGGCGAAAATAATCGATAACTCGCCTCTGGGGAGAGAGTGTCGTACGACACGTGTATATACAAACACTTGTTGATTGTTTAAAATTCGTAGAAAAACCTCATTTCTCATCATGAACCATCGCCTATAGTCATGACTCTCACGGTGAAACATGACAAGAGTCGTTAGCTCTTCAAGAAAAGAGCATAGAGCTCTAATTGAATGCGTAAACTCAGCTAAATTTCAGATTTTCTCCAAGGAAAATGATTGATTTTGCCTTGATAGTTTCCCAGAGAGTTTTCCTTGTTGTTGTTGTGTGTGTGTGTGTGTGTGTGTGTGTGTGTGTTGTGTGTGTGTGTGTGTGTGTGTGTGTGTGTGTGTGTGTGTGTGTGTGTGTGTGTGTGTGTGTGTGTGTGTGTGTGTGTTTGTGTGTCAGTCGTGTGTGTGTGTGTGTGTGTGTGTGTGTGTGTGTGTGTGTGTGTGTGTGTGTGTGTGTGTGTGTGTGTGTGTGTGTCAGTCGTGTGTGTGTGTGTGTGTGTGTGTTAGTCGTGTGTGTGTCAGTCGTGTGTGTGTCAGTCGTGTGTGTGTGTGTGTGTGTGTGTGTGTGTGTGTGTGTGTGTGTGTGTGTGTGTGTGTGTTAGTCGTGTGTGTGTCAGTCGTGTGTGTGTCAGTCGTGTGTGTGTGTGTGTGTGTGTGTGTGTGTGTGTGTGTGTGTGTGTGTGTGTGTGTGTGTGTGTGTGTGTGTGTGTGTGTGTGTGTGTGTGTTAGTCGTGTGTGTGTGTGTGTGTGTTAGTCGTGTGTGTGTGTCAGAGATTAATACCTGGTTGATACCTGGTTGATACCTGGTTGATGGGGTTCTGGGAGTTCTTCTACTTCCCAAGCCCGGCCCGAGGCCAGGCTTGACTTGTGAGAGTTTGGTCCACCAGGCTGTTGCTTGGAGCGGTCCGCAGGGCCACATACCCACCACAGCCCGGCTGATCCGGAACTTCTCTTAGAAAACAGTCCAGTTTCCTCTTGAAAATGTCCACGGTTGTTCCGGCAATATTTCGTATGCTGGCTGGGAGGGCGTTGACCAACCGTGGACCTCTGATGTTTATACAGTGTTCTCTGATTGTACCTATGTCACCTCTGCTCTTCACTGGACCTCTGATGTTTATACAGTGTTCTCTGATTGTGCCTATGGCACCTCTGCTCTTCACTGGTTCTATTCTGCATTTTCTTCCATATCGTTCACTCCAGTTCGTTGTTATTTTACTGTGTAGATTTGGTACTTGGCCCTCCAGTATCTTCCATGTGTATATTATTTGGTATCTCTCTCGTCTCCTTTCTAGGGAGTACATTTGGAGAGCTTTGAGACGATCCCAATAATTTAGGTGCTTTATCTCGTCTATGCGTGCCGTATATGTTCTCTGTATTCCCTCAATTTCAGCAATCTCTCCTGCTCTGAAGGGGGAAGTGAGTACTGAGCAGTACTCAAGACGGGACAACACAAGTGACTTGTATTGTCTTGAGTTTGTTGGCATACGAGTCATGATTGCGTGTATGCATTAAGTATGTATATTTAAGTGTGTCTTAAGTGCGCCTTAAGTGTGTCTTAAGTGTTTCTTAAGTGTGTCTTGTGTCGTGAGTGTGTCTTAAGTGTGTTTGCATGTCTCGGAGCGCCCCATACCTCACGAGACTGTGTATGTCTGCTCATGTGGGCCTCAGTTAGAGCCAGTGATAATATTTCATGATGTTGTCTGCTGGCTGTGTGTTAACTGTGTTGACTTAACTATTTGTGCCTGCAGGATCCTGCTCTTAGCTCGACCTGGGGGTGGATGGGCCTCTCTCCCCCCCTCCTCCCCTTCTTTCCCAAGTATTTCCATATCTTTTTCCCCGTTTGCTATTTCTCTTTCTCATCTCCTTTACTCCCTCATTCCATTCTCTCTCTCTCTCTCTCCTCCACTTTCACTTAAATCTCTCCCTGTATTCCCTATCTCTTGCATCTTCTCTAGCTTTCTCCATCTCTTTGCCCTCCCCACTCTTCCCCCCCCT
>NC_091153.1:46275313-46287813 GCF_040958095.1 Procambarus clarkii | reverse complement strand
TTACAGTACCCACAGTATAGAAGTTACTGCGTACTTAACAGGCGGAATAGACCACATAAAACAGCGAATGGAACGTAAACACAGCACATGGAACACACAAAACAGCAGGATGGAACACACAAAACAGCAGATGGAACACACAAAACAGCAGATGGAACACACAAAACAGCAGATGGAACACACAAAACAGCAGGATGGAACACACAAAACAGCAGATGGAACACACAAAACAGCAAATGGAACACACAAAACAGCAGATGGAACACACAAAACAGCAGATGGAACACACAAAACAGCAGATGGAACACACAAAACAGCAGGATGGAACACACAAAACAGCAGATGGAACACACAAAACAGCAAATGGAACACACAAAACAGCAGATGGAACACACAAAACAGCAGATGGAACACACAAAACAGCAGATGGAACACACAAAACAGCAGGATGGAACACACAAAACAGCAGGTGGAACACACAAAACAGCAGATGGAACACACAAAACAGCAGGTGGAACACACAAAACAGCAGGATGGAACACACAAAACAGCAGATGGAACACACAAAACAGCAGATGGAACACACAAAACAGCAGATGGAACACACAAAACAGCAGATGGAACACACAAAACAGCAGATGGAACACACAAAACAGCAGGATGGAACACACAAAACAGCAGATGGAACACACAAAACAGCAAATGGAACACACAAAACAGCAGATGGAACACACAAAACAGCAGATGGAACACACAAAACAGCAGGTGGAACACACAAAACAGCAGATGGAACACACAAAACAGCAGATGGAACACACAAAACAGCAGGTGGAACACACAAAACAGCAGATGGAACACACAAAACAGCAGATGGAACACACAAAACAGCAGATGGAACACACAAAACAGCAGATGGAACACACAAAACAGCAGATGGAACACACAAAACAGCAGATGGAACGCACAAAACAGCAGATGGAACAACACACCCTGTAGACACACACAACACACCCTGTAGACACACACAACACACCCTATAGACACCACACAACACACCCTGTAGACACCACACAACACACCCTGTAGACACACACAACACACCCTGTAGACACACACAACACACCCTGTAGACACACAACACACCCTGTAGACACACACAACACACCCTGTAGACACAACACAACACACCCTGTTGACACAACACAACACACCCTGTAGACACACACAACACACCCTGTAGACACAACACAACACACCCTGTAGACACACACAACACACCCTGTAGACACACACAACACACCCTGTAGACACAACACAACACACCCTGTAGACACAACACACCCTGTAGACACACACAACACACCCTGTAGACACACACAACACACCCTGTAGACACACACAACACACCCTGTAGACACACACAACACACCCTGTAGACACACACAACACACCCTGTAGACACACACAACACACCCTGTAGACACACACAACACACCCTGTAGACACACACAACACACCCTGTAGACACACACAACACACCCTGTAGACACACACAACACACCCTGTAGACACACACAACACACCCTGTAGACACACACAACACACCCTGTAGACACACAACACACCCTGTAGACACACACAACACACCCTGTAGACACACACAACACACCCTGTAGACACACACAACACACCCTGTAGACACACAACACACCCTGTAGACACACACAACACACCCTGTAGACACACAACACACCCTGTAGACACACAACACACCCTGTAGACACACACAACACACCCTGTAGACACACAACACACCCTGTAGACACACAACACACTCTGTAGACACACAACACACCCTGTAGACACACACAACACACCCTGTAGACACACAACACACCCTGTAGACACACACAACACACCCTGTAGACACACAACACACCCTGTAGACACACACAACACACCCTGTAGACACACACAACACACCCTGTAGACACACACAACACACCCTGTAGACACACAACACACCCTGTAGACACACACAACACACCCTGTAGACACACACAACACACCCTGTAGACACACACAACACACCCTGTAGACACACAACACACCCTGTAGACACACACAACACACCCTCTTCAATTCCTTTCAATAAATGTCTCAAGGCGGCGGAGATTGACTTTAGAGCAGAAACTTTTATCTTCTGAATTCCTCTCAAGAGATTACCTCTGTCTGCCTGTCTGTCTGTCTCAAACTCACCCACGACTGTCACCCTTCTGTCTGTCTGTCACCTTCCCCTCCTTCCCCAGGTCACACCTCCGTCAATCCTCAATCATCGACTTTGTAAAGATTGTCAATTAAGGTAGATTTGAATTTACTTATAAAATGTATCTTTACATCAAAGAAATTCGCATCTATTTTTTTTCTTGGACACGAATGTCTTGGAGCTGTCTCAGGAGAACAGCTGACAGGTTCAAGTTAATGGTATATGTAGTTATTGCAACTTGTGTTGGAGTAATGGGTGACTAAGGGAGAGTTCAATCAATGATGTGTGCAGTAGAGGGAGTTGAGACACAATGGAATCTGTTCCAGCAGGCATTGGGGGGTCGAACCTGTGGTTTGATGTCTTCTGGAGTGTGTTGAATATCTCACCACACCACCACTTGATGATCTGTCTGTCTCTGTCTGTCTCTCTCTCTCCCTCTCTCTGTCTCTCTCTCTCTGTCTCTCTCTTCGTGAGTGAGGGGCGGCCAGGAGACACGAGCAGGTGGGTGAGGGGCGGCCAGGAGACACCAGCAGGGTGAGGGGCGGCCAGGAGACACCAGCAGGGTGAGGGGCGGCCAGGGGACACCAGCAACAGGGTGAGGGACGGCCTGGAGAAACCAGCAGGGTGAGGGGCGGCCAGGAGACACTAGCAGGTGGGTGAGGGGCGGCCAGGAGACACCAGCAGGGTGAGGGGCGGCCAGAGGACACCAGCAGGGTGAGGGGCGGCCAGGAGACACCAGCAAAGTGAGGGGCAGCCAGGGGACACCAGCAGGGTGAGGGGCGGCCAGGAGACACCAGCAGGGTGAGGGGCGGCCAGAGGACACCAGCAGGGTGAGGGGCGACCAGGAGACACCAGCAGGGTGAGGAGCGGCCAGAGGACACCAGCAGGGTGAGGGGCAGCCAGGAGACACCAGCAGGGTGAGGGGCGGCCAGGAGACACCAGCAGGGTGAGGGGCGGCCAGGAGACACAAGCAGAGTGAGGGGCGGCCAGGAGACACCAGCAGGTGGGTGAGGGGCGGCCAGGGGACACCAGCAGGGTGAGGGGCGGCCAGGGGACACCAGCAGGTGGGGTGAGGGGCGGCCAGGGGACACCAGCAGGGTGAGGGGCGGCCAGGAGACACCAGCAGGTGGGTGAGGGGCGGCAAGGAGACACCAGCAGGGTGAGGGGCGGCCAGGGGACACCAGCAGGGTGAGGGGCGGCCAGGGGACACCAGCAGCAGGGTGAGGGGCGGCCAGGAGACACCAGCAGCAGGGTGAGGGGCGGCCAGGGGACACCAGCAGGGTGAGGGGCGGCCAGGGGACACCAGCAGCAGGGTGAGGGGCGGCCAGGAGACACCAGCAGGGTGAGGGGCGGCAAGGGGACACCAGCAGCAGGGTGAGGGGCGGCCAGGAGACACCAGCAGGTGGGTGAGGGGCGACCAGGAGACACCAGCAGGGTGAGGGGCGGCCAGGAGACACCAGCAGCAGGGTGAGGGGCGGCCAGGGGACACCAGCAGGGTGAGGGGCGGCCAGGAGACACCAGCTGGGTAAGGGGCGGCCAGGGGACACCAGCAGGTGGGTGAGGGGCGGCCAGGAGACACCAGCAGGGTGAGGGCGGCCAGGAAACACCAGCAGGGTGAGGGGCGGCCAGGGGACACCAGCAGCAGGGTGAAGAACGGCCAGGAGACACCAGCAGGGTGAGGGGCGGCCAGGAGACACCAGCAGGGTGAGGGGCGGCCAGGGGACACCAGCAGCAGGGTGAGGGGTGGCCAGGAGACACCAGCAGCAGGGTGAGGGGCGGCTAGGGGACACCAGCAGGGTGAGGGGCGGCCAGGAGACACCAGAAGGGTGAGGGGCGGCCAGGGGACACCAGCAGCAGGGTGAGGGGCGGCCAGGAGACAGCAGCAGGCGGGTGAGGGGCGGCCAGGAGACACCAGCAGAGTGAGGGGCGGCCAGGAGACACCAGCAGGGTGAGGCGCGGCCAGGAGACACCAGCAGGGTGAGGGGCGGCCAGGGGACACCAGCAGGTGGGTGAGGGGCGGGCAGGAGACACCAGCAGGTGGGTGAGGGGCGGCCAGGAGACATCAGCATGTAGGTGAGGGGCGGCCAGGAGACACCAGCAGGGTGAGGGGCGGCCAGGAGACACCAGCAGGTGGGTGAGGGGCGGCCAGGAGACACCAGCAGGTGGGTGAGGGGCGGCCAGGGGACACCAGCAGGGTGAGGGGCGGCCAGGAGACACCAGCAGGTGGGTGAGGGGCGGCCAGGAGACATCAGCATGTAGGTGAGGGGCGGCCAGGAGACACCAGCAGGGTGAGGGGCGGCCAGGAGACACCAGCAGGTGGGTGAGGGGCGGCCAGGAGACACCAGCAGGTGGGTGAGGGGCGGCCAGGAGACATCAGCATGTAGGTGAGGGGCGGCCAGGGGACACCAGCAGGGTGAGGGGCGGGCAGGAGACACCAGCAGGGTGAGGGGCGGCCAGGGGACACCAGCAGGGTGAGGGGCGGCCAGGAGACACCAGCAGGGTGAGAGGCGGCCAGGAGACACCAGCAGGTGGGTGAGGGGCGGCCAGGAGACACCAGCAGGGTGAGGGGCGGCCAGGAGACACCAGCAGGGTGAGGGCCGGCCAGGAGACACCAGCAGGGTGAGGGGCGGCCAGGAGACACCAGCAGGTGGGTGAGGGGCGGCCAGGAGACACCAGCAGGGTGAGGGCCGGCCAGGAGACACCAGCAGGGTGAGGGGCGGCCAGGAGACACCAGCAGGTGGGTGAGGGGCGGCCAGGGGACACCAGCAGGGTGAGGGGGGGCCTGGAGACACCAGCAGGGTGAGGGGCGGCCAGGAGACATCACCAGGGTGAGGGGCACCCAGGAGACACCAGCAGGGTGAGGGGCGGTCAGGAGACACCAGCAGGTGGGTGAGGGGCGGCCAGGAGACACCTGCAGGTGGGTGAGGGGCGGCCAGGAGACACCAGCAGGGTGAGGGGCGGCCAGGAGACACCAGCAGGGTGAGGGGCGGCCAGGAGACAGAAGCAGGGTGAGGGGCGGCCTGGAGACACCAGCAGGGTGAAGGGCTGCTAGGAGACACCAGCAGGGTGAGGGGCGGCCAGGAGACACCAGCAGGTGGGTGAGGGGCGGCCAGGAGACACCAGCAAGGTTAGGGGCGGCCTGGAGACACCAGCAGGGTGAAGGGCTGCTAGGAGACACCAGCAGGGTGAGGGACGGCCAGGAGACACCAGCAGGGTGAGGGGCGGCCAGGGGACACCAGCAGGGTGAGGGGCGGCCAGGAGACACCAGCAGGGTGAGGGGCGGCCAGGGGACCCCAGCAGGGTGAGGGGCGGCCAGGAGACACCAGCAGGGTGAGGGGCGGCCAGGAGACACCAGCAGGTGGGTGAGGGGCGGCCAGGAGACACCAGCAGGGTAAGGGGCGGCCAGGAGACACCAGCAGGGTGAGGGGCGGCCAGGGGACACCAGCAGGGTGAGGGGCGGCCAGGGGACACCAGCAGGGTGAGGGGCGGCCAGGAGACACCAGCAGAGTGAGGGGCGGCCAGGAGACACCAGCAGGGTGAGGGGCGGCCAGAAGACACCAGCAGGTGGGTGAGGGACGGCCAGGAGACACCAGCAGGGTGAGGGGCGGCCAGGAGACACCAGCAGAGTGAGGGGCGGCCAGGAGACACCAGCAGGTGGGTGAGGGGCGGCCAGGAGACACCTGCAGGTGGGTGAGGGGCGGCCAGGAGACACCAGCAGGGTGAGGGGCGGCCAGGAGACACCAGCAGGGTGAGGGGCGGCCAGGAGACACCAGCAGGGTGAGGGGCGGCCTGGAGACACCAGCAGGTGGGTGAGGGGCGGCCTGGAGACACCAGCAGGTGGGTGAGGGGCGGCCAGGAGACACCAGCAGGGTGAGGGGGGGCCAGGAGACACCAGCAGGGTGAGGGGCGGCCAGGAGACACCAGCAGGGTGATGGGCGGCCTGGAGACACCAGCAGGTGGGTGAGGGGCGGCCTGGAGACACCTGCAGGTGGGTGAGGGGCTGCCAGGAGACACCAGCAGGGTGAGGGACGGCCAGGAGACACCAGCAGGGTGAGGGGCGGCCAGGAGACACCAGCAGGGTGAGGGGCGGCCAGGAGACACCAGCAGGGTGAGGGGCGGCCAGGAGACACCAGCAGGTGGGTGAGGGGCGGCCAGGGGACACCAGCAGGGTGAGGGGCGGCCAGGAGACACCAGCAGGGTGAGGGGCGGCCAGGGGACACCAGCAGGTGGGTGAGGGGCGGCCAGGAGACACCAGCAGAGTGAGGGGCGGCCAGGAGACACCAGCAGGGTGAGGGGCGGCCAGAAGACACCAGCAGGTGGGTGAGGGACGGCCAGGAGACACCAGCAGTGTGAGGGGCGGCCAGGAGACACCAGCAGCAGGGTGAGGGGCGGCCAGGAGACACCAGCAGGGTGAGGGGCGGCCAGGAGACATCAGCATGTAGGTGAGGGGCGGCCAGGAGACACCAGCAGGGTGAGGGGGCGGCCAGGAGACACCAGCAGGGTGAGGGGCGGCCAGGAGACATCAGCATGTAGGTGAGGGGCGGCCAGGAGACACCAGCAGGGTGAGGGGCGGCCAGGAGACACCAGCAGGGTAAGGGGCGGCCAGGAGACATCAGCATGTAGGTGAGGGGCGGCCAGGAGACACCAGCATTGTGAGGGGCGGCCAGGAGACACCAGCAGGGTGAGGGGCGGCCAGGAGACACCAGCAATGTGAGGGGCGGCCAGGAGACACCAGCAGGGTGAGGAGCGGCCAGGAGACACCAGCAGGGTAAGGGGCGGCCAGGAGACATCAGCATGTAGGTGAGGGGCGGCCAGGAGACACCAGCAATGTGAGGGGCGGCCAGGAGACACCAACAGGGTGAGGGGCGGCCAGGAGACACCAGCAGGGTGAGGGGCGGCCAGGAGACACCAGCAGGTGGGTGAGGGGCGGCCAGGAGACACCTGCAGGTGGGTGAGGGGCGGCCAGGAGACACCAGCAGGGTGAGGGGCGGCCAGGAGGCACCAGCAGGTTGAGGGGCGGCCAGGAGACACCAGCAGGTGGGTGAGGGGAGGCCAGGAGACACCAGCAGGGTGAGGGGCGGCCAGGAGACACCAGCAGGTGGGTGAGGGGCGGCCTGGAGACACCAGCAGGGTGAGGGGCGGCCAGGAGACACCAGCAGGGTAATTTGGCGGACAGAAGACATCAGCATGTAGGTGAGGGGCGGCCAGGAGACTCCAGCAGGGTGAGGGGCGGCCAGGAGACACCAGCAGGTGGGTGAGGGGAGGCCAGGAGACACCAGCAGGGTGAGGGGCGGCCAGGAGACACCAGCAGGTGGGTGAGGGGCGGCCAGGAGACACCAGCAGGGTAAGGGGCGGCCAGGAGACACCAGCAGGGTGAGGGGCGGCCAGGGGACACCAGCAGGGTGAGGGGCGGCCAGGGGACACCAGCAGGGTGAGGGGCGGCCAGGAGACACCAGCAGAGTGAGGGGCGGCCAGGAGACACCAGCAGGGTGAGGGACGGCCAGAAGACACCAGCAGGTGGGTGAGGGACGGCCAGGAGACACCAGCAGGGTGAGGGGCGGCCAGGAGACACCAGCAGAGTGAGGGGCGGCCAGGAGACACCAGCAGGTGGGTGAGGGGCGGCCAGGAGACACCTGCAGGTGGGTGAGGGGCGGCCAGGAGACACCAGCAGGGTGAGGGGCGGCCAGGAGACACCAGCAGGGTGAGGGGCGGCCAGGAGACACCAGCAGGGTGAGGGGCGGCCTGGAGACACCAGCAGGTGGGTGAGGGGCGGCCTGGAGACACCAGCAGGTGGGTGAGGGGCGGCCAGGAGACACCAGCAGGGTGAGGGGGGTCCAGGAGACACCAGCAGGGTGAGGGGCGGCCAGGAGACACCAGCAGGGTGATGGGCGGCCTGGAGACACCAGCAGGTGGGTGAGGGGCGGCCTGGAGACACCTGCAGGTGGGTGAGGGGCTGCCAGGAGACACCAGCAGGGTGAGGGACGGCCAGGAGACACCAGCAGGGTGAGGGGCGGCCAGGAGACACCAGCAGGGTGAGGGGCGGCCAGGAGACACCAGCAGGGTGAGGGGCGGCCAGGAGACACCAGCAGGTGGGTGAGGGGCGGCCAGGGGACACCAGCAGGGTGAGGGGCGGCCAGGAGACACCAGCAGGGTGAGGGGCGGCCAGGGGACACCAGCAGGTGGGTGAGGGGCGGCCAGGAGACACCAGCAGAGTGAGGGGCGGCCAGGAGACACCAGCAGGGTGAGGGGCGGCCAGAAGACACCAGCAGGTGGGTGAGGGACGGCCAGGAGACACCAGCAGTGTGAGGGGCGGCCAGGAGACACCAGCAGCAGGGTGAGGGGCGGCCAGGAGACACCAGCAGGGTGAGGGGCGGCCAGGAGACATCAGCATGTAGGTGAGGGGCGGCCAGGAGACACCAGCAGGGTGAGGGGGCGGCCAGGAGACACCAGCAGGGTGAGGGGCGGCCAGGAGACATCAGCATGTAGGTGAGGGGCGGCCAGGAGACACCAGCAGGGTGAGGGGCGGCCAGGAGACACCAGCAGGGTAAGGGGCGGCCAGGAGACATCAGCATGTAGGTGAGGGGCGGCCAGGAGACACCAGCAATGTGAGGGGCGGCCAGGAGACACCAGCAGGGTGAGGGGCGGCCAGGAGACACCAGCAATGTGAGGGGCGGCCAGGAGACACCAGCAGGGTGAGGAGCGGCCAGGAGACACCAGCAGGGTAAGGGGCGGCCAGGAGACATCAGCATGTAGGTGAGGGGCGGCCAGGAGACACCAGCAATGTGAGGGGCGGCCAGGAGACACCAACAGGGTGAGGGGCGGCCAGGAGACACCAGCAGGGTGAGGGGCGGCCACGAGACACCAGCAGGTGGGTGAGGGGCGGCCAGGAGACACCTGCAGGTGGGTGAGGGGCGGCCAGGAGACACCAGCAGGGTGAGGGGCGGCCAGGAGGCACCAGCAGGTTGAGGGGCGGCCAGGAGACACCAGCAGGTGGGTGAGGGGAGGCCAGGAGACACCAGCAGGGTGAGGGGCGGCCAGGAGACACCAGCAGGTGGGTGAGGGGCGGCCTGGAGACACCAGCAGGGTGAGGGGCGGCCAGGAGACACCAGCAGGGTAATTTGGCGGACAGAAGACATCAGCATGTAGGTGAGGGGCGGCCAGGAGACTCCAGCAGGGTGAGGGGCGGCCAGGAGACACCAGCAGGTGGGTGAGGGGAGGCCAGGAGACACCAGCAGGGTGAGGGGCGGCCAGGAGACACCAGCAGGTGGGTGAGGGGCGGCCTGGAGACACCAGCAGGGTGAGGGGGGGCCAGGAGACACCAGCAGGGTGAGGGGCGGCCAGGAGACACCAGCAGGGTGAGGGGCGGCCAGGAGACACCAGCAGGGTGAGGGGCGGCCAGGAGATATCAGCAGGGTGAGGGGCACCCAGGAGACACCAGCAGGGTGAGGGGCGGCCAGGAGACACCAGCAGGTGGGTGAGGGGAGGCCAGGAGACACCAGCAGGGTGAGGGGCGGCCAGGAGACACCAGCAGGTGGGTGAGGGGCGGCCAGGAGACACCAGCAGCAGGGTGAGGGGCGGCCAGGAGACACCAGCAGGTGGGTGAGGGGCGGCCAGGAGACACCAGCAGGGTGAGGGGCGGCCAGGAGACACCAGCAGGTGGGTGAGGGGCGGCCAGGGGACACCAGCAGGGTGAGGGGCGGCCAGGAGACACCAGCAGGGTGAGGGGCGGCCAGGAGACACCAGCAGGGTGAGGGGCGGCCAGGGGACACCAGCAGGGTGAGGGGCGGCCAGGAGACACCAGCAGGGTGAGGGGCGGCCAGGGGACACCAGCAGGTGGGTGAGGGGCGGCCAGGGGACACCAGCAGGGTGAGTGAGGGGCGGCCAGGAGACACCAGCAGGTGGGTGAGGGGCGGCCAGGGGACACCAGCAGGGTGAGGGGTGGCCAGGAGACACCAGCAGCAAGGTGAGGGGCGGCAAGGAGACACCAGCAGGGTGAGGGGCGGCCAGGGGACACCAGCAGGGTGAGGGGCGGCCAGGGGACACCAGCAGCAGGGTGAGGGGCGGCCAGGAGACACCAGCAGCAGGGTGAAGGGCGGCCAGGGGACACCAACAGCAGGGTGAGGGGCGGCCAGGAGACACCAGTAGGTGGGTGAGGGGCGACCAGGAGACACCAGCAGGGTGAGGGGCGGCCAGGAGACATCAACATGTAGGTGAGGGGCGGCCAGGAGACACCAGCAGGGTGAGGGGCGGCCAGGAGACACCAGCAGGTGGGTGAGGGGCGGCCTGGAGACACCAGCAGGGTGAGGAGCGGCGAGGAGACACCAGCAGGGTGAGGGGCGGGCAGGAGACACCAGCAGGGTGAGGGGCGGCCAGGAGACACCAGCAGGGTGAGGGGCGGCCAGGAGACACCAGCAGGTGGGTGGGGGCGGCCAGGAGACACCAGCAGGTGGGTGAGGGGCGGCCTGGAGACACCAGCAGGGTGAGGAGCGGCCAGGAGACACCAGCAGGGTGAGGGGCGGCCAGGGGACACCAGCAGGGTGAGGGGCGGCCAGGAGACACCAGCAGAGTGAGGGGCGGCCAGGGGACACCAGCAGGGTGAGGGGCGGCCAGGAGACACCAGCAGGGTAAGGGGCGGCGAGGGGACACCAGCAGGGTGAGGGGCGGCCAGGAGACACCAGCAGGGTGAGGGGCGGCCAGAGGACACCAGCAGGTGGGTGAGGGGCGGCCAGGGGACACCAGTAGCAGGGTGAGGGGCGGCCAGGAGACACCAGCAGGGTGAGGGGCGGCCAGGAGACACCAGCAGGGTGAGGGGCGGCCAGGAGACACCAGCAGGGTGAGGGGCGGCCAGGAGACACCAGCAGGTGGGTGAGGGGCGGCCAGGAGACACCAGCAGGGTGAGGGGCGGCCAGGGGACACCAGCAGGTGGGTGAGGGGCGGCCAGGGGACACCAGCAGGGTGAGTGAGGGGCGGCCAGGAGACACCAGCAGGTGGGTGAGGGGCGGCCAGGGGACACCAGCAGGGTGAGGGGTGGCCAGGAGACACCAGCAGCAAGGTGAGGGGCGGCAAGGAGACACCAGCAGGGTGAGGGGCGGCCAGGGGACACCAGCAGGGTGAGGGGCGGCCAGGGGACACCAGCAGCAGGGTGAGGGGCGGCCAGGAGACACCAGCAGCAGGGTGAAGGGCGGCCAGGGGACACCAACAGCAGGGTGAGGGGCGGCCAGGAGACACCAGTAGGTGGGTGAGGGGCGACCAGGAGACACCAGCAGGGTGAGGGGCGGCCAGGAGACATCAACATGTAGGTGAGGGGCGGCCAGGAGACACCAGCAGGGTGAGGGGCGGCCAGGAGACACCAGCAGGTGGGTGAGGGGCGGCCTGGAGACACCAGCAGGGTGAGGAGCGGCGAGGAGACACCAGCAGGGTGAGGGGCGGGCAGGAGACACCAGCAGGGTGAGGGGCGGCCAGGAGACACCAGCAGGGTGAGGGGCGGCCAGGAGACACCAGCAGGTGGGTGGGGGCGGCCAGGAGACACCAGCAGGTGGGTGAGGGGCGGCCTGGAGACACCAGCAGGGTGAGGAGCGGCCAGGAGACACCAGCAGGGTGAGGGGCGGCCAGGGGACACCAGCAGGGTGAGGGGCGGCCAGGAGACACCAGCAGAGTGAGGGGCGGCCAGGGGACACCAGCAGGGTGAGGGGCGGCCAGGAGACACCAGCAGGGTAAGGGGCGGCGAGGGGACACCAGCAGGGTGAGGGGCGGCCAGGAGACACCAGCAGGGTGAGGGGCGGCCAGAGGACACCAGCAGGTGGTGAGGGGCGGCCAGGGGACACCAGGGTGAGGGGCCAGGAGACACCAGCAGGGTGAGGGGCGGCCAGGAGACACCAGCAGGGTGAGGGGCGGCCAGGAGACACCAGCAGGGTGAGGGGCGGCCAGGAGACACCAGCAGGGTGAGGGGCGGCCAGGAGACACCAGCAGGGTGAGGGGCGGCCAGGAGACACCAGCAGGGTGAGGGGCGGCCAGGAGGACACCAGCAGGGTGAGGGGCGGCCAGGAGACACCAGCAGGGTGAGGGGCGGCCAGGAGACACCAGCAGGGTGAGGGGCGGCCAGGGGACACCAGCAGGGTGTGGGGCGGCCAGGAGACACCAGCAGGGTGAGGGGCGGCCAGGAGACACCAGCAGGGTGAGGGGCGGCCAGGAGACACCAGCAGGGTGAGGGGCGGCCAGGAGACACCAGCAGGGT
>NC_091153.1:46242481-46274813 GCF_040958095.1 Procambarus clarkii | reverse complement strand
ACCCACACCCTGCTACACCACCCACACCCTGCTACACCACCACCCACACCCTGTTACACCACCACCCACACCCTGCTACACCACCACCCACACCCTGCTACACCACCCACACCCTGCAAAATCACCACCCACACCCTGTTACACCACCACCCACACCCTGCTACACCACCCACACCCTGCTACACAACCACCCACACACTGCTACACCACCACCCACACCCTGCTACACCACCACCCACACACTGCTACACCACCCACACACTGCTACACCACCCACAGCCTGCTACACAACCACCCACACACTGCTACACCACCCACACCCTGCTACACAACCACCCACACACTGCTACACCACCACCCACACCCTGCTACACCACCACCCACACACTGCTACACCACCCGCACACTGCTACACCACCCACACCCTGCTACACAACCACCCACACACTGCTACACCACCACCCACACCCTGCTACACCACCACCCACACCCTGCTACACCACCACCCACACACTGCTACACCACCACCCACACCCTGCTACACCACCACCCACACACTGCTACACCACCCACACCCTGCTACACCACCACCCACACCCTGCTACACCACCACCCACACACTGCTACACCACCACCCACACACTGCTACACCACCACCCACACCCTGCTACACCACCACCCACACCCTGCTACACCACCCACACCCTGCTACACCACCCACACCCTGCTACACCACCACCCACACCCTGTTACACCACCACCCACACCCTGCTACACCACCCACACCCTGCTACACCACCACCCACACCCTGCTACACCACCACCCACACACTGCTACACCACCACCCACACACTGCTACACCACCACCCACACCCTGTTACACCACCACCCACACCCTGCTACACCACCCACACCCTGCTACACCACCACCCACACCCTACTACACCACCCACACCCTGCTACACCACCACCCACACCCTGCTACACCACCCACAGCCTGCTACACCACCACCCACAACCTGTTACACCACCACCCACACCCTGCTACACCACCCACAGCCTGCTACACCACCACCCACACCCTGCTACACCACCACCCACACCCTGCTATACCACCACCCACACCCTGCTACACCACCACCCACACCCTGCTACACCACCCACAGCCTGCTACACAACCACCCACACCCTGTTACACCACCACCCACACACTGCTACACCACCCACACCCTGCTACACCACCACCCACACCCTACTACACCACCACCCACACCCTGCTATACCACCCACACCCTGCTACACCTCCACCCACACCCTGCTACACCACCCACACCCTGCTACACCACCACCCACACCCTGCTACACCACCCACAGCCTGCTACACCACCACCCACACCCTGCTACACCACCACCCACACCCTGCTACACCACCCACAGCCTGCTACACCACCACCCACACCCTGCTACACCACCCACAGCCTGCTACACCACCACCCACACCCTGCTACACCACCACCCACACCCTGCTACACCACCCACAGCCTGCTACACCACCACCCACACCCTGCTACACCACCACCCACACCCTGCTACACCACCCACACCCTGCTACACCACCACCCACACCCTGCTACACCACCCACAGCCTGCTACACCACCACCCACACCCTGCTACACCACCACCCACACCCTGCTACACCACCCACACCCTGCTACACCACCACCCACACCCTGTTACACCACCACCCACACCTTGCTACACCACCCACACCCTGCTACACCACCACCCACACCCTGCTACACCACCCACACCCTGCTACACCACCCACACCCTGCTACACCACCACCCACACCCTGCTACACCACCCACACCCTGCTACACCACCCACACCCTGCTACACCACCCACAGTGCCTCAACACTCCTCTTACACCTACATAATATTTTCCTCATATTTCCAGACAAGTTTTATCACCGTAAAACTCAGTAATGTTTTCACATGTATTTTTAATGTATAAAACATGGTAATTTATAGTCCCCCGAGGCAGGTGCTGAAGCAGCTCACCTTTGCTCTTAAAGAACTGTTGTGTCAGAGATTGTCACATGTTCAACGTCAGTGATTTTATATGCTTTATATTCCGTAAAAACAGTTAAACATGCACTAGAAATTCAATATATATATATATATATATATATATATATATATATATATATATATATATATATATATATATATATATATATATATATATATATATATATATATATGTATATATATATATATATATATGTCGTAACTAGTAGCCAGAACGTACTTCTGGGCCTACTATGCAAGACCTGATTTGCCTAAAAGGCCGAATGATTTTCTTTATTTTCAATAAATTGTTTCCAGTTTGTTTATTTGAATTATTAATATATTATATTAATAACATAAATAATTGACTTAGTTATGTTAAGTTAGGTTAAGGTAGGTTAGGTTAGGTTAGGTTAGGTTAGGTTAGGTTAGGTTAAGTTAGGTTAGGTTAGGTTAGGTTAAGTTAGGTTAGGTTAGGTTAGGTTAGGTTAGGTTAGGTTAAGTTAGGTTAGGTTAGGTTAGGTTAGGTTAGGTTAGGTTAGGTTAAGTTAGGTTAGGTTAGGTTAGGTTAAGGTAGGTTAGGTTAGGTTAGGTTAAGGTAGGTTAGGTTAAGTTAGGTTAGGTTAAGGTAGGTTAGGTTAGGTTAAGTTATGTTAGGTTATGTTAGGTTAGGTTAGGTTAGGTTAGGTTAGGTTAGGTTAAGGTAGGTTAGGTTAGGTTAAGGTAGGTTAGGTTAGGTTAGGTTAGGTTAGGTGAAGGTAGGTTAGGTTAGGTTAAGGTAGGTTAGGTTAAGTTAGGTTAGGTTAAGGTAGGTTAGGTTAGGTTAAGTTATGTTAGGTTATGTTAGGTTAGGTTAGGTTAGGTTAGGTTAGGTTAAGGTAGGTTAGGTTAGGTTAAGGTAGGTTAGGTTAGGTTAGGTTAGGTTAGGTTAAGGTAGGTTAGGTTAGGTTAGGTTAGGTTAAGGTAGGTTAGGTTAGGTTAAGGTAGGTTAGGTTAGGTTAGGTTAAGGTAGGTTAGGTTAGGTTAGGTTAGGTTAGGTTAGGTTAGGGTAGGTTAGGTTAGGTTAGGTTAAGGTAGGTTAGGTTAGGTTAGGTTAAGATAGGTTAGGTTAGGTTAAGTTAGGTTAGGTTAGGTTAGGTTAGGTTAGGTTAAGATACGTTAGGTTAGGTTAAGTTAGGTTAGGTTAGGTTAGGTTAGGTTAGGTTAGGTTAAGATAGGTTAGGTTAGGTTAAGTTAGGTTAGGTTAGGTTAGGTTAGGTTAGGTTAAGATAGGTTAGGTTAGGTTAGGTTAGGTTAGGTTAGGTTAGGTTAGGTTAAGTTAGGTTAGGTTAGGTTAGGTTAAGATAGGTTAGGTTAGGTTAAGTTAGGTTAGGTTAGGTTAGGTTAGGTTAGGTTAGGTTAAGATAGGTTAGGTTAGGTTAAGTTAGGTTAGGTTAGGTTAGGTTAGGTTAGGTTAGGTTAGGTTATGTTAGGTTAGGTTAGGTTAAGTTAGGTTAAGTTAGGTTAGGTTAGGTTAGGTTAAGTTAGGTTAGGTTAAGTTAGGTTAGGTTAGGTTAAGTTAGGTTAGGTTAGGTTAGGTTAGGTTCGGTCATATATCTATGTTAGTTTTAACTGAAATTAAAAAATATCAACTCATAAATAAAGAAATGGGTAGCTTTATCATTTTATAAGAAAAAAATTGAAAAATATGTAAATTCAGGAAAACTTGGCTTATTAAGCAAATCGAGCTTTGCATAGTAGACCGAGTACTGTGTTCTGGCTACTAGATACAATATATATATATATATATATATATATATATATATATATATATATATATATATATATATATATATATATATATATATATATATATATATATATATATATATATGTCGTACCTAGTAGCCAGAACTCACTTTTCAGCCTACAATGCAAGGCCCGATTTGCCTAATAAGCCAAGTTTTCATGAATTAATATATTTTCTCTAATTTTTTTCTTATGAAATGATAAAGCTACCCATTTCATTATGTAAGAGGTCATTTTTTTTTATTGGAGTTAAAATTAACGTAGATATATGACCGAACCTAACCAACCCTACCTAACCTATCTTTATAGGTTAGGTTAGGTTAGGTAGCCGAAAAAGTTAGGTTAGGTTAGGTTAGGTTGGTTAGGTAGGCGAAAAGCAATTAATTCATGAAAACTTGGCTTATTAGGCAAATCGGGCCTTGCATAGTAGGCTCAGAAGTGAGTTCTGGCTACTAGGTACGACATATATATATATATATATATATATATATATATATATATATAAGGCACAACTCTCCTAAACACGAGAGTGAAGTATAGAACTTTAGAACACTTTCCCACCAGGAGACTCGAACCCTAGCCAGCACAGAAGCCTTCCAGCAACTGGCATAACAGGTACGCCTTAACCCGCTCCACCACCCGCTCAGACCCTTAAAAGAGATGGTAATTTCGGAGTATTTAAATACACCAAAGATCACCACCTCCCAAGAGCACTAGAGCAAGTGAGGGGTCATTTAGACGTTAATTTCATCAAGTCCCTGTTAATATGGGAAGACACAGTGTCTATGCTTACGGCACTTACGGCACAATTAAGGTCTAAATGACCCCTCACTTGCTCTAGTGCTCTTGGGAGGTGGTGATCTTTGGTGTATTTAAATACTCCGAAATTACCATCTCTTTTAAGGGTCTGAGCGGGTGGTGGAGCGGGTTAAGGCGTACCTGTTATGCCAGTTGCTGGAAGGCTTCTGTGCTGGCTAGGGTTCGAGTCTCCTGGTGGGAAAGTGTTCTAAAGTTCTATACTTCACTCTCGTGTTTAGGAGAGTTGTGCCTTAAGCATAGACACTGTGTCTTCCCATATTAACAGGGACTTGATGAAATTAACGTCTAAATGACCCCTCACTTGCTCTAGTGCTCTTGGGAGGTGGTGATCTTTGGTGTATTTAAATACTCCGAAATTACCATCTCTTTTAAGGGTCTGAGCGGGTGGTGGAGCGGGTTAAGGCGTACCTGTTATGCCAGTTGCTGGAAGGCTTCTGTGCTGGCTAGGGTTCGAGTCTCCTGGTGGGAAAGTGTTCTAAAGTTCTATACTTCACTCTCGTGTTTAGGAGAGTTGTGCCTTAAGCATAGACACTGTGTCTTCCCATATTAACAGGGACTTGATGAAATTAACGTCTAAATGACCCCTCACTTGCTCTAGTGCTCTTGGGAGGTGGTGATCTTTGGTGTATTTAAATACTCCGAAATTACCATCTCTTTTAAGGGTCTGAGCGGGTGGTGGAGCGGGTTAAGGCGTACCTGTTATGCCAGTTGCTGGAAGGCTTCTGTGCTGGCTAGGGTTCGAGTCTCCTGGTGGGAAAGTGTTCTAAAGTTCTATACTTCACTCTCGTGTTTAGGAGAGTTGTGCCTTAAGCATAGACACTGTGTCTTCCCATATTAACAGGGACTTGATGAAATTAACGTCTAAATGACCCCTCACTTGCTCTAGTGCTCTTGGGAGGTGGTGATCTTTGGTGTATTTAAATACTCCGAAATTACCATCTCTTTTAAGGGTCTGAGCGGGTGGTGGAGCGGGTTAAGGCGTACCTGTTATGCCAGTTGCTGGAAGGCTTCTGTGCTGGCTAGGGTTCGAGTCTCCTGGTGGGAAAGTGTTCTAAAGTTCTATACTTCACTCTCGTGTTTAGGAGAGTTGTGCCTTAAGCATAGACACTGTGTATTCCCATATTAACAGGGACTTGATGAAATTAACGTCTAAATGACCCCTCACTTGCTCTAGTGCTCTTGGGAGGTGGTGATCTTTGGTGTATTTAAATACTCCGAAATTACCATCTCTTTTAAGGGTCTGAGCGGGTGGTGGAGCGGGTTAAGGCGTACCTGTTATGCCAGTTGCTGGAAGGCTTCTGTGCTGGCTAGGGTTCGAGTCTCCTGGTGGGAAAGTGTTCTAAAGTTCTATACTTCACTCTCGTGTTTAGGAGAGTTGTGCCTTAAGCATAGACACTGTGTCTTCCCATATTAACAGGGACTTGATGAAATTAACGTCTAAATGACCCCTCACTTGCTCTAGTGCTCTTGGGAGGTGGTGATCTTTGGTGTATTTAAATACTCCGAAATTACCATCTCTTTTAAGGGTCTGAGCGGGTGGTGGAGCGGGTTAAGGCGTACCTGTTATGCCAGTTGCTGGAAGGCTTCTGTGCTGGCTAGGGTTCGAGTCTCCTGGTGGGAAAGTGTTCTAAAGTTCTATACTTCACTCTCGTGTTTAGGAGAGTTGTGCCTTAAGCATAGACACTGTGTCTTCCCATATTAACAGGGACTTGATGAAATTAACGTCTAAATGACCCCTCACTTGCTCTAGTGCTCTTGGGAGGTGGTGATCTTTGGTGTATTTAAATACTCCGAAATTACCATCTCTTTTAAGGGTCTGAGCGGGTGGTGGAGCGGGTTAAGGCGTACCTGTTATGCCAGTTGCTGGAAGGCTTCTGTGCTGGCTAGGGTTCGAGTCTCCTGGTGGGAAAGTGTTCTAAAGTTCTATACTTCACTCTCGTGTTTAGGAGAGTTGTGCCTTAAGCATAGACACTGTGTCTTCCCATATTAACAGGGACTTGATGAAATTAACGTCTAAATGACCCCTCACTTGCTCTAGTGCTCTTGGGAGGTGGTGATCTTTGGTGTATTTAAATACTCCGAAATTACCATCTCTTTTAAGGGTCTGAGCGGGTGGTGGAGCGGGTTAAGGCGTACCTGTTATGCCAGTTGCTGGAAGGCTTCTGTGCTGGCTAGGGTTCGAGTCTCCTGGTGGGAAAGTGTTCTAAAGTTCTATACTTCACTCTCGTGTTTAGGAGAGTTGTGCCTTAAGCATAGACACTGTGTCTTCCCATATTAACAGGGACTTGATGAAATTAACGTCTAAATGACCCCTCACTTGCTCTAGTGCTCTTGGGAGGTGGTGATCTTTGGTGTATTTAAATACTCCGAAATTACCATCTCTTTTAAGGGTCTGAGCGGGTGGTGGAGCGGGTTAAGGCGTACCTGTTATGCCAGTTGCTGGAAGGCTTCTGTGCTGGCTAGGGTTCGAGTCTCCTGGTGGGAAAGTGTTCTAAAGTTCTATACTTCACTCTCGTGTTTAGGAGAGTTGTGCCTTAAGCATAGACACTGTGTCTTCCCATATTAACAGGGACTTGATGAAATTAACGTCTAAATGACCCCTCACTTGCTCTAGTGCTCTTGGGAGGTGGTGATCTTTGGTGTATTTAAATACTCCGAAATTACCATCTCTTTTAAGGGTCTGAGCGGGTGGTGGAGCGGGTTAAGGCGTACCTGTTATGCCAGTTGCTGGAAGGCTTCTGTGCTGGCTAGGGTTCGAGTCTCCTGGTGGGAAAGTGTTCTAAAGTTCTATACTTCACTCTCGTGTTTAGGAGAGTTGTGCCTTAAGCATAGACACTGTGTCTTCCCATATTAACAGGGACTTGATGAAATTAACGTCTAAATGACCCCTCACTTGCTCTAGTGCTCTTGGGAGGTGGTGATCTTTGGTGTATTTAAATACTCCGAAATTACCATCTCTTTTAAGGGTCTGAGCGGGTGGTGGAGCGGGTTAAGGCGTACCTGTTATGCCAGTTGCTGGAAGGCTTCTGTGCTGGCTAGGGTTCGAGTCTCCTGGTGGGAAAGTGTTCTAAAGTTCTATACTTCACTCTCGTGTTTAGGAGAGTTGTGCCTTAAGCATAGACACTGTGTCTTCCCATATTAACAGGGACTTGATGAAATTAACGTCTAAATGACCCCTCACTTGCTCTAGTGCTCTTGGGAGGTGGTGATCTTTGGTGTATTTAAATACTCCGAAATTACCATCTCTTTTAAGGGTCTGAGCGGGTGGTGGAGCGGGTTAAGGCGTACCTGTTATGCCAGTTGCTGGAAGGCTTCTGTGCTGGCTAGGGTTCGAGTCTCCTGGTGGGAAAGTGTTCTAAAGTTATATATATATATATATATATATATATATATATATATATATATATATATATATATATATATATATATATATATATATATATATATATATTGTGACGATGATCTCTTTCAAGAGAGATTGAGCCTGCTCTTCCCTACATAATTCACGTCATTCAAGTACAAGATACTATATTGAAGATACGTCCACCAAGTATCGCCAAACGTTTTGCCCAGGAAGCAAAGCGTACCTAGCACCACCCGACACACCGGCTCCCGCCCGCCGTCAACGAGCAAACTACCCATTCTCCGCCTGCCTGCTCCTGATTGGCTGGTGTGTCGCCGCACCTGCACTCACGCCACTACCTGAGTCGACGTCTGGGCCAGCACACGCCGTACTCCTCAGAATATCTCTGTGCTCTTTGGAGTTGACATCTCTCTCTAGTTGACAAAGCTCTGGCTGTCGTGTACTAAGGGAGGTGGCAGCTTAAGCCAGTATTCTCAGCACCTGATTTATATTACCACTATTGTATTGCACTATAATTTTATTTTAGAGTAAATTTCACAGCCATTAATTATTCATGTTGTTTTGTTTGTTGACTTGTTTTGAATTTTACGTAAGCTAAGGGATTGTCTTTGTTCATATCTTGTGTTCTAGAGTAATTAAAATTTCATTGTTTATAGTTTGTGTTTTGTGTGTCTTCCCATTACCTTACCACAGACAAACAGGCAAGCAGGAGGTTCTTATTTTTCTGTAAATGTGACGAGGCATTGCCACCTGCTATTGAAACTGCCGAACATCAAACACTCCAACACTTTACCGTCACAAAATATATATATATATATATATATATATATATATATATATATATATATATATATATATATATATATATATATATATATATAATAATTATTAACATTTTAGGCAAGGGGAATTATTTGAAAAGACAACATGTGAAATTATTTCAATTTACAGAGATCATAATTATAATTTACTCATCAGACAATTATCTGAATTTACGCAAGAGTCAATTCTTTGAAATAATGGAGAAAAATATTGGTTTCAACTAACGTATAATATTGTCGTTGAGAACATATTTTAAACCCACTTTTTTTCTTCAGTATTGAATAAATTATCATAATTACTGAGTAGAAAAGAATTTTCAGTCACAAGGATGAGTTGAGTCTGGGTAAACAGTGAGTTGAAATGAACAAATCCACAAGGGCCGTGACGAGGATTCGAACCTATGTCCGAGAGCATCCCAGACGCTGCCTTAATCGCCTGAGCAACGACATGGTCAAAAGAATTGCAACCGGGAAATGAGCCTGATTTAACCAACAGTCGATTAAGGCAGCGTCTGGGATGCTCTCGGACGTAGGTTCGAACCCTTATCACGGCCTTTGTGGATTTATCCATTTGATGCATCACGCTATTGTGATTTCTGTGTGCAGTGAGTTGAAATGCTTTGGGCACTGATTTCATAAATTTTTCGTGTCCTGTGTACTTCATAAAGTACATCACTTATTAATAAGTGACACAAGTGACATTTAATTTACGCATTTAATCCACCTTGTTATATGTAATGTGGATTCAGGCCAGCCATGAATAAATCAAAATAAATTTGGTCATGTTGACCAGACCACACACTGAAAGGTGAAGGGACGACGACGTTTCGGTCTCATTCCATTCGGACCATTCTCACAATCGACTTGAGAATGGTCCAGGACGGACCGAAACGTCGTCGTCCCTTCACCTTCAAGTGTGTGGTCTGGTCAACATTCTTCAGCCCCGTTATTGTGACTCATTACCTGCAAATTTGGCCAAGAGTGGGA
This sequence comes from Procambarus clarkii, assembly GCF_040958095.1. Lineage (NCBI taxonomy): Eukaryota > Metazoa > Arthropoda > Malacostraca > Decapoda > Cambaridae > Procambarus > Procambarus clarkii. The sequence goes on along the minus strand of NC_091153.1, from coordinate 46,264,960 downwards.
AGAGAGAATGTGGTTGGCAAAAGGCCAGAAACATCCCGTCTCTATAACAGCTGTGGAAGGTGTGAATTGACTTCGATGAAGGGAACTGCCAAACAGATCGACTGGCTGTATGCTATTGGTGAGAGAGGTTTGTAACCTGCAGGCGATGAGTCACAATAACGTGGCTGAAGTATGTTGACCAGACCACACACTAGAAATTGAAGGGACGACGACGTTTCGGTCCGTCCTGGACCATTCTCAAGTCGATTGTGAATGTAAGAGGTTTGTAACCTCATACTGAGAGAGACGGGGCCGTGGACAGTCATCTCGACAGTGAACCAGAGAAAAAAGTCAAAAGTTTTGTGGAAAGTTCCTTGTTGCAGGCGATGAGTCACAACAACGTGGCTAAAGTATGATGACCAGACCACACACTAGAAGTTGAAGGGACGACGACGTTTCGGTCCGTCCTGGACCATTCCCAAGTCGAGTGTGAATGGTCCGAATGGAATGAGACCGAAATGCCGTCGTCCCTTCACCTTCTAGTGTGTGGTCTGGTCATCAAATTCCTTGTTGTACAGGTACTAAGTGTCACGAGAAGAGCATTAAATGGTACTAAATTAAATTAAAAGTAGCAGGTGTCTTTATATATATATTTTCATCATTTCAGATTTTAATTGCCAAGGGCCATTTAATACCTTTCAACGCCCTCAGAAATGTTAAACATTCCTTCAGCCTATCGTGACCGCAAAGGGTCGTTTGGTTCACAAAGTATTAGACAAATAAAATCACATCAGTGTAGTCGACCTCACTACATTGAAACTATGACTGGAAACGAGCTTCTTTTTTTATATTTTATATATTATATATTTATATATTTTTATATATTATATTTTTATAATAATATATAATATTAATATGATATTTTTATATTATATATAAAAATATATATATATTTTTTATATTTTTTTATTTATTTTATATATAAATATTGCTTAACATTTCTTATTTGTTAAAGTTTGAAGGGATAATTTTCGCAACATCTTGTGAAAATATCACTTTCTTGAAATTGAACGAAACCAATTAGTCTGTCGAGTATTCTTTTCGTACACATTTCTCTCCTGTATAATTACTGTCAGTATTTTCATCAGACTTCACACTGACTTGCAATCAGCAGTAAACATCACTAATCCCCAATTTCCTGACACACCATCCACTCACTTCTATATTTTCACACTAAAAATTATATTCTCTCTCATTTCATATTGCAACATTTTTTCAGACATTATTGCATGTTGAGAACAGAATAAAAAGCCAACTCTAGCATTCTGTTAAGATCTTTGCTTACATATATATTCTGTCCTGTGGATTTTGTAATTCTAGTCACTATTTAAAAAAAATAGAATGAATGGTAATATGCTTTAAATGCATATCATAACCTGAATTTATTATTTTATAAATTATTAAAAACATTTCATTAAATAAAACAGCAAATTTATATACAAAACACAATATATAAGACGTAAAATATAAAATATATAAAATATAAAATATAAAATATATAATATATAAAATATATAAATAAATAAAATATATAAAATAGAAAATATAGAAAACGTAAAATACTATTTAAATCTCATTGTTTTCAATGTTTATAATGTAACTTGACTTATATGTATATAAGTCAAGTTAGCTTGCCTTATATATATATATATTTAAGTTAAAAGATATTTCTGATCACACTGATGAAGAAATGTTATATGGTTATATCTCTATATAACTCTAGCAGATATAACTTATATAGTTATATCTCTATATATAACTCAGCAGGATTAAGAGCATGATATGATGTTATATGACATGTTATGTGACAGGATGTTATATGACATGTTATGTGACAGGAGTTTATGAAGAACAGTTGTGGCCACCAGTTGTGGCGACATGTTGTGGCAACCAGTTGTGACGTAAAACAACCAAGGCAGCTGTTTAAGTCTTGCAGATCCCCTGACCTGTTGTGGTCAGCAATCAACATTGAATTTATTCTTGGATAAGTCAAACTACCGAGGCCTATATAGGCCTATGTGTCCTACAAGGCGACATATGAGGGACAGAGAACCAACAATAATATGAAGAGATGATTTTGTAAGTGTCAGTAATTGAATAGTGAAGAATAAGGAGGAAAAATCATTGCAATTTCTGAACTTCATTTAATGTAACATTTGCCAAAGCCTGAACGACTTGTTTAGCTTCATTAAAATGCTTATTTTGCTTTTGTTTGAATCAATGTCTTCACGTAAACATATGCAAAAGACAACTGTAAACTATGTTTAAATATCTTAAAAATGTGCCAAAGTTTGTTTACATTTTCACATACTGTATTAATACAATGTTGACAATACAATTCCTTGATTTCATCCACAGGTGTTTCCGACAGAAACACACAGATTGTTTGCCCTATCTAGTTCCTTCCCTGCTGGAACGACTCTTCCACGTAAAACCACCAATTATATAGACCATGCAGTATGAACAAGCCTGAATGGTCCCCAGGCATATATGCAACTGTTAAGGTGTCCAGTACACCAGTTCCAAAGTGCTCCTGGCAGTATGGGTTCGAGTCACTTCTGGGGTGTGAGTTTTCAGACCATGTAGTATAAATAGGCCTTCCGGAACCACGGATTACCAAGACAATAATGGCAGCTCAGATGTTCTGACCTCCCTGATATAACGAACGAGGAGAGAATCGCTAAACACAGGCAGCCAATGGAGATATTAAACGCGAAGTAGACACCAGTAATGTTTCACCCGCCATAAAGGGTTTCCGATCCCACTTTCCATTCTTGTCGCTGCTGCTCGATTTTGTTTGACGACCAAAAAGACGATTTGGTGGCCATTTGACGCGCGTTTAAACGGTTGGGGCCAAATTCACGAAGTAGTTACGGAAGCACTTGCGAACCTGTCCATCTTTTCTCAATCTTTGGCGGCTGTGTTTACAATTATTAAACAGTTAATGAGCTCTGAAGCACCAGGAGACTGTTTATTAACCTCTAAGACCCCACAGGTGGCTCTACGACCCCAACAGGCGGCTCTAACACCCCAAAAGACAGCTCTAAGACCCCACAGGCAGCTCTAAGACCCCCACAGGCAGCTCTGTGACCCCACAGGCGGCTCTGTGACCCCACACGCGGCTCTGTGACCCCACATGCGGCTCTGTGACCCCACAGGCGGCTCATTGACCCCACAGGCGACTCTGTGACCCCACAGGCGGCTCATTGACCCCACACGCAGCTCTGTGACCCCACAGGCGGCTCTGTGACCCCACAGGCGGCTCTGTGACCCCACAGGCGGCTCTGTGACCCCACAAGCAGCTCTGTGACCCCACAAGCAGCTCTGTGACCCCACAGGCGGTTCTGTGACCCTACAGGCGGCTCTTTGACCCCACAGGCGGCTCTTTGACCCCACAGGCGGCTCTTTGACCCCACAGGCGGCTCAGTGACCCCACAGGCGGCTCTTTGACCCCACAGGCGGCTCTGTGACCCCACAGGCGGCTCTGTGACCCCACAGGCGGCTCTTTGACCCCACAGGCGGCTCTTTGACCCCACAGGCGGCTCTGTGACCCCACAGGCGGCTCTTTGACCCCACAGGCGGCTCTGTGACCCCACAGGCGGCTCTTTGACCCCACAGGCGGCTCTGTGACCCCACAGGCGGCTCTTTGACCCCCACAGGCGGCTTTTTGACCCCACAGGCAGCTCTGTGACCCCACAGGCGGCTCTTTGACCCCACAGGCGGCTCTGTGACCCCAGAGGCGGCTCTTTGACCCCACAGGCGGCTCTTTGACCCCACAGGCGGTTCTAAGACACTCGCGGGCGGCTTTAAGACACCCGCAGGCGGCTCTAAGAACCCACAGACGGTTCTAAAACCCCACAGGTGGTTCTAAGACCCCACCGGCGGCTTTAAGACCCTACAGGTTGCTCTAAGACCCCACAGGTGGCTCTTAGACCCTACAGGCGGCTCTAAGACCCCACAGGTAGCTCTAAAACCCCATAGGTGGCTCTTAGACCCTACAGGCGGCTCTAAGACCCCCACAGGCGGCTCTAAAACCCATACAGGCGGCTGTAAGACCCCACTGGCGGCTCTTAGACCCCACAGGCGGCTCTAAGACCCCACAGATATCTCTAAGACCCCCACAGACAGCTCTAAGACCCCACAGGCGGCTCTAAGCCCCCCACAGGCGGCTCTAAGACCCCCACAGATGGCTCTAAGACCCGCTCCACACCTTATCATAATTCCCTCTTCCGTTTCACCCAGACATTATTAACTATAATTCTTCACTGGAGACGCCGGCTCTCACCACAGGCGCCCTGATGGATGACCTCAACTCAGAAGGGTTCGAAATTACCCTCGACGTTCCGAACGGACCCTCAATGGCCCCGTGAAGCATGCGAACATTTCTTACCATTTTCTTCTTATATATCGTATTCGTATTCGTATTATATATCCACTTTCACTATTTTTATTTTTCTCTCGTGATAAATAATATCTTGGTTATTATATGTGGACGGAGGTGGAAAGGAATGGTGCCCAACCACTTGTGGACGGTCGGGGGATTGATCGCCGACCTGCATGAAGCGAGACCGTCGCTCTACCGTCCAGCCCAAGTGGCTGTAACAGCAATAAACGAGGAGCTATTTCAGGCTTCCTTGGCTATCCTTCCTGGCTGTTCAAGCAGCGGATATCACACAGTTGCTATAGTGAGCTGAGTTTGGGTCCAATCGTATATTCCGATTGGCTCTAAGACCCCACAAGTGGCTCTAAGACCCCACAGGCGGCCCTAAGACCCCACAGGTGGCTCTAAGACCCCACATGTGGCTCTAAGACCCCACAGGCGGCTCTAAGACCCCACAGGTTGCTCTAAGACCCCACAGGCGGCTCTAAGACCCCACAGGCGGCTCTAAGACCCCACAGGCGGCTCTAAGACCCCACAGGCGGCTCTAAGACCCCACAGGCGGCTCTAAGACCCCACAGGCGGCTCTAAGACCCCACAGGTGGCTCTAAGACCCCACAGGCGGCTCTAAGACCCCACAGGCGGCTCTAAGACCCCACAGGCGGCTCTAAGACCCGACAGGCGGCTCTAAGACCCGACAGGCGGCTCGAAGGCGAAGATCACCAGTCTCTTGCAAGACATCCTGGATCCAGAGACCCAATCGTCTTCCAGATGAATCAGATGATGAATGGATTCTCACAGAAAATCTTTGAACGCTCTCCAGGTCAGCAATTTCTCCAGCTGTGAATGGCGCTGTTATTGTGGCGTGTTAGGTGATGAACGGACTGTTCATCATCTAATATCATCATGATTTGTTCATGAACGGCTGTTCATGATTTTGTTCATCTGTCAATATTGTGCATTAAAAACACGAATTTTCACAAATAGAAATTACTATATATTTAATTTTCATTCAAAATTAGGTCCACGTTAGTTCATGTCTTCTGGTTAGTTTAATGTTGAGGTTATCTTGAGGTTATCTTGGGGTTATCTTGGGGTTATCTTGAGGTTATCTTGGGGTTATCTTGAGGTTATCTTGGGGTTATCTTGGGGTTATCTTGAGGTTATCTTGGGGTTTTCTTGGGGTTATCTTGAGGTTATCTTGGGGTTATCTTGGGGTTATCTTGGAGTTATCTTGGGGTGATCTTGGGGGTTATCTTGAGGTTATCTTGGGGTTATCTTGGGGTTATCTTGAGGTTATCTTGGGGTTATCTTGGAGTTATCTTGGGGTGATCTTGGGGGTTATCTTGAGGTTATCTTGGGGTTATCTTGAGGTTATCTTGGGGTTATCTTGAGGTTATCTTGAGGTTATCTTGGAGTTATATTGAGGTTATCTTGAGGTTATCTTGAGATTATCTTGAGATTATCTCTAGGTTATCTTGGGGTTATCTCTAGGTTATCTTGGGGTTATCTTTAGGTTATCTTGGGGTTATCTTGGGGTTATCTTGAGGTTATCTTGGGGGTTATCTTGAGGTTATCTTGGGGTTATCTTGGGATTAACTTGGGGTTATCTTGAGGTTATCTCTAGGTTATCATGAGGTTATCTTGGTGTTATCTTGGGGTTATTTTGAGGTTATCTTGGGGTTATCTTGATGTTATCTTGGGGTTATCTTGAGGTTATCTTGGGGTTATCTTGAGATGAATTCAGGGCTTAGCGTCCCCGCGGCCCGGTCCTCGACCAGGCCTCCTTTTTGTTACACACCCCCAGGAAGCAGCCCGTAGCAGCTGTCTAACTCCCAGGTATCTATTTACTGCTAGGTGAACAGATACATCAGGGTGAAAGAAACGCTGCCCATTTGTTTCCGCCTCCACCGGGGATCGAACCCGGAACCTCAGGATTACGAATCCCGAGCGCTGTCCACTCAGTTTTCAGGGCCCTATGTAGGTACAGTACAGGTGATGATAGAGGTTAATCAGGCCTCATAAAGCGGCGGGATTTACGACCATTTAGGCAATGTTTGGGAGGATTGACTACACCAGAGAACGTTAAAAAAAAAAACTACGGGCTCACCATAGCCCGTGCTACTTGGAACTTCATGTTCCAGGTAGCAAATCTTTAACAACAACAGAGAACGTATGTAAATGCCTGAACAATGGTTCGAATCCAATTTAGTAGATAGGTTAGGGCGTATATTTTGAAGATATATATACGAAGATATATATTTTGAAGATATATATACGATATATATATGAAGATATATATATATGCATTAAAAACACGAATTTTCACAAATAGAAATTACTATATATTTATATTTTGAAGATATATATGCGGCCAAACGTAATATAGCGAAGATATATTGAACATTGAAGAATATAAACTGCTTTAAACACAAGGCTCGAAAAGGATTATTTCAACTATTAAAATTCGTATAATTCAGTCCGTCCTCCAAACAAAGGGCCAAAGTCCATTCCATCCACCCGCAAAACCCCCCAGCTGTTTATGAATGAAAAACGGTTTACACACGACTCACAACTCATGACGTTCGAACACTTCCGGAACAAGTGCTTCACTGACGACTTGTGTTCGAACCACAACGCTGTAAATGCTTCACCCACGTACTACAAATACAAATACTCGCTAACAGAACCTAAACACCTAACCTAACCTATGGCTATATATGTACAATATGCTAATATATTATAATATTCATTTATATTTGAGAACATTCCCGTTTTGAATGAACAGCATGTAAAAAATTATGAATGCGTCTGTGGGGTCGACCGCCGGATGGAATGGACTTGAGTCGAGGAATTCAGGAATCAAGAGAAGAATTCGAAATCATTTTGATCTAAAGTTTCACAGTCAACTGAGCACCAAGTTTCCTTCCCAAAAACCTTAGTATCGCTTCTACAAATATGGACACACACTAATTACAATTTTGTTTGGATATAAATTATTAAAAGGGATTAACTTGGCACTGTACAGAGGTTACGACCACGTTCACCACTAATTAGTCTGTAATTAGTGTGTTTGTGATGCCGAGTGATGAGTGGGCTGTTACAACAGCTGGTGCTTGTTGAGGCAGCAACGGTGCACGTGTGCACTGAAAAGTTTTAATTGCAGTGCTTGCCAACTGTGCCGGAGAAGGAAAAAAAAATCCAGAAATATAATGTGGTGGAAATACGTCGTGTGACTGCGTGGCTGAGTGGGCTGCGGTGTGTGTTTAGTCTCATAAAATGTGCTGTGTTTAACCTCATTATAAACGTGTTATATCTACTTGGGATTAGATAAAGATATTACTCGCAGTTTCCTGTTGATGTTAACGAGGTACAAGCGCACTCCATCATGTTAGTTTTGTCCCATTTGTCTTATTTTAACTCGAGCGTACGAGGTTAAAATGTGAACATATTCCTCAGTGTAAATTGTTCAGTCAATATTGTAAAGTTTTGATTTTATATTTTCTTGATCAGTCGTAGATACAGTCTAAAATATATTAGGAATGTCCATACTCTGAACTTTGTTCCATCAGGGGACTGTACAACCCCCTCAGTGTTCCATCAGGGACTGTACAACCCCCTCAGTGTTCCATCAGGGACTGTACAACCCCCTCAGTGTTCCATCAGGGGACTGTACAACCCCCTCAGTGTTCCATCAGGGACTGTACAACCCCCTCAGTGTTCCATCAGGGACTGTACAACCCCCTCAGTGTTCCATCAGGGGACTGTACAACCCCCTCAGTGTTCCATCAGGGGACTGTACAACCCCCTCAGTGTTCCATCAGGGGACTGTACAACCCCCTCAGTGTTCCATCAGAGACTGTACAACCCCCTCAGTGTTCCATCAGGGGACTGTACAACCCCCTCAGTGTTCCATCAGGGACTGTACAACCCCCTCAGTGTTCCATCAGGGACTGTACAACCCCCTCAGTGTTCCATCAGGGGACTGTACAACCCCCTCAGTGTTCCGTCAGGGGACTGTACAACCCCCTCAGTGTTCCATCAGGGACTGTACAACCCCCTCAGTGTTCCATCAGGGACTGTACAACCCCCTCAGTGTTCCATCAGGGGACTGTACAACCCCCTCAGTGTTCCATCAGGGGACTGTACAACCCCCTCAGTGTTCCATCAGGGACTGTACAACCCCCTCAGTGTTCCATCAGGGGACTGTACAACCCCCTCAGTGTTCCATCAGGGACTGTACAACCCCCTCAGTGTTCCATCAGGGACTGTACAACCCCCTCAGTGTTCCATCAGGGGACTGTACAACCCCCTCAGTGTTCCATCAGGGGACTGTACAACCCCCTCAGTGTTCCATCAGGGACTGTACAACCCCCTCAGTGTTCCATCAGGGGACTGTACAACCCCCTCAGTGTTCCATCAGGGGACTGTACAACCCCCTCAGTGTTCCATCAGGGGACTGTACAACCCCCTCAGTGTTCCATCAGGGGACTGTACAACCCCCTCAGTGTTCCATCAGGGACTGTACAACCCCCTCAGTGTTCCATCAGGGGACTGTACAACCCCCTCAGTGTTCCATCAGGGGACTGTACAACCCCCTCAGTGTTCCATCAGGGACTGTACAACCCCCTCAGTGTTCCATCAGGGGACTGTACAACCCCCTCAGTGTTCCATCAGGGGACTGTACAACCCCCTCAGTGTTCCATCAGGGACTGTACAACCCCCTCAGTGTTCCATCAGGGGACTGTACAACCCCCTCAGTGTTCCATCAGGGGACTGTACAACCCCCTCAGTGTTCCATCAGGGGACTGTACAACCCCCTCAGTGTTCCATCAGGGGACTGTACAACCCCCTCAGTGTTCCATCAGGGACTGTACAACCCCCTCAGTGTTCCATCAGGGACTGTACAACCCCCTCAGTGTTCCATCAGGGACTGTACAACCCCCTCAGTGTTCCATCAGGGACTGTACAACCCCCTCAGTGTTCCATCAGGGGACTGTACAACCCCCTCAGTGTTCCATCAGGGGACTGTACAACCCCCTCAGTGTTCCATCAGGGGACTGTACAACCCCCTCAGTGTTCCATCAGGGGACTGTACAACCCCCTCAGTGTTCCATCAGGGACTGTACAACCCCCTCAGTGTTCCATCAGGGGACTGTACAACCCCCTCAGTGTTCCATCAGGGGACTGTACAACCCCCTCAGTGTTCCATTAGGGACTGTACAACCCCCTCAGTGTTCCATCAGGGGACTGTACAACACCCTCAGTGTTCCATTAGGGACTGTACAACCCCCTCAGTGTTCCATCAGGGGACTGTACAACCCCCTCAGTGTTCCATCAGGGGATTGTACAACCCCCTCAGTGTTCCATTAGGGACTGTTCAACCCCCTCAGTGTTCCATTAGGGACTGTACAACCCCCTCAGTGTTCCCTCAGGGGACTGTACAACCCCCTCCGTGTTCCATCAGGGACTGTACAACTCCCTCAGTGTTCCATCAGGGACTGTACAACCCCCTCAGTGTTCCATCAGGGACTGTACAACCCCCTCAGTGTTCCATCAGGGACTGTACAACCCCCTCAGTGTTCCATCAGGGACTGTACAACCCCCTCAGTGTTCCATCAGGGGACTGTACAACCCCCTCAGTGTTCCATTAGGGACTGTACAACCCCCTCAGTGTTCCATCAGGGGACTGTACAACCCCCTCAGTGTTCCATCAGGGACTGTACAACCCCCTCAGTGTTCCATCAGGGACTGTACAACCCCCTCAGTGTTCCATCAGGGACTGTACAACCCCCTCAGTGTTCCATCAGGGGACTGTACAACCCCCTCAGTGTTCTATTAGGGACTGTACAACCCCCTCAGTGTTCCATTAGGGGACTGTACAACCCCCTCAGTGTTCCATCAGGGGACTGTACAACCCCCTCACTGTTCCATTAGGGACTGTACAACCTCCTCAGTGTTCCATCAGGGACTGTACAACCCCCTCAGTGTTCCATCAGGGGACTGTACAACCCCCTCAGTGTTCTATTAGGGACTGTACAACCCCCTCAGTGTTCCATCAGGGGACTGTACAATCCCCTCAGTGTTCCATCAGGGGACTGTACAACCCCTCAGTGTTCCATCAGGGGACTGTACAACCCCCTCAGTGTTCTATTAGGGACTGTACAACCCCCTCAGTGTTCCATCAGGGGACTGTACAATCCCCTCAGTGTTCCATCAGGGGACTGTACAACCCCTCAGTGTTCCATCAGGGGACTGTACAACCCCCTCAGTGTTCCATCAGGGACTGTACAACCCCCTCAGTGTTCCATCAGGGACTGTACAACCCCCTCAGTGTTCCATCAGGGACTGTACAACCCCCTCAGTGTTCCATCAGGGACTGTACAACCCCCTCAGTGTTGCATTAGGGACTGTTCAACCCCCTCAGTGTTCCATTAGGGACTGTACAACCCCCTCAGTGTTCCATCAGGGGATTGTACAACCCTCTCAGTGTTCCATTAGGAGACTCTGAACAACCTCTTCAGTTAATCACAGTTCTGTTCATGTCCTTTTCGTAATCTTTCATTTTCAATCAACTTTCTCGTTTCGTTAAGTGATTTGCATTCGAATTTCTTCTTACGTTCTACATACACTTTTTCGATTTCCTGGAGGACATTTTCATCTTTTCTCAGGTCAAAATCAACGTTGTTTACTGTTGTTTACTGTTCATATATTGCTGGAACCGTTGATGACAACAAGTTCCCGTTGGTGGCAATATCCTGTTAAAATTTCCTTTCGTGTGTCTGGTGTAAACAGTATATTGCTCCCTTGTTGATCTCTGTTGCCTGATCTCTGTTGATCTCTGTTGCCTGATCTCTGGAGGTTTAGTCTACGTCTTCTGGGCCTTCTTGCCTGCCTCCACTCTCCTTGAACCATTCGTTACTCTCCTTGAACCATTCGTTACTCTCCTTGAACCATTCGTTACTCTCCTTGAACCATTCGTTACTCTCCTTGAACCATTCGTTACTCTCCTTGAACCATTCGTTACTCTCCTTGAACCATTCGTTACTCTCCTGGAACCATTCGTTACTCTCATGGAACCATTCGTTACTCTCCTTGAATCATTCGTTACTCTCCTGGAACCATTCGTTACTCTCCTTGAACCATTCGTTACTCTCCTTGAACCATTCGTTACTCTCTTGGAACCATTCGTTACTCTCTTGGAACCATGCGTTACTCTCCTTGAACCATTCGTTACTCTCATGGAACCATTCGTTACTCTCCTTGAACCATTCGTTACTCTCCTGGAACCATTCGTTACTCTCATGGAACCATTCGTTACTCTCCTTGAACCATTCGTTACTTTCCTTGAACCATTCGTTACTCTCCTTGAACCATTCGTTACTCTCCTTGAACCATTCGTTACTCTCCTTGAACCATTCGTTACTCTCCTGGAATCATTCGTTACTCTCCTTGAACCATTCGTTACTCTCCTTGAACCATTCGTTACTCTCCTTGAACCATTCGTTACTCTCCTTGAACCATTCGTTACTCTCCTTGAACCATTCGTTACTCTCCTTGAACCATTCGTTACTCTCCTTGAACCATTCGTTACTCTCCTTGAACCATTCGTTACTCTCCTTGAACCATTCGTTACTCTCCTGGAACCATTCGTTACTCTCCTGGAACCATTCGTTACTCTCATGGAACCATTCGTTACTCTCCTTGAATCATTCGTTACTTTCCTTGAACCATTCGTTACTCTCCTTGAACCATTCGTTACTCTCCTTGAACCATTCGTTACTCTCCTTGAACCATTCGTTACTCTCCTGGAATCATTCGTTACTCTCCTTGAACCATTCGTTACTCTCCTTGAACCATTCGTTACTCTCCTTGAACCATTCGTTACTCTCCTTGAACCATTCGTTACTCTCTTGGAACCATGCGTTACTCTCCTGGAACCATTCGTTACTCTCCTTGAACCATTCGTTACTCTCCTTGAACCATTCGTTACTCTCCTTGAACCATTCGTTACTCTCCTTGAACCATTCGTTACTCTCCTTGAACCATTCGTTACTCTCTTGGAACCATTCGTTACTCTCTTGGAACCATGCGTTACTCTCCTTGAACCATTCGTTACTCTCCTTGAACCATTCGTTACTCTCCTTGAACCATTCGTTACTCTCCTTGAACCATTCGTTACTCTCCTTGAACCATTCGTTACTCTCTTGGAACCATTCGTTACTCTCTTGGAACCATGCGTTACTCTCCTGGAACCATTCGTTACTCTCTTGGAACTATTCGTTACTCTCCTTGAACCATTCGTTACTCTCTTGGAACCATTCGTTACTCTCTTGGAACCATTCGTTACTCTCCTTGAACCATTCGTTATTCTTCTCGTTGACTTCTCGTGTTGAATAAACGTCTCCTTAGCTGCTGTCCCTTGCTCAGGGGCGGAGGATACGTCGCAATGACGTTTACTCTCGACGACAACACCAACGTATATATTAGAAGTATATGTTATTGACGTTATCCACAATGGATTTGAGAATGGTCCAGGACGGACCGAAACGTCGTCGTCCCTTCACCTTCTAGTGTGTGGTCTGGTCAATATATGTTAGAAAAATCATGGTGTCGACTTTTGGTTCGTCATGTTGGGTTAAGGCAAGGGTGAGGTGAGTAGAGATGAGGGAAATGCAGGAAAGTAAAGCAAGAAAGCTAAAGAAAGTTAAAGCAAGAAAGCTAAAGAAGGTTAAAGCAAGCTAATGGAAAGCTAAACGCGAGAAGTAAATGCAAGACGAGAAGGAATAACACAGAGAGGCCCAAATTAGAGACATTAACATACAGAGAGGCCCAAATTAGAGACACTAACACACAGAGAGGCCCAAATTAGACACATTAACACACAGAGAGGCCCAAATTAGACATACTAACACACAGAGAGGCCCAAATTAGACACACTAACATACAGAGAGGCCCAAATTAGACACACTAACACACAGAGAGGCCCAAATTAGACACACTAACATACAGAGAGGCCCAAATTAGAGACACTAACATACAGAGAGGCCCAAATTAGACACACTAACACACAGAGAGGCCCAAATTAGACACACTAACACACAGAGAGGCCCAAATTAGACACACTAACACACAGAGAGGCCCAAATTAGACACACTAACACACAGAGAGGCCCAAATTAGACACATTAACACACAGAGAGGCCCAAATTAGAGACACAAACATTATTGTGTTCTTCCTTGGACCTTCTGCTGGCGGTGGAGGGCATGAATGTGTATATATATATATATATATATATATATATATATATATATATATATATATATATATATATATATATATATATTAGTATATTTTGGTAGCAGTCTTTCCTGTAGACATATATTATTAAATATGACCGAAAAAGTAAGATTAATAATTCTAACACGAATTTTCTCAATCTTTCGTACATTTCTTTTCACTGTTGGAGGTAAATCAAAAATCAATTCTCCAAAATTCATTTTTATTTCTAGTCTGACGCGACACGAGCGCGTTTCGTAAAACTTATTACATTTTCAAAGACTTTAGTTTACAAATACACAACTGGATAGAACTTACGCATCTCCGATTTTATATCTACATTTGAGTGAGGTGGATGGGGTGAGGTGGCATTAATAGGGTATTAATTTCATCAACACAAGACAGAACAAGAGGTGGCATTAATAGGGTATTAATTTCATCAACACAAGACAGAATACGAAACAATGGGTATTGAATAGAAGTGTTTGTAGAAAGCCTATTGGTCCATATTTCTTGATGCTTCTATATTGGAGCGGAGTCTTGAGGTGGGTAGAATATAGTTGTGCATTAATTGGCTATTGATTGCTGGTGTTGACTTCTTGATGTGTAGTGCCTCGCAAACGTCAAGCCGCCTGCTATCGCTGTATCTATCGATGATTTCTGTGTTGTTTACTAGGATTTCTCTGGCGATGGTTTGGTTGTGGGAAGAGATTATATGTTCCTTAATGGAGCCCTGTTGCTTATGCATCGTTAAACGCCTAGAAAGAGATGTTGTTGTCTTGCCTATATACTGGTTTTTTTGGAGCTTACAGTCCCCAAGAGGACTGTAGTTGTCTCTTCAGAGGTTGCATGGCGTTTCACTTTCCTTCTTATGATGTCTTCGACGAAACCATTGGAGAAGACATCGAAGACATCATAAGAAGGAAAGTGAAACGCCATGCAACCTCTGAAGAGACAACTAACACAACACCTATACCCCCTATTAGACTATTTTACAGGAACTTCTTTTCCACAGCTCATAAAACGGAGGAAAGGGTCCTGAAAGATATTGTTAATAGAAACGTTATCCCTACAGACAAAAATCAGAGGATACAACTGACGATTTACTATAAAACCAGAAAAACGGCCAGCCTACTCATGAGAAACTCTCCAGACACAAAACAGAACGCTTTAAAAGAGACTAACGTCGTCTATGCCTTCAAATGCCCTCTTGGGGACTGTAAGCTCTAAAAAACCCAGTATATAGGCAAGACAACAACATCTCTTTCTAGGCGTTTAACGATGCATAAGCAACAGGGGCTCAGCAATATATACAACAGCAATATATATATATATATATATATATATATATATATATATATATATATATATATATATATATATATATATATGTCGTACCTAGTAGCCAGAACTCACTTTTTGGCCTACAATGCAAGGCCCGATTTGCCTAATAAGCCAAGTTTTCCTGAATTAATATATTTTCTCCAATTTTTTTCTTATGAAATGATAAAGCTACCCATTTCATTATGTATGAGGTCAATTTTTTTTATTGGGGTTAAAATTAACGTAGATATATGACCGAACCTAACCAACCCTACCTAACCTAACCTAACCTATCTTTATAGGTTAGGTTTGGTTAGGTAGCCGAAAAAGTTAGGTTAGGTTAGGTTAGGTAGTCGAAAAACAATTAATTCATGAAAACTTGGCTTATTAGGCAAATCGGGCCTTGCATAGTAGGCCAAAAAGTGAGTTCTGGCTACTAGGTACGACATATATATATATATATATATATATATATATATATATATATATATATATATATATATATATATATATATATATATATATATATATTGTATATATATATATATATATATATATATATATATATATATATATATATATATATATATATATATATATATATATATATGTCGTACCTAGTAGCCAGAACGCACTTCTCAGCCTACTATGCAAGGCCCGATTTGCCTAATAAGCCAAGTTTTCCTGAATTAATATATTTTCTCTAATTTTTTTCTTATGAAATGATAAAGCTACCCATTTCATTACGTATGAGGTAAAGAAAAATTATTGGAGTTAAAATTAACGTAGATATATGACCGAACCTAACCAACCCTACCTAACCTAACCTAACCTATCTTTAAAGGTTAGGTTAGGTTAGGTAGCTGAAAAAGTTAGGTTAGGTTAGGTTAGGTAGGTTAGGTGGTCGAAAAATCATTAATTCATGAAAACTTGGCTTATTAGGCAAATTGGGCCTTGCATAGTAGGCTGAGAAGTGCGTTCTGGCTACTAGGTACGACATATATATATATATATATATATATATATATATATATATATATATATATATATATATATATATATATATATATATATATATATATACACAATCTTTGGTAACACTTCACTTGTGGTTTAAGCAAGTATGGGCTTTATATATATATATATATATATATATATATATATATATATATATATATATATATGCCTATACTTGCATAAACCACAAGTGAAGATAAACAATCTTTGGACAACACCCACCAGTGGGACTCGAACCCAGAAAGCACAACTACCTTCCAGTAGCTGGCATAACTAGTATGCTTTAACCCACTACGCCATCAGACCTTACAAAAGAAGTAGATAGTTCGAGATATATATATCTCAAACATCTCTACCTCCCGAAGGCACCAGATGAGTGAGGGAACTATCTACTTCTTTTGTAAGGTCTGATGGCGTAGTGGGTTAAAGCATACTAGTTATGCCAGCTACTGGAAGGTAGTTGTGCTTTCTGGGTTCGAGTCCCACTGGTGGGTGTTGTCCAAAGATTATATATATATATATATATATATATATATATATATATATATATATATATATATATATATATATATATATATATATATATATATATATAAATATATATACCTTCTGATTGGTGTCTGTGGGGATAACGTTCTTATCAATATTACCTTTCAGAAATCTTTCCTCCGTTGTATGAGCCGTGACAACGAAATTTCTGTAAAACAGTCCAATAAGAGGTACAGGTGTTGTGTTGGTTGCTCCTTCACAGGTTCTTCTACGGACACCAATCAGAAGATGCAATTAACAATTTACAACAAAAGCAAAATGACCCCCAACTTGCTTATGAAGAACTCCCCAGACACCAAACAAATCTCCTTAAGAGAGAGACTAACGTCGTCTATGCCTTCACATGCCAACCTGGCGACTGTCAGTCCCAAAGATTTCAGTATATAGGCAAGACAACAACGTCTCTCTAGGCGATTAACACTTCACAAACAACAGGGCTCCATCAAGGAGCATATAATCTCCTCACACGACCAGACCATCACCAGAGACATCTTAACAAGCAACACTGAAATAATCGACAGGTATAACGACAACGGAAGACTCGACATCAGCGAGGCGCTACACATTAATAAGTCAAGACCAGCACTCATCAACCAGTTAACACATAATTACATTCTACCCATTTCAAGACATTTCAAGCCAACACAGAGACAGGCCCCAATGACCCTGCCTCAGGAACATAAACTACCCCTTGTTACATTTAATTCCCCATTACTACCCCTTATGTTATACCATTCACCCACTTGTTCTTCACCACCTCACCCAAAGATAATGGTTTCTTACAGTATATGCCTTTCAGTGTAACAAAATTTGGTGCCATATATATAATTCTTCGTATTAGACTATCAATAACTTAATTTAATTTTATGCAAATATCTTTTGTGTTGGTCATATTTATTATGGTCTTTAACACTACGTTCTACTTAACATATTGCTGCTCCCTATCTTGTCTGATCTGTCTTCAGTGTGAAGTAATTTATATGGCTTATATATTCAGCAAAATAGTTTTGTGATTTCCACATCAGTTTCTAGTGCTGTCAGTATCTGTGTAGAGCACCTTAAACGTGTTGTGGTAATGGGTGTCTAACCCTCATCTTCATACTCAAACTGGTATCATTCATCTTCCAAGTTTTCTTTCACTGACACACACACACACACACACACACACACACACACACACACACACACACACACACACACACACACACACACACACACACACACACACTCTTATTGCCTCATTTTCCCAGATATATTCCAATACCTTTATCCTCTAGTAGCTTAAACCCCAGACAAACCCACCAGCCTCAGATTAAAAACAGACGCGAGAAAGAATGTGGTCTTAATTACTGATCCTTCAGGGACTATGACTGTTACCCTATACCAGTCTAAGTCTGATTGTGTGTGTGTGTGTGTGTGTGTGTGTGTGTGTGTGTGTGTGTGTGTGTGTGTGTGTGTGTGTGTGTGTGTGTGTGTGTGTGTGTGTGTACTTACCTAGTTGTACTCACCTAGTTGTGTCTGCAGGATCGAGCATTGACTCTTGGATCCCGCCTTTCGAGCATCGGTTGTTTACAGCAATGACTCCTGTCCCATTTCCCTATCATACCTGGTTTTAAAATTATAAAAAGTATTTGCTTCCACAACCTGTTCCTGAAGTGCATTCCATTTTCCCACTACTCTCACGCTAAAAGAAAACTTCCTAACATCTCTGTGACTCATCTGAGTTTCAAGCTTCCATCCATGTTCCCTCGTTCTGTTACTATTCCGTGTGAACATTTCGTCTATGTCCACTCTGTCAATCCCTCTGAGTATCTTATACGTTCCTATCATGTCCCCCCTCTCCCTTCTTCTTTCTAGTGTCGTAAGGCACAGTTCCCTCAGGCGCTCCTCATACCCCATCCCTCGTAGCTCTGGGACGAATCTCGTTGCAAACCTCTGAACCTTTTCCAGTTTCAATATATGCTTCTTCAGATGGGGACTCCATGATGAGGCGGCATACTCTAAGACTGGCCTCTAAGACTAAGACTAAGTAGGCAGTGTAAAGCGCCCTAAATGCCTCCTTACTTAGGTTTCTGAATGATGTTCTAACTTTTGCCAGTGTAGAGTACGCTGCTGTCGTTATCCTATTTATATGTGCCTCAGGAGATAGATTAGGTGTTACGTCCACCCCCAGGTCTCTTTCACGCATCGTTACAGGTAGGCTGTTCCCCTTCATTGTGTACTGTCCCTTTGGTCTCCTATCTCCTAGTCCCATTTCCATAACTTTACATTTGCTCGTGTTGAATTCCAGTAGCCATTTCTCTGACCATCTCTGCAACCTGCAATCCTCATCTGTCACAACTCTTCTCATCAACTTTGCGTCATCCGCAAACATCGACATGTAGGACTCTACGCTTGTAAACATGTCGTTAACATATACAAGAAATAGAATTGGTCCCAGCACCGATCCTTGTGGTACTCCACTTGTTACTGTTCGCCAGTCTGACTTCTCGCCCCTTACCGTAACTCTTTGGCTCCTTCTTGTTAGGTAGTTCCTTATCCATGCTAGGACCTTTCCCCCAACCCCCGCCTGTCTCTCGAGCTTGAACAGCAGTCTCATGTGCGGTACTGTATCAAAGGCTTTTTGGCAGTCCAGAAATATGCTGTCTGCCCAACCATCTCTGTCCTGTCTTATCCTCGTTATTTAATCATAGAATTCCAGAAGGTTTGTTAGGCACGATTTCCCTGTCCAGAACCCATGTTGATGTTTGTTCACAAACCTAATGTTCTCCAGGTGTGCAACCAGTCGTAGCCTAATTATTCTTTCCAGTATTTTAGAGGGGATGCTTGTCAGTGATACAGGTCTATAGTTAAGTGCCTCCTCCCTATCACCTTTCTTGAAGATCGGCACGACATTTGCCTTTTTCCAGCAACTGGGTAATTCTCCTGACATAAGTGACTCATTAAAGATCATTGCCAGAGGCACGCTGAGGGCCTGTGCTGCTTCTTTTAGTATCCACGGTGATACTTTGTCTGGTCCAACTGCTTTAGTTGCATCTAGAGTTGTCAACTGTTTCATTACCTCCTGTGTGTGTGTGTGTGTGTGTGTGTGTGTGTGTGTGTGTGTGTGTGTGTGTGTGTGTGTGTGTGTGTGTGTATGTGTGTGTGTGTGTGTGTGTGTGTGTGTGTGTGTGTGTGTGTGTGCGTGTGTGCGTGTGTGTGTGTGTATGTGTGTGTGTACTCACCTATATGTACTCACCTATATGTGCTTGCAGGATCGAGCATTGACTCTTGGATCCCGCCTTTCTAGCTGTCGGTTGTTTACAGCAATGACTCCTGTCCCATTTCCCTATCATACCTAGTTTTAAAAGTATGAATAGTATTTGCTTCCACAACCTGTTCCTCAAGTGCATTCCATTTTTCTACTACTCTCACGCTAAAAGAAAACTTCCTAACATCTCTGTGACTCATCTGAGTTTCCAGTTTCCACCCATGTCCCCTCGTTCTGTTATTATTACGTGTGAACATTTCATCTATTTCCACTTTGTCAATTCCCCTGAGTATTTTATATGTCCCTATCATATCTCCTCTCTCCCTTCTTTTCTCTAGTGTCGTTAGGTTCAGTTCCTTCAGCCGCTCTTCATATCCCATCCCTCGTAACTCTGGGACAAGCCTCGTCGCAAACCTCTGAACCTTCTCCAGTTTCTTTATGTGTTTCTTCAGGTGGGGGCTCCATGATGGCGCGGCATACTCTAAGACGGGTCTCACGTAGGCAGTGTAAAGTGCCCTAAAAGCTTCCTCATTTAGGTTTCTGAATGAAGTTCTAATTTTCGCCAGTGTAGAGTACGCTGCTGTCGTTATCCTATTTATATGTGCCTCAGGAGTTAGATTAGGTGTCACATCCACTCCCAGGTCTCTTTCTCGAATCGTTACAGGTAGGCTGTTCCCCTTCATTGTGTACTGTCCCTTTGGTCTCCTGTCACCTGATCCCATTTCCATAACTTTACATTTACTGGTGTTAAACTCCAGTAGCCATTTCCCTGACCATCTCTGCAGCCTGTTTAAGTCCTCTTGGAGGATCCTACAATCCTCGTCTGTCACAACTCTTCTCATTAATTTTGCGTCATCTGCAAACATTGACATGTATGATTCCACTCCTGTAAACATATCATTTACGTAAATTAGAAAGAGGATTGGTCCCAGCACCGATCCTTGAGGTACTCCACTTGTTACTGTTCGCCAGTCCGACTTTTCGCCCCTTACCATTACCCTCTGGCTCCTTCCTGTTAGGTAGTTCTTCACCCATACTAGGGCCTTTCCGCTTACTCCTGCCTGCCTCTCAAGTTTGTATAGCAGTCTCATGTGCGGTACCGTATCAAAGGCCTTTTGGCAGTCAAGAAATATGCAGTCTGCCCAGCCTTCTCTGTCCTGCCTTATCCTTGTTACTTTATCATAGAATTCTAAAAGGTTTGTTAGGCATGATTTCCCTGTCCAGAACCCATGTTGGTGCTTGTTTACAAACCCAATGCTCTCCAGGTGCTCAACAAGTCTTAGCCTAATTATTCTTTCAAGTATTTTGCAGGGGATGCTTGTCAGTGATACGGGTCTGTAGTTAAGTGCCTCCTCCCTATCACCTTTTTTGAAAATCGGTACGACATTTGCCTCCTTCCAGCAACTGGGCAATTCTCCCGACATAAGTGACTCATTAAAGATCATTGCCAGAGGCACGCTGAGAGCCTGCGCTGCCTCTTTAAGTATCCACGGTGATACTTTGTCTGGTCCAACAGCTTTATTTGCATCCAGTGTTGTCAGCTGTTTCATTACATCCTCTGCTGTCACCTCTATATCCGATAGTCTTTCATCTTGGGTAATCTCTTCTAACAATGGGAGCTGCTCAGGCTCGGTTGTGAACACTCCATGGAATTTTGCATTCAGTACCTCGCAGATTTCCTTGTCGCTTTCTGTATATGCCCCTTCTGTTTTCCTCAGTCTTGTCACTTGGTCATTTACCGACATCTTCCTTCTTATATGGCTATGTAGTAATTTTGGTTGCTTTTTCGCTTTGACTGCAATACCATTCTCATAATTTCTTTCCGACACTCGTCTTATGTTAATGTAATCATTCCTAGCTCTGTTACATCTAATCCTGTTGTCCTCTGTCCTTTGTCTTCTGTATTTCCTCCACTCCCTCCTGCTTCTCACCTTTGCTTCCTGACACTGTCTATTAAACCATGGGTTATTATATTCCCTCCTGCTTTTTTCCTTTATTGTTGGAATAAACCTATCTTCAGCCTCCTTGCATTTCAATATGACTTGGTTCATCATACCTTGCACTGTTTTTCCTGTAAGTTCTTCCTCCCACTGCACTTCTCCCAGGTAGTCCCTTATCCTTCTGTAGTCCCCTTTTCTGTAATCAAGTCTCCTTTCCCGGACCTCTTGTCCTTTGGTCACAATTTTAAACTCCATCATGTAGTCAAAGACTAGGACACAATGGTCACTAGCTCCTAGTGGTATTTCATGTTCCAACTGCTCGATGTCTTCTACATTCTGAGTGATAATGAGATCTAATAGGCTGGGCGTATCCCCTCCTCTTTCCCTAGTATCTTCTTCCACATGCTGTGTTAGGAAATTCCTGTCAATAACGTCTACCAGCTTCGCTCCCCAGGTCTCTTCCCCGCCATGGGGATTCCTCGTTTCCCAATCTATCTCTCCGTGATTTAGGTCCCCCATGACCAGCAGCTTCGCTCTCATTCTATGCGCTAAAGTTGCTGCCCTCTGCAGTTCATCCATACATGTCTTGTTGCTGTCCTCGTACTCCTGCCTGGGCCTTCTACTGTTTGGTGGGGGATTGTAGAGTATCAAGATTACAATCTTTTTCCCATCCACTGTCAGAGTTCCATGTATGAAGCTTGTGC
>NC_091153.1:46142481-46237481 GCF_040958095.1 Procambarus clarkii | reverse complement strand
CTCTCTCTCTTGCCTTATTTAATGCCTTTGCCTCCTTCGCTTCCATTTATCACCAAAGATCACATTCCCTCCAGTAAGATCTACCAACGTACGGGCTATTCATGCCCGTACCACCTCTTGGTTGTCTTAATCATCATCATCAATCAATCTCGCTCCATCACAATCGACTTGATAATGATCCAGGACGGACCGAAACGTCTTAGTCTCATCATCTTCTGGTGTTTGGTCTAGTCATCATATCATCACTCATCGTCTGCAATTCACTCAGTACATCCAGTTGAGTCAGTATATTATATTCCTTAGTTACACCAGCTTCAAATATACTCCCTAAGTTTCGCCCAACTACTTGGGGTGGACGGTCTCGCTTCATGTAGGTTGGCGTTCAATCCCCGACCGTCCAAATGGTTGGCCACCATTCCTTCCACCCGTCCCATCCCAATTCTTTACCCCTTCCCAGTGCTATATAGTCGTAATGGCTTGGCGCGTTCCCCCTCATAATTTCCTACCCTTCTCCCAGTTTGGAGAGCTCTTGATATACATATTTCAGTGTTGGCAAAAGCCAGAAGGGAATTTACTGTCTCTAATATATTGCTTCGCTTGTCAGAAATTAAAGCGACGGTTGAGGGCTATATACAGCCCTGTGTGTGTGGTGGGTCAGACCTATCACCTCTTGCCGCGCCTACCTCACCTCTCTCCATCCCTCATAATTCCCCTCATTGCATGAGGGGTATTGTGAGGTAGGAGAGAGGTGAGGTACCTCACCTCAATCTCCCTCACACCTTCCTTACCTCCTCTCCACACTCACTCACTCACTCTGAATAGCTTTTTGGAATAGTTCAAGGTAAGGTAATTATGAAGAAAAAACACTAAGCCATTAGGACTATATAGCACTTGGAAGGGATCAGAATTTGGGATGGGACGGGAGGAAGGAATGGTGCTCAACCACTTATGGACGGTCGGGGATTGAACGCCGACCTGCATGAAGCGAGACCGTCGCTCTACCGTCCAGGAAAAGAATTAGGGAAGTGATATTGAAGCAATATTGTCATGAACTGCACTGAAGAAGTATGTGAGTAAATTAAATTTTAGAAATTAAGGACTTAATGATAATAGAATTATGGTAAACTGACACAATTCCATCAACACAACACATTCAGAAGAGGACGTCAGCTGTGTGAAACTCTTAAAACTCAAGAAAATATATTGGATGTCCTAAATTCTATAACCTCGTGGACTGGTACGGCGACGGCCTAGCTTTTTGCGGGACTGCGTTCGATCCCTGATATCCAAATGGCAGGGCAACAATCAATCATTCCCGTTCTTCCTTAGCTCATTGTCCTCATATTCCGTGCATGTGCTGTATAGTCGTACTGGCTTGGTGCTTGCTACACATAGTTACCTCTCCTCGCCCCCATGAGTCCAACTACTTGGGCTGGACGGTAGAGTGACGTCTCGCTTCATGCAGGTCGGCGTTCAATCCCCGACCGTCCAAGGGGTTGGGCACCATTCCTTCCCCTCGTCCCATCCCAAATCCTTATCCTGATCCCTTCCTAGTGCTATATAGTCGTAATGGCTTAACGTTTTCTCCTGATAATTCACTCCCATTGTTATTATTGCCAACTCCCGTTTATCATCAATTTTCTCATGTTACAGAGTATTTCCACTTCAGTCGTAACAACTAGAGACCCTAGAGCCACCAGCTTTCTCTGTCAGCGCCTTAGTGTAGCGATCCAGAGAGGAAATGCTCACTGCGTCCATGGTTCCTGCCCGCAGTCTGAGGAGCTGGAGGAGCTCTACTACCTGTGACAAGTAGCCTTGTACCTTGCATGTAACCAATGTTGTAACCCTTTTTGTGTAATGAAATTTTACAATAAAGTGAGATATATAACACACACTAAAAGAATAGTGGTGGTAGGAGAAGAAAATATTAAAGTGTTCAGTGAGGATCCACAAAGTCTTCTCTGAGTACTCTTATTTTCTTCTCCGAGGCTATGGGTCCCTACACACACACAGACACACAGACACACACACACACACAGAGGCTACGAGGGGAGGGGGAGGGCCTCGTAGCCTGGTGGATAGCGCGCAGGACTCGTAATTCTGTGGCGCGGGTTCGATTCCCGCACGAGGCAGAAACAAATGGGCAAAGTTTCTTTTACCCTGAATGCCTCTGTTACCTAACAGTATATATAGGTACCTGGGAGTTAGTCAGCTGTCACGGGCTGCTTCCTAGGGTGTGTGTGTGTGTGTGTGTGTGTGTGTGTGTGTGTGTGTGTGTGTGTGTGTGGTGTGTGTGTGTGATGTGGGGAAACAAAAAAAAAGTAGTTAGTAAAACAGTTGATTGACAGTTGAGAGGCGGGCCGAAAGAGCAAAGCTCAACCCCCACAAACACAACTAGGTGAATACAACTAGGTGAATACACACACACACCCACACCCACCCACCCACACACACACACACACACACACACACCCACCCACACACACACACACACACACACCCACACACACACACACACACACACACACACACACACACACACACACACACACACACACCCACACACACACACACACACACACACACACACACACACACACACACACACACACACCCACCCACCCACACACACACACACACACACACCCACACACACACCCACACACACACACACACCCACCCACACACACACACACACACACACCCACCCACCCACCCACACACACACACACACACACCCACCCACACACACACACACACACACATCTGAGAGACCCAGCTCACAGCCAACCAGGAGATCAGTCATGTCTGTTCCGTTTCCACCACCTAAACCCGCGGTCTCATCTCGTTTATCATGGTAATTAATCACCATACCTACACCGTGAACCCGTCTCGCATAAGGTGAAGTACGATTAACTGACAGGGACTTGAGAGGTTAGATTAGGGGATGGGTAATGGTTTCAGGGACCCATTCGTCCCTAAAGAGCACCCCCTTGTGTCTGTCTGTAGGTTAATGTTCCCATGGTGTGTTTGTTTGACTTTGAGAGTACAGGCAGTCTAAAGGTACTAAATAAGATGCTCAATTCTTCTTGATGGCACTCTGAGCCGTTCTTCCAATGTGTAATAATTGTTTCTTTTAGTCTCTCACAGGTGTTCTTCAAGTTCCGCACTTGTTCTACAAGTCTCATACCTGTTCTTCGAGTCCCTCGCCTGTTCATCAAGTCCCTGACCTGTTCATCAAGTCCCTCACCTGTTCTTCACGTCCCTCACCTGTTCTTCAAGTTCTTCACCTGTTCTTCAAGTCCCTGACTTGTTTTTCAAGTCCCTAACCTGTTCTTCAAGTCCCTCACTTGTTCTTCAATTCCTTTACCTGTTCTACAACTCCCTCACCTGTTCTTCAAGTCCTTCACCTGTTCTTCAAGTCCCTAACCTGTTCTTCAAGTCCCTAACCTGTTCTTCAAGTCCCTAACCTGTTCTTCAAGTCCCTAACCTGTTCTTCAAGTCCCTAACCTGTTCTTCAAGTCCCTAACCTGTTCTTCAAGTCCCTAACCTGTTCTTCAAGTCCCTAACCTGTTCTTCAAGTCCCTAACCTGTTCTTCAAGTCCCTAACCTGTTCTTCAAGTCCCTAACCTGTTCTTCAAGTCCCTCACCTGTTCTTCAACTCCCTTACCTGTTCTTCAAACCTCTGCCATCTTTTCTTTACGGTACTCACAAACTGTGGTTTAAACCCCACTCACAAGTGTTATATACACCTGAACAACCAACGTTACGTTACGTTACGTTACGTTACGTTACGTTACGTTACGACATCATCCCGACGCAACAACATCATAGTTCCTGCGTCGGAAGTCAGATGTCTTCTGAGCCCATCAGATGACATCCGTACTTGCTCTATTACACCCCTTCAGCATCAGGTCAGAGCCAGCTGAAGGTGACCTTATTTACGCGAGCTCCACACCACCTTTAACACCATGACAACGGTGCCTACACGTGGTGTTGTACCTGCGAGCAAGAGCATAGTGATGTACGGTACCTTTGGACTGCTGAGGGAGAGAGGACAGCCACTTGACGCCGCCGTACCTGTGGGCGGGAGAGAGAGGGTAGTTCGTCAGTATGATGGTTATGGGGGAAATAATAAGATGAAGTATACGGAGCTACATAGTAATGAGTACTTGAGGAAGTACTCATTACCGGACCATCCCTTGAGGAAGGACTCATCACCACATCATCCCTTGAAGACGGACTCATCGCCAGACCATACCTTGAAGACGGACTCATCGCCAGACCATACCTTGAAGACGGACTCATCGCCAGACCATACCTTGAAGACGGACTCATCGCCAGACCATACCTTGAAGACGGACTCATCACCAGACCATACCTTGAAGACGGACTCATCGCCAGACCATACCTTGAAGACGGACTCATCGCCAGACCATACCTTGAAGACGGACTCATCACCAGACCATACCTTGAAGACGGACTCATCACCAGACCCTCCCTCGAGGGTAGTATCCCCAGGGTGTTCAGATGGATGTGTACACGTTTGGGTAAATATGTACTGGGGTGTCATAATATGTACTGGGGTGCTATAATATGTGCTGGGTGACGGGTGTGTGCGTGGTGGGGACAAGGAGTGTATTGAATAAAGTCACATTTGCTCAGCACCAATGCCAAGGAGACCACAGTACTTCTACAGAAGCTCCTGACTCGCTGTTGACCTTCTTAGTGAAGTGGGAGAGGTCTTTCTGCTCACACAGTTGTGTCACAGCCTGATGAATCCGCCCTGACTGGCTTCTCTGCCCTAACACACCTGTAAACTGTTAACCTCTGCGCCACCTCTCTCTTACACACTCCGGGTACTCAGTTGTATACCCAGTGAATACCTTAAGAGGTTGTCTCTCTCTCTTTATAACTTTGATAGACGTATGACCGGGTCTATGGAAAGATAGATCCATCACCGGCTCCACAGACGAGCTGAGATATATAGTAGCCTCCGCCCCACCACATCAACCACTTGGGCTGGACGGTAGAGCCACGGTCTCGCTTCATGCAGGTCGGCGTTCAATCCCCGACCGTCCACCAAGTGGTTGGGCACCATTCCCTTCCCCCGTCCCATCCCAAATCCTTATCCTGACCCCTTCCCAGTGCCATATAGTCGTAATAACTTGGCGCTTTCCCCTGATATTCCCCCCCTCTTCCCTTCAAGCATTCTTGCTTCACAAATCGACGGTGATTGGTCATCACGTTCCACCATTTGAAGCAGTCAGAGCTCCCCGAGACCATACTCGTTACCATGACAACCGGCGCTATGACCTTCTTGCCCGCGTGGTGTTCCTGCACCTCGGGGTCCGCCGCCGCGCTCCTCATTATTACCACAGCTCTGACGGGGTGTCTAAGCCGGTGCCAACTCTTGAGTAGATTGATCTCTTATCAATCTGCTCGGTCCAATCCATGTGTACATCTCCTATGCCAGGTAAGTACGACGGGCTCACCATAGCCCGTGCTGCTTGGAACTTTTTGTTGTAGCGAATCTTAAACAACAAATATACACTCTTGAAAGTTAACTTTATATGTGGACTTTGCATTGACTTACATCTTGCTTGTCAGTATAATTTTTTGTGGTTGCCCAAGTAACCCATCAGAGGTTGACAAAGGAGCTTTATATACGTAATTACTTGGTATCCTCGACTCTAGTGCATCGCTGTGTCGATATAACATCATTTTTAAATGGTGTGACGTCGTAGTTTACAGGCCAGATCCTGTAAACCACGAGTGTGCCGTTGTACAATCGCTGGGTCTACTGACGCAGTTCATACAAGTCCATGCACTGGTACACATCAAGGCATACCAGTGCACTTCTCCTGTGATCCCAGGCGTACCACCTCTCATGGTGTACCCCAACTCAGGCGTACCACCACACCAGGTGCCCCCCCATCCTCGGGTTGCACCACCAATCATCACTTCTGAGTTTCGCGCCAAGACTAATTTCCTTGAATATTTTTTATAATTTTGGCGCCAAAGTTCATCAAGTGGTGGATTTACCGCCAAAACTCTCCTTATTTTTGTTCGTTATTTCTCTAATGATGAAACGGTTTTGATCTTCTGGAAGGTGTAAGCTTGGTAACGATGTGTCGTAATGGGCTCCGGGGCGGCGTAGGATGTGGGTGGCTGAGCAGTGAGGGGTGGTAGAGTATGGAGCAGGTGGTGGGTGGCAGAGTATGGAGCAGGTGGTGGGTGGTAGAGTATGGAGCAGGTGGTGGGTGGTAGAGTATGGAGCAGGTGGTGGGTGGCAGAGTATGGAGCAGGTGGTGGGTGGTAGAGTATGGAGCAGGTGGTGGGTGGCAGAGTATGGAGCGGGTGGTGGGTGGCAGAGTATGGAGTGGGTGGCAGAGTATGGAGCAGGTGGTGGGTGGCAGAGTATGGAGCAGGTGGTGGGTGGCAGAGTATGGAGCAGGTGGTGGGTGGCAGAGTATGGAGCAGGTGGTGGGTGGCAGAGTATGGAGTGGGTAGCAGAGTATGGAGCAGGTGGTGGGTGGCAGAGTATGGAGCAGGTGGTGGGTGGCAGAGTATGGAGCAGGTGGTGGGTGGCAGAGTATGGAGCAGGTGGTGGGTGGCAGAGTATGGAGCAGGTGGTGGGTGGTAGAGTATGGAGCAGGTGGTGGGTGGCAGAGTATGGAGCAGGTGGTGGGTGGCAGAGTATGGAGCAGGTGGTGGGTGGCAGAGTATGGAGTGGGTGGTAGAGTAGCCCCCACGAGGTCCCCTGGCCTTTCTGTGGCCACCACGAAGCCTCCTGGCCACCTGGCCCCCCTGTGGCCACCACGAAGCCTCCTGGCCTCTGTGGCCACCACGAAGCCGCCTGGCCCCTTTGGCCACCACGATGCCCCCTGTGGCCACCTGGCCATCACGAGGCCACCTGACCCACTTCCCATAATAATATGAGAAGATAGATGGTCCCAGCCAGACGCCACTGAGAGCCAATACAGTTTAGTTCATGCTGCTGGCGTACATATATTTATATGCGATCAATGGTGAAGTGGTTACAATACCCTGTAGGGCGCTGATCCCGGGTGGCGGCGGTTCGATACCTTTTAAATACTCACCCCCCCCTGTTAGTCCCTCTTCTCTATAATATATAAATATTAGGGGTCACCCGGAGATTCCCGGGTCCCCACCCGACCTTCCCCTCTATCTCTATCTTCATCTCTCTCTATATATGAGCAAAAAATATTTTGATATTTTGTTTTGAAAATAAATAGTTACCCATTGCGTCGTAACTCGGAGAAATATGTAGGCCACCCGGCCGATATGACGTGAGGAGAAGGAACACTATTGTAACTGTGTTTTTATGCTAGTACGGCTGAAGTTTCAATATTGTGGCAGGAACCACATTCAAAGTTCCCGCCAGAGGGAATATCTCTAATGCTAGGTGCTCCTGATTGGTGGACGGCGGCCCTGCGCAGTGACTGTGCGCATCATCCCCGAGCACGCTTGGAGGGGCAGAAGAGAACCGCAGCTGGACCTGTGAACGACGCCTCCGATTGGTTATTCGGCAACCGTATTGGCTAGTTACGATTGGACCTCGCCCCTGAGAAGCCGTCGCATTGCTTCAGCCGCCCCTAGAAGACTTCACCTCGAGGTGAGCAACGGTCTTCCCTGCTTTATACCTGATTCCGTTTATGTTGATTACCACGTGGTTGGTCGGCCCATACCCCATATGCGACCGCCTGCACACTGGCGCAGGGAGTAATCGGCCAACACGGTGATCAAGAGGACCTCGCCACGCTGTATGCATCATTATCCTGCTGAATCTGATTGAGACTTCGTGTTCAACATCATTTACTGTCGTCGGGTGTACCTTAGATGTTCTCCAGTTTCCTAGGACTTTATTTATGCTTTTCAGCTGCGTTGTCTGAGACATTGTGGTCCCTGAATTCAGTATCTGTGCTTTATTACCCATTTCTTCTTTTTCTGTAATTTTCTGTTTAGTCATATCTGTGCGCCTGAGTGTTCTACGGCGCCCATCCACCCAGCGAGTTTCTCGACGTTAGATTCATTTCACAGAATTTTTATCCTCTTTTCAGTATCAATTTTCTCCATTTTTGGCAATTTTCTCTAATTTTTTGTGAATTTTGGTAAATATTCATTCTTGTGGAGACGACGCCATAACCCAGGCCAGCCGCGGCCATACTTGTTCCTACATGCTGCCGGCCCGCACCCACCTGTTGGCGCCCGCCCCCACCTGTTGGCGCCCGCCCCCACCTGTTGGCGCCCGTCCCCACCTGTTGGCGCCCGCCCCCACCTGTTGGCGCCCGCCCCCACCTGTTGGCGCCCGCCCCTACCTGTTGGCGCCCGCCCCCACCTGTTGGCGCCCGCCCCCACCTGTTGGCGCCCGCCCCCACCTGTTGGCGCCCGCCCCCACCTGTTGGCGCCCGCCCCCACCTGTTGGCGCCCGCCCCCACCTGTTGGCGCCCGCCCCCACCTGTTGGCGCCCGCCCCCACCTGTTGGCGCCCGCCCCCACCTGTTGGCGCCCGCCCTACCTGTTGGCGCCCGCCCCCACCTGTTGGCGCCCGCCCCCACCTGTTGGCGCCCGCCCCCACCTGTTGGCGCCCGCCCCCACCTGTTGGCGCCCGCCCCCACCTGTTGGCGCCCGCCCCCACCTGTTGGCGCCCGCCCCCACCTGTTGGCGCCCGCCCCCACCTGTTGGCGCCCGCCCCCACCTGTTGGCGCCCGCCCCCACCTGTTGGCGCCCGCCCCCACCTGTTGGCGCCCGCCCCCACCTGTTGCCGCCCGCCCTACCTGTTGGCGCCCGCCCCCACCTGTTGGCGCCCGCCCCTACCTGTTGGCGCCCGCCCCCACCTGTTGGCGCCCGACCCCACCTGTTGGCGCCCGCCCCCACCTGTTGGCGCCCGCCCCCACCTGTTGGCGCCCGCCCCCACCTGTTGGCGCCCGACCCCACCTGTTGGCGCCCGCCCCCACCTGTTGGCGCCCGCCCCCACCTGTTGGCGCCCACCCCCACCTGTTGGCGCCCGCCCCCACCTGTTGGCGCCCGCCCTCACCTGTTGGCGCCCGCCCTCACCTGTTGGCGCCCGCCCCCACCTGTTGGCGCCCGCCCCACCTGTTGGCGCCCGCCCCCACCTGTTGGCGCCCGCCCCACCTGTTGGCGCCCGCCCCACCTGTTGGCGTCTGACCCACCTGTTGGCGCCCGCCCCCACCTGTTGGCGCCCGCCCCACCTGTTGGCGCCCGCCCCCACCTGTTGGCGCCCGCCCCACCTGTTGGCGTCTGACCCACCTGTTGGCGCCCGCCCCACCTGTTGGCGCCCGCCCCCACCTGTTGGCGCCCGCCCCCACCTGTTGGCGTCCGTCCTACCTGTTGGCGTCTGACCCACCTGTTGGCGCCCGCCCCAACCTGAGGCGTCTGACCCACCTGTTGGCGCCCGCTCCCACCTGAGGCGTCTGACCCACCTGTTAGCGTCTGACCCACCTGTTGGCGCCCGCCCCCACCTGAGGCGTCTGACCCACCTGTTGGCGTCTGACCCACCTGTTGGCGTCCGCCCCACCTGTTGGCGCCCGCCCCCACCTGTTGGCGCCCGCCCCCACCTGTTGGCGAACGCCCCCACCTGAGGCGTCTGACCCATCGGTTGGCGTCTTACCCACCTGTTGGCGTCCGCCCCACCTGTTGGCGTCCGCCCCACCTGTTGGCGTCCGCCCCACCTATTGGCGTCCGCCCCACCTGTTGGCGTCCGCCCCACCTGTTGGGGTCCGCCCCACCAGTTGGCGTCCGCCCCACCTGTTGGCGTCCGCCCCACCTGTTGGCGTCCGCCCTACCTGTTGGCGTCTGACCCACCTGTTGGCGTCTGACCTACCTGTTAGCGTCTGACCCACCTGTTGCCGTCTGACCAACCTGTTGGCGTCTGACCCACCTGTTGGCGTCAGACCTACCTGTTAGCGTCTGACCCACCTGTTGCCGTCTGACCAACCTGTTGGCGTCTTACCCACCTGTTGGCGCCCGCCCCCACCTGAGGCGTCTGACCCACCTGTTGGCGCCCGCCCCCACCTGAGGCGTCTGACCCACCTGTTGGCGCCCGCCCCCACCTGAGGCGTCTGACCCACCTGTTGGCGCCCGCCCCCACCTGAGGCATCTGACCCACCTGTTGGCGTCCGCCCCACCTGTTGGCGTCTGACCCACCTGTTGGCGTCCGTCCTACCTGTTGGCGTCTGACCCACCTGTTGGCGCCCGCCCCCACCTGAGGCGTCTGACCCACCTGTTGGCGCCCGCTCCCACCTGAGGCGTCTGACCCACCTGTTAGCGTCTGACCAACCTGTTGGCGCCCGCCCCCACCTGAGGCGTCTGACCCACCTGTTGGCGCCCGCCCCCACCTGAGGCGTCTGACCCACCTGTTGGCGCCCGCCCCCTCCTGAGGCGTCTGACCCACCTGTTGGCGCCCGCCCCCACCTGAGGCGTCTGACCCACCTGTTGGCGCCCGCCCCCACCTGAGGCGTCTGGCCCACCTGTTGGCGTCCGCCCCACCTGTTGGCGTCCGCCCCACATGTTGGCGTCCGCCCCACCTTTTGGCGTCCGACCCACCAGTTGGCGTCCGCCCCACCTGTTGGCGTCCGCCCCACCTGTTGGCGTCCGCCCCCACCTGTTGGCGTCTGACCCACCTGTTGGCGTCTGACCCACCTGTTGGCGTCTGACCCACCTGTTGGCGTCTGACCCACCTGTTGGAGCCCGCCCCCACCTGAGACGTCTGACCCACCTGTTGGCGCCCGCCCCCACCTGAGGCGTCTGACCCACCTGTTGGCGCCCGCCCCCATCTGAGGCGTCTGACCCACCTGTTGGCGTCCGCCCCACCTGTTGACGTCTGACCCACCTGTTGGCGTCCGTCCTACCTGTTGGCGCCCGCCCCCACCTGAGGCGTCTGACCCACCTGTTGGCGTCTGACCCACCTGTTGGAGCCCGCCCCCACCTGAGACGTCTGACCCACCTGTTGGAGCCCGCCCCCACCTGAGGCGTCTGACCCACCTGTTGGCGCCCGCCCCCACCTGAGGCGTCTGACCCACCTGTTAGCGTCTGACCCACCTGTTGGCGCCCGCCCCCACCTGAGGCGTCTGACCCACCTGTTGGCGCCCGCACCCACCTGTTGGCGCCCGCCCCCACCTGAGGCGTCTGACCCACCTGTTGGCGCCCGCCCCCACCTGAGGCGTCTGACCCACCTGTTAGCGTCTGACCCACCTGTTGGCGCCCGCCCCCACCTGAGGCGTCTGACCCACCTGTTGGCGCCCGCCCCCACCTGCGGCGTCTGACCCACCTGTTGGTGCCCGCCCCCACCTGAGGCGTCTGACCCACCTGTTGGCGCCCGCCCCCACCTGAGGCGTCTGACCCACTTGTTGGCGTCCGCCCCACCTGTTGGCGTCTGACCCACCTGTTGGCATCCGTCCTACCTGTTGGCGCCCGCCCCCACCTGAGGCGTCTGACCCACCTGTTGGCGCCCGCCCCCACCTGAGGCGTCTGACCCACCTGTTGGCTCCTTTCCCCACCTGAGGCGTCTGACCCACCTGGTGGCGTCTGACCCACCTGTTGGCGCCCGCCCCCACCTGAGGCGTCTGACCCACCTGTTGGCGCCCGCCCCCACCTGAAGCGTCTGACCCACCTGTTGGCGCCCGCCCCCACCTGTTGGCGTCTGACCCACCTGTTGGCGTCCGTCCTACCTGTTGGCGTCTGACCCACCTGTTGGCGCCCGCCCCCACCTGAGGCGTCTGACCCACCTGTTGGCGTCCGCCCCACCTGTTGGCGTCCGCCCCACCTGTTGGCGTCCGCCCCACCTGTTGGCGTCCGCCCTCCCTGTTGGCGTCCGCCCCACCAGTTGGCGTCTGACCCACCTGTTGGCGTGTGCCCCACCTGTTGGCGTCCGCCCCACCTGTTGGCGTCTGCCCCACCTGTTGGCGTCCGCCCCACCTGTTGGCGTCCGCCCCACCTGTTGGCGTCCGCCCCACCTGTTGGCGTCTGCCCCACCTGTTGGCGTCCGCCCACCTGTTGGCGTCTGACCCACCTGTTGGCGTCTGACCCACCTGTTGGCGTCTGACCCACCTGTTGGCGTCTGACCCACCTGTTTGCGCCCGCCCCCACCTGTTGGCGTCTGACCCACCTGTTGGCGCCCGCCCCATCTGAGGCATCTGACCCACCTGTTGGCGCCCGCCCCCACCTGAGGCGTCTGACCCACCTGTTGGCGTCCGCCCCACCTGTTGGCGTCTGACAAACCTGTTGGCGTCCGCCCCACCTGTTGGCGTCTGACCCACCTGTTGGCGCCTGCCCCCACCTAAGGCGTCTGACCCACCTGTTGGCGCCCGCCCCCTCATGAGGCGTCTGACCCACCTGTTGGCGTCCGCCCCACCTGTTGGCGTCCGCCCCACCTGTTGGCGTCCGCCCCACCTGTTGGCGTCCGCCCCACCTGTTGGCGTCTGACCCACCTGTTGGCGCCAGCCCCCACCTAAGGCGTCTGACCCACCTGTTGGCGCCCGCCCCCACCTGAGGCGTCTGACCCACCTGTTGGCGCCCGCCCCCACCTGCGGCGTCTGACCCACCTGTTGGCGCCGGCCCCCATCTGAGGCGTCTGACCCACCTGTTGGCGTCTGACCCACCTGTTGGCGTCCGCCCCACCTGTTGGCGCCCGCCCCCACCTGTTGGCGCCCGCCCCCACCTGTTGGCGAACGCCCCCACCTGAGGCGTCTGACCCATCGGTTGGCGTCTGACCCACCTGTTGGCGTCCGCCCCACCTGTTGGCGTCCGCCCCACCTGTTGGCGTCCGCCCCACCTATTCGCGTCCGCCCCACCTGTTGGCGTCCGCCCCACCTGTTGGGGTCCGCCCCACCAGTTGGCGTCCGCCCCACCTGTTGGCGTCCGCCCCACCTGTTGGCCTCCGCCCCACCTGTTGGCGTCTGACCCACCTGTTGGCGTCTGACCTACCTGTTAGCGTCTGACCCACCTGTAGCCGTCTGACCAACCTGTTGGCGTCTTACCCACCTGTTGGCGCCCGCCCCCACCTGAGGCGTCTGACCCACCTGTTGGCGCCAGCCCCCACCTGAGGCGTCTGACCCACCTGTTGACGCCCGCCCCCACCTGAGGCGTCTGACCCACCTGTTGGCGCCCGCCCCCACCTGAGGCGTCTGACCCACCTGTTGGC
Organism: Procambarus clarkii; assembly: GCF_040958095.1. NCBI lineage: Eukaryota > Metazoa > Arthropoda > Malacostraca > Decapoda > Cambaridae > Procambarus > Procambarus clarkii. The sequence goes on along the minus strand of NC_091153.1, from coordinate 46,224,296 downwards.
GTCCGCCCCACCTGTTGGCGTCTGACCCACCTGTTGGCGTCCGTCCTACCTGTTGGCGTCTGACCCACCTGTTGGCGCCCGCCCCCACCTGAGGCGTCTGACCCACCTGTTGGCGCCCGCTCCCACCTGAGGCGTCTGACCCACCTGTTAGCGTCTGACCCACCTGTTGGCGCCCGCCCCACCTGAGGCGTCTGACCCACCTGTTGGCGCCCGCCCCCACCTGAGGCGTCTGACCCACCTGTTGGCGCCCGCCCACTCCTGAGGCGTCTGACCCACCTGTTGGCGCCCGCCCCCACCTGAGGCGTCTGACCCACCTGTTGGCGCCCGCCCCCACCTGAGGCGTCTGGCCCACCTGTTGGCGTCCGCCCCACCTGTTGGCGTCCGCCCCACCTGTTGGCGTCCGCCCCACCTGTTGGCGTCCGACCCACCAGTTGGCGTCCGCCCCACCTGTTGGCGTCCGCCCCACCTGTTAGCGTCCGACCCCACCTGTTGGCGTCTGACCCACCTGTTGGCGTCTGACCCACCTGTTGGCGTCTGACCCACCTGTTGGCGTCTGACCCACCTGTTGGCGTCTGACCCACCTGTTGGAGCCCGCCCCCACCTGAGACGTCTGACCCACCTGTTGGCGCCCGCCCCCACCTGAGGCGTCTGACCCACCTGTTGGCGCCCGCCCCCATCTGAGGCGTCTGACCCACCTGTTGGCGTCCGCCCCACCTGTTGACGTCCACCCACCTGTTGGCGTCCGTCCTACCTGTTGGCGCCCGCCCCCACCTGAGGCGTCTGACCCACCTGTTGGCGCCCGCCCCCACCTGAGGCGTCTGACCCACCTGTTGGCGCCCGCCCCCACCTGAGGCGTCTGACCCACCTGTTAGCGTCTGACCCACCTGTTGGCGCCCGCCCCCACCTGAGGCGTCTGACCCACCTGTTGGCGCCCGCACCCACCTGTTGGCGCCCGCCCCCACCTGAGGCGTCTGACCCACCTGTTGGCGCCCGCCCCCACCTGAGGCGTCTGACCCACCTGTTAGCGTCTGACCCACCTGTTGGCGCCCGCCCCCACCTGAGGCGTCTGACCCACCTGTTGGCGCCCGCCCCCACCTGCGGCGTCTGACCCACCTGTTGGTGCCCGCCCCCACCTGAGGCGTCTGACCCACCTATTGGCGCCCGCCCCCACCTGAGGCGTCTGAGCCACTTGTTGGCGTCCGCCCCACCTGTTGGCGTCTGACCCACCTGTTGGCATCCGTCCTACCTGTTGGCGCCCGCCCCCACCTGAGGCGTCTGACCCACCTGTTGGCGCCCGCCCCCACCTGAGGCGTCTGACCCACCTGTTGGCGCCTTTCCCCACCTGAGGCGTCTGACCCACCTGGTGGCGTCTGACCCACCTGTTGGCGCCCGCCCCCACCTGAGGCGTCTGACCCACCTGTTGGCGCCCGCCCCCACCTGAAGCGTCTGACCCACCTGTTGGCGCCCGTCCCCACCTGTTGGCGTCTGACCCACCTGTTGGCGTCCGTCCTACCTGTTGGCGTCTGACCCACCTGTTGGCGCCCGCCCCCACCTGAGGCGTCTGACCCACCTGTTGGCGTCCGCCCCACCTGTTGGCGTCCGCCCCACCTGTTGGCGTCCGCCCTACCTGTTGGCGTCCGCCCCACCAGTTGGCGTCTGACCCACCTGTTGGCGTGTGCCCCACCTGTTGGCGTCCGCCCCACCTGTTGGCGTCTGCCCCACCTGTTGGCGTCCGCCCCACCTGTTGGCGTCCGCCCCACCTGTTGGCGTCCGCCCCACCTGTTGGCGTCTGCCCCACCTGTTGGCGTCCGCCCACCTGTTGGCGTCTGACCCACCTGTTGGCGTCTGACCCACCTGTTGGCGTCTGACCCACCTGTTGGCGTCTGACCCACCTGTTTGCGCCCGACCCCACCTGTTGGCGTCTGACCCACCTGTTGGCGCCCGCCCCATCTGAGGCATCTGACCCACCTGTTGGCGCCCGCCCCCACCTGAGGCGTCTGACCCACCTGTTGGCGTCCGCCCCACCTGTTGGCGTCTGACCCACCTGTTGGCGTCCGCCCCACCTGTTGGCGTCTGACCCACCTGTTGGCGCCCGCCCCCACCTAAGGCGTCTGACCCACCTGTTGGCGCCCGCCCCCACCTGAGGCGTCTGACCCACCTGTTGGCGTCCGCCCCACCTGTTGGCGTCCGCCCCACCTGTTGGCGTCCGCCCCACCTGTTGGCGTCCGCCCCACCTGTTGGCGTCTGACCCACCTGTTGGCGCCAGCCCCCACCTAAGGCGTCTGACCCACCTGTTGGCGCCCGCCCCCACCTGAGGCGTCTGACCCACCTGTTGGCGCCCGCCCCCACCTGAGGCGTCTGACCCACCTGTTGGCGCCCGCCCCCACCTGAGGCGTCTGACCCACCTGTTGGCGCCCGCCCCCACCTGAGGCGTCTGACCCACCTGTTAGCGTCTGACCCACCATTTGGCGCCCGCCCCCACCTGAGGCGTCTGACCCACCTGTTGGCGCCCGCCCCCACCTGCGGCGTCTGACCCACCTGTTGGTGCCCGCCCCCACCTGAGGCGTCTGACCCACCTGTTGGCGCCCGCCCCCACCTGAGGCGTCTGACCCACTTGTTGGCGTCCGCCCCACCTGTTGGCGTCTGACCCACCTGTTGGCATCCGTCCTACCTGTTGGCGCCCGCCCCCACCTGAGGCGTCTGACCCACCTGTTGGCGCCCGCCCCCACCTGAGGCGTCTGACCCACCTGTTGGCGCATTTCCCCACCTGAGGCGTCTGACCCACCTGTTGGCGCCCGCCCCCACCTGAGGCGTCTGACCCACCTGTTGGCGCCCGCCCCCACCTGAAGCGTCTGACCCACCTGTTGGCGCCCGCCCCCACCTGTTGGCGTCTGACCCACCTGTTGGCGTCCGTCCTACCTGTTGGCGTCTGACCCACCTGTTGGCGCCCGCCCCCACCTGAGGCGTCTGACCCACCTGTTGGCGTCCGCCCCACCTGTTGGCGTCCGCCCCACCTGTTGGCGTCCGCCCTACCTGTTGGCGTCCGCCCCACCAGTTGGCGTCTGACCCACCTGTTGGCGTGTGCCCCACCTGTTGGCGTCCGCCCCACCTGTTGGCGTCTGCCCCACCTGTTGGCGTCCGCCCCACCTGTTGGCGTCCGCCCCACCTGTTGGCGTCCGCCCCACCTGTTGGCGTCTGCCCCACCTGTTGGCGTCCGCCCACCTGTTGGCGTCTGACCCACCTGTTGGCGTCTGACCCACCTGTTGGCGTCTGACCCACCTGTTGGCGTCTGACCCACCTGTTTGAGCCCGCCCCCACCTGTTGGCGTCTGACCCACCTGTTGGCGCCCGCCCCATCTGAGGCATCTGACCCACCTGTTGGCGCCCGCCCCCACCTGAGGCGTCTGACCCACCTGTTGGCGTCCGCCCCACCTGTTGGCGTCTGACCCACCTGTTGGCGTCCGCCCCACCTGTTGGCGTCTGACCCACCTGTTGGCGCCCGCCCCCACCTAAGGCGTCTGACCCACCTGTTGGCGCCCGCCCCCACCTGAGGCGTCTGACCCACCTGTTGGCGTCCGCCCCACCTGTTGGCGTCCGCCCCACCTGTTGGCGTCCGCCCCACCTGTTGGCGTCCGCCCCACCTGTTGGCGTCTGACCCACCTGTTGGCGCCAGCCCCCACCTAAGGCGTCTGACCCACCTGTTGGCGCCCGCCCCCACCTGAGGCGTCTGACCCACCTGTTGGCGCCCGCCCCCACCTGAGGCGTCTGACCCACCTGTTGGCGCCCGCCCCCACCTGAGGCGTCTGACCCACCTGTTGGCGTCTGACCCACCTGTTGGCCCCCGCCCCCACCTGAGGCGACTGACCCACCTGTTTGTGCCCGCCCCCACCTGAGGCGTCTGACCCACCTGTTGGCGCCCGCCCCCACCTGTTGGCGTCTGACCCACCTGTTGGCGTCTGACCCACCTGTTGGCGCCCGCCCCCACCTTAGGCGCCTGACCCACCTGTTGGCGTCTGACCCACCTGTTGGCGTCTGACCCACCCGTTGGCGCCCGCCCCCACCTGAGGCGTCTGACCCACCTGTTTGCACCCGCCCCCACCTGAGGCGTCTGACCCACCTGTTGGCGCCCGCCCCCACCTGAGGCGTCTAACCCTCCTGTTGGCGCCCGCCCCCACCTGAGGCGTCTGACCCACCTGTTGGCGCCCGCCCCCACCTGAGGCGTCTGACCCACCTGTTGGCGCCCGCCCCCACCTGAGGCGTCTGACCCACCTGTTGGCGCCCGCCCCCACCTGAGGCGTCTGACCCACCTGTTGGCGCCCGCCCCCACCTGAGGCGTCTGACCCACCTGTTGGCGCCCGCCCCCACCTGAGGTGTCTGACCCACCTGTTGGCGTCCGCCCCACCTGTTGGCGTCTGACCCACCTGTTGGCGTCCGTCCTACCTGTTGGCGTCTGACCCACCTGTTGGCGCCCGCCCCCACCTGAGGCGTCTGACCCACCTGTTGGCGCCCGCCCCCACCTGAGGCGTCTGACCCACCTGTTAGCGTCTGACCCACCTGTTGGCGCCCGCCCCCACCTGAGGCGTCTGACCCACCTGTTGGCGCCCGCCCCCACCTGAGGCGTCTGACCCACCTGTTGGCGCCCACCCCCTCCTGAGGCGTCTGACCCACCTGTTGGCGCCCGCCCCCACCTGAGGCGTCTGACCCACCTGTTGGCGCCCGCCCCCACCTGAGGCGTCTGACCCACCTGTTGGCGCCCGCCCCCACCTGAGGCGTCTGACCCACCTGTTGGCGCCCGCCCCCACCTGAGGCGTCTGACCCACCTGTTGGCGCCCGCCCCCACCTGAGGTGTCTGACCCACCTGTTGGCGTCCGCCCCACCTGTTGGCGTCTGACCCACCTGTTGGCGTCCGTCCCACCTGTTGGCGTCTGACCCACCTGTTGGCGCCCGCCCCCACCTGAGGCGTCTGACCCACCTGTTGGCGCCCGCTCCCACCTGAGGCGTCTGACCCACCTGTTAGCGTCTGACCCACCTGTTGGCGCCCGCCCCCACCTGAGGCGTCTGACCCACCTGTTGGCGCCCGCCCCCACCTGAGGCGTCTGACCCACCTGTTGGCGCCCACCCCCTCCTGAGGCGTCTGACCCACCTGTTGGCGCCCGCCCCCACCTGAGGCGTCTGACCCACCTGTTGGCGCCCGCCCCCACCTGAGGCGTCTGGCCCACCTGTTGGCGTCTGGCCCACCTGTTGGCGTCCGCCCCACCTGTTGGCGTCCGCCCCACCTGTTGGCGTCCGCCCCTCCTGTTGGCGTCCGACCCACCTGTTGGCATCCGCCCCACCTGTTGGCGTCCGCCCCACCTGTTGGCGTCCGCCCCACCTGTTGGCGTCCGCCCCCACCTGTTGGCGTCTGACCCACCTGTTGGCGTCTGACCCACCTGTTGGCGTCTGACCCACCTGATAGCGTCTGACCCACCTGTTGGCGTCTTACCCACCTGTTGGCGCCCGCCCCCACCTGAGACGTCTGACCCACCTGTTGGCGCCCGCCCCCACCTGAGGCGTCTGACCCACCTGTTGGCGCCCGCTCCCATCTGAGGCGTCTGACCCACCTGTTGGCGTCCGCCCCACCTGTTGACGTCTGACCCACCTGTTGGCGTCCGTCCTACCTGTTGGCGCCCGCCCCCACCTGAGGCGTCTGACCCACCTGTTGGCGCCCGCCCCCACCTGAGGCGTCTGACCCACCTGTTGGCGCCCGCCCCCACCTGAGGCGTCTGACCCACCTGTTGGCGCCCACCCCTCCTGAGGCGTCTGACCCACCTGTTGGCGCCCGCCCCCACCTGAGGCGTCTGACCCACCTGTTGGCGCCCGCCCCCACCTGAGGCGTCTGGCCCACCTGTTGGCGTCCGCCCCACCTGTTGGCGTCCGCCCCACCTGTTGGCGTCCGCCCCTCCTGTTGGCGTCCGACCCACCTGTTGGCATCCGCCCCACCTGTTGGCGTCCGCCCCACCTGTTGGCGTCCGCCCCACCTGTTGGCGTCCGCCCCCACCTGTTGGCGTCTGACCCACCTGTTGGCGTCTGACCCACCTGTTGGCGTCTGACCCACCTGATAGCGTCTGACCCACCTGTTGGCGTCTGACCCACCTGTTGGCGCCCGCCCCCACCAGAGACGTCTGACCCACCTGTTGGCGCCCGCCCCCACCTGAGGCGTCTGACCCACCTGCTGGCGCCCGCTCCCATCTGAGGCGTCTGACCCACCTGTTGGCGTCCGCCCCACCTGTTGACGTCTGACCCACCTGTTGGCGTCCGTCCTACCTGTTGGCGCCCGCCCCCACCTGAGGCGTCTGACCCACCTGTTGGCGCCCGCCCCCACCTGAGGCGTCTGACCCACCTGTTGGCGCCCGCCCCCACCTGAGGCGTCTGACCCACCTGTTAGCGTCTGACCCACCTGTTGGCGCCCGCCCCCACCTGAGGCGTCTGACCCACCTGTTGGCGCCCGCCCCCACCTGCGGCGTCTGACCCACCTGTTGATGCCCGCCCCCACCTGAGGCGTCTGACCCACCTGTTGGCGCCCGCCCCCACCTGAGGCGTCTGACCCACTTGTTGGCGTCCGCCCCACCTGTTGGCATCTGACCCACCTGTTGGCATCCGTCCTACCTGTTGGCGCCCGCCCCCACCTGAGGCGTCTGACCCACCTGTTGGCGCCCGCCCCCACCTGAGGCGTCTGACCCACCTGTTAGCGCCTTTCCCCACCTGAGGCGTCTGACCCACCTGGTGGCGTCTGACCCACCTGTTGGCGTCTGACCCACCTGTTGGCGCCCGCCCCCACCTGAGGCGTCTGACCCACCTGTTGGCGCCCGCCCCCACCTGAGGCGTCTGACCCACCTGTTGGCGCCCGCCCCCACCTGTTGGCGTCTGACCCACCTGTTGGCGTCCGTCCTACTTGTTGGCGTCTGACCCACCTGTTGGCGCCCGCTCCCACCTGAGGCGTCTGACCCACCTGTTGGCGCCCGCTCCCACCTGAGGCGTCTGACCCACCTGTTAGCGTCTGACCCACCTGTTGGCGCCCGCCCCCACCTGAGGCGTCTGACCCACCTGTTGGCGCCCGCCCCCACCTGAGGCGTCTGACCCACCTGTTGGCGCCCACCCCCTCCTGAGGCGTCTGACCCACCTGTTGGCGCCCGCCCCCACCTGAGGCGTCTGACCCACCTGTTGGCGCCCGCCCCCACCTGAGGCGTCTGACCCACCTGTTGGCGCCCGCCCCCACCTGAGGCGTCTGACCCACCTGTTGGCGCCCGCCCCCACCTGAGGCGTCTGACCCACCTGTTGGCGCCCGCCCCCACCTGAGGTGTCTGACCCACCTGTTGGCGTCCGCCCCACCTGTTGGCGTCTGACCCACCTGTTGGCGTCCGTCCTACCTGTTGGCGTCTGACCCACCTGTTGGCGCCCGCCCCCACCTGAGGCGTCTGACCCACCTGTTGGCGCCCGCTCCCACCTGAGGCGTCTGACCCACCTGTTAGCGTCTGACCCACCTGTTGGCGCCCGCCCCCACCTGAGGCGTCTGACCCACCTGTTGGCGCCCGCCCCCCCCTGAGGCGTCTGACCCACCTGTTGGCGCCCACCCCCTCCTGAGGCGTCTGACCCACCTGTTGGCGCCCGCCCCCACCTGAGGCGTCTGACCCACCTGTTGGCGCCCGCCCCCACCTGAGGCGTCTGGCCCACCTGTTGGCGTCCGCCCCACCTGTTGGCGTCCGCCCCACCTGTTGGCGTCCGCCCCTCCTGTTGGCGTCCGACCCACCTGTTGGCATCCGCCCCACCTGTTGGCGTCCGCCCCACCTGTTGGCGTCCGCCCCACCTGTTGGCGTCCGCCCCCACCTGTTGGCGTCTGACCCACCTGTTGGCGTCTGACCCACCTGTTGGCGTCTGACCCACCTGATAGCGTCTGACCCACCTGTTGGCGTCTTACCCACCTGTTGGCGCCCGCCCCCACCTGAGACGTCTGACCCACCTGTTGGCGCCCGCCCCCACCTGAGGCGTCTGACCCACCTGTTGGCGCCCGCTCCCATCTGAGGCGTCTGACCCACCTGTTGGCGTCCGCCCCACCTGTTGACGTCTGACCCACCTGTTGGCGTCCGTCCTACCTGTTGGCGCCCGCCCCCACCTGAGGCGTCTGACCCACCTGTTGGCGCCCGCCCCCACCTGAGGCGTCTGACCCACCTGTTGGCGCCCGCCCCCACCTGAGGCGTCTGACCCACCTGTTGGCGCCCACCCCCTCCTGAGGCGTCTGACCCACCTGTTGGCGCCCGCCCCCACCTGAGGCGTCTGACCCACCTGTTGGCGCCCGCCCCCACCTGAGGCGTCTGGCCCACCTGTTGGCGTCCGCCCCACCTGTTGGCGTCCGCCCCACCTGTTGGCGTCCGCCCCTCCTGTTGGCGTCCGACCCACCTGTTGGCATCCGCCCCACCTGTTGGCGTCCGCCCCACCTGTTGGCGTCCGCCCCACCTGTTGGCGTCCGCCCCCACCTGTTGGCGTCTGACCCACCTGTTGGCGTCTGACCCACCTGTTGGCGTCTGACCCACCTGATAGCGTCTGACCCACCTGTTGGCGTCTGACCCACCTGTTGGCGCCCGCCCCCACCAGAGACGTCTGACCCACCTGTTGGCGCCCGCCCCCACCTGAGGCGTCTGACCCACCTGCTGGCGCCCGCTCCCATCTGAGGCGTCTGACCCACCTGTTGGCGTCCGCCCCACCTGTTGACGTCTGACCCACCTGTTGGCGTCCGTCCTACCTGTTGGCGCCCGCCCCCACCTGAGGCGTCTGACCCACCTGTTGGCGCCCGCCCCCACCTGAGGCGTCTGACCCACCTGTTGGCGCCCGCCCCCACCTGAGGCGTCTGACCCACCTGTTAGCGTCTGACCCACCTGTTGGCGCCCGCCCCCACCTGAGGCGTCTGACCCACCTGTTGGCGCCCGCCCCCACCTGCGGCGTCTGACCCACCTGTTGATGCCCGCCCCCACCTGAGGCGTCTGACCCACCTGTTGGCGCCCGCCCCCACCTGAGGCGTCTGACCCACTTGTTGGCGTCCGCCCCACCTGTTGGCATCTGACCCACCTGTTGGCATCCGTCCTACCTGTTGGCGCCCGCCCCCACCTGAGGCGTCTGACCCACCTGTTGGCGCCCGCCCCCACCTGAGGCGTCTGACCCACCTGTTAGCGCCTTTCCCCACCTGAGGCGTCTGACCCACCTGGTGGCGTCTGACCCACCTGTTGGCGTCTGACCCACCTGTTGGCGCCCGCCCCCACCTGAGGCGTCTGACCCACCTGTTGGCGCCCGCCCCCACCTGAGGCGTCTGACCCACCTGTTGGCGCCCGCCCCCACCTGTTGGCGTCTGACCCACCTGTTGGCGTCCGTCCTACTTGTTGGCGTCTGACCCACCTGTTGGCGCCCGCCCCCACCTGAGGCGTCTGACCCACCTGTTGGCGTCCGCCCCACCTGTTGGCGTCCGCCCCACCTGTTGGCGTCCGCCCTACCTGTTGGCGTCCGCCCCACCAGTTGGCGTCTGACCCAACTGTTGGCGTGTGCCCCACCTGTTGGCGTCCGCCCCACCTGTTGGCGTCTGCCCCACCTGTTGGCGTCCGCCCCACCTGTTGGCGTCCGCCCCACCTGTTGGCGTCCGCCCCACCTGTTGGCGTCTGCCCCACCTGTTGGCGTCCGCCCACCTGTTGGCGTCTGACCCACCTGTTGGCGTCTGACCCACCTGTTGGCGTCTGACCCACCTGTTGGCGTCTGACCCACCTGTTTGCGCCCGCCCCCACCTGTTGGCGTCTGACCCACCTGTTGGCGCCCGCCCCATCTGAGGCATCTGACCCACCTGTTGGCGCCCGCCCCCACCTGAGGCGTCTGACCCACCTGTTGGCGTCCGCCCCACCTGTTGGCGTCTGACCCACCTGTTGGCGTCCGCCCCACCTGTTGGCGTCTGACCCACCTGTTGGCGCCCGCCCCCACCTAAGGCGTCTGACCCACCTGTTGGCGCCCGCCCCACCTGAGGCGTCTGACCCACCTGTTGGCGTCCGCCCCACCTGTTGGCGTCCGCCCCACCTGTTGGCGTCCGCCCTACCTGTTGGCGTCCGCCCCACCTGTTGGCGTCTGACCCACCTGTTGGCGCCAGCCCCCACCTAAGGCGTCTGACCCACCTGTTGGTGCCCGCCCCCACCTGAGGCGTCTGACCCACCTGTTGGCGCCCGCCCCCACCTGTTGGCGTCTGACCCACCTGTTGGCGTCTGACCCACCTGTTGGCGCCCGCCCCCACCTTAGGCGTCTGACCCACCTGTTGGCGTCTGACCCACCTGTTGGCGTCTGACCCACCTGTTGGCGCCCGCCCCCACCTGAGGCGTCTGACCCACCTGTTGGCACCCGCCCCCACCTGAGGCGTCTGACCCACCTGTTGGCGCCCGCCCCATCTGAGGCATCTGACCCACCTGTTGGCGCCCGCCCCCACCTGAGGCGTCTGACCCACCTGTTGGCGTCCGCCCCACCTGTTGGCGTCTGACCCACCTGTTGGCGTCCGCCCCACCTGTTGGCGTCTGACCCACCTGTTGGCGCCCGCCCCACCTGAGGCGTCTGACCCACCTGTTGGCGTCCGCCCCACCTGTTGGCGTCCGCCCCACCTGTTGGCGTCTGCCCCACCTGTTGGCGTCCGCCCCACCTGTTGGCGTCTGACCCACCTGTTGGCGCCAGCCCCCACCTAAGGCGTCTGACCCACCTGTTGGCGCCCGCCCCCGCCTGAGGCGTCTGACCCACCTGTTGGCGCCCGCCCCCACCTGAGGCGTCTGACCCACCTGTTGGCGCCCGCCCCCACTTGAGGCGTCTGACCCACCTGTTGGCGTCTGACCCACCTGTTGGCCCCCGCCCCCACCTGAGGCGACTGACCCACCTGTTGGTGCCCGTCCCCACCTGAGGCGTCTGACCCACCTGTTGGCGTCTGACCCACCTGTTGGCGTCTGACCCACCTGTTGGCGTCTGACCCACCTGTTGGCGTCTGACCCACCTGTTGGCGCCCGCCCCCACCTTAGGCGTCTGACCCACCTGTTGGCGTCTGACCCACCTGTTGGCGTCTGACCCACCTGTTGGCGCCCGCCCCCACCTGAGGAGTCTGACCCACCTGTTGGCGCCCGCCCCCACCTGAGGCGTCTGACCCACCTGTTGGCGTCTGACCCATCTGTTGGCCCCCGCCCCCACCTGAGGCGACTGACCCACCTGTTGGTGCCCGCCCCCACCTGAGGCGTCTGACCCACCTGTTGGCGCCCGCCCCCACCTGTTGGCGTCTGACCCACCTGTTGGCGTCTGACCCACCTGTTGGCGTCTGACCCACCTGTTGGCGCCCGCCCCCACCTTAGGCGTCTGACCCACCTGTTGGCGTCTGACCCACCTGTTGGCGTCTGACCCACCTGTTGGCGCCCGCCCCCACCTGAGGCGTCTGACCCACCTGTTGGCACCCGCCCCCACCTGAGGCGTCTGACCCACCTGTTGGCGCCCGCCCCCACCTGAGGCGTCTGACCCTCCTGTTGGCGCCCGCCCCCACCTGAGGCGTCTGACCCACCTGTTGGCGCCCGCCCCCACCTGAGGCGTCTGACCCACCTGTTGGCGCCCGCCCCCACCTTAGGCGTCTGACCCACCTGTTGGCGTCTGACCCACCTGTTGGCGCCCGCCCCCACCTAAGGCGTCTGACCCACCTGTTGGCGCCCGCCCCCCACCTGAGGCGTCTGACCCACCTGTTGGCGCCCGCCCCCACCTGAGGCGTCTGACCTACCTGTTGGTGCCCGCCCCCACCTGAGGCGTCTGACCCTCCTGTTGGCGCACGCCCCCACCTGAGGCGTCTGACCCACCTGTTGGCGCCCGCCCCCACCTGAGGCGTCTGACCCACCTGTTGGCGCCCGCCCCCACCTGAGGCGTCTGACCCTCCTGTTGGCGCCCGCCCCCACCTGAGGCGTCTGACCCTCCTGTTGGCGCACGCCCCCACCTGAGGCGTCTGACCCACCTGTTGGCGTTCCCACTTACCACTTAGGCTGTACCCTGAGTTTTCTTTCCATTTGCTATTTTTCTCGATATTCTTCATCAGAATTCCAAGTTTTCTGATATTTTTCTTGATTTATTAAGAAGAGGAGACGAGGCTACCACCTCCCGGATTCAACCCCGCCGTTCACGAGCCTATCCGGGCTTAGTATTATTGTTTACTCACGGTCGTGGAGGACCCAGTGGCTTCACCTATACAAAAGTGTTTGTTGAACCTCACTGGGCTGTATTATACATTGGCTGCACGAACTTTCCTCATATATGACCCCAGGGAGACATATGTGTCAAGAAAACTAGTACTGGTGTACTTAGAACTGAGTAAAGGAAACCATATTTCTACACTAGGAGTTCACCATTGAGCTTCTCCAATCACCGGTAATACATGTGCTGTTGATTTAATAGGTGCATGAACTTTGATCTATATATTCATTGATAAATATAGATATGAGTGCATAAACTTAGTTTTAAATGACGCTTCATACATTTACCTGAAACACATATCTGAAATATACTGATATATCTTATAGTTGAGTGAGTGAAACTGAGGAATTTACAATTGAAATACTGAAATATTAAAACTTGAAACATTGTGATTTGCAAATGTTCACTTTTTAGGGTAACAACTTCATGTCATATTCCTACAAGTGACCAGTGAAAATACTTAGAAGTAAGTGATAAGTGTTCTTACCTAACGTGTACTTCTCAGAGAGCAATATATGTTTCTACACCCTAAATTTAAGTGCATGATCCTAGATTTAAGTGCATGACCCTAGATTTAAATGCATGACCCTAGATTTAAGTGCATGATCCTAGATTTAAGTGCATGATCCTAGATTTAAATGCATGACCCTAGATTTAAGTGCATGACCCTAGATTTAAATGCATGACCCTAGATTTAAGTGCATGACCCTAGATTTAAGTGCATGACCCTAGATTTAAGTGCATGATCCTAGATTTAAATGCATGACCCTAGATTTAAGTGCATGATCCTAGATTTACGTGCATGACCCTAGATTCAAGTGCATGATCCTAGATTTAAGTGCATGACCCTAGATTTAAATGCATGACCCTAGATTTAAGTGCATGATCCTAGATTTAAGTGCATGATCCTAGATTTAAATGCATGACCCTAGATTTAAGTGCATGACCCTAGATTTAAATGCATGACCCTAGATTTAAGTGCATGACCCTAGATTTAAGTGCATGACCCTAGATTTAAGTGCATGACCCTAGATTTAAATGCATGACCCTAGATTTAAGTGCATGATCCTAGATTTAAGTACATGATCAAGTTAAGTGTACGAACTTATGATTATCCAGTCCTATGGAGTGTTCATGGCCATATCAAGCGTGATCAAAGTCTTAACCATTCCTGGAGGGAGTAACATTGTGGTCAGGTTATCATAAGTCTTGGAGCCACGCTGCTTTTTCTCCATTTTCTTAACATCGTACAGTGAATGGTTACCTCAAACATACTGGATAATTCCTAAGCGTCACCACCTTCCAATAGTTACAGGCTTGGTAGCGGAACACTATTCTTGACCATTCCTAGAATTAAGACCTATTCCCTGCCGTGTCTTATTTTTATTCGTTGGTGGTTAACTTGGCTGTGAACGTACATTTTGCACAAGAATATTTCTGAGCTTCGGCTTTTCATTACTGCAAGATGCCCCGCGTACGCATTAACGTGGCGTCTGTAACTGATCTAATAACACTACCCGGAGTGTCGTACACACCGGCCAACAGAATTGTAAAATTTAGACACACACACACACTATCACGGCACACATCATCCACCATATCTCTCACCTTAAGATTACAACTCCCTTGTTGAATGTCATATCTTTTGACACAAACCCCGCTTCTCAGGGCTCAGGCTCCAACACTCTCATAGACCCCTAATGCTTGGAGACGTTCAAATTCACCATCATCCGATGGGAAGGCCTCGGCTGCTTGTGGAGGAGCGGCTGCACGCAGTCAGTTCAGACGTATGTCTCCTTCTCGCAGTATCCAGGGGTTGCATAGCTCCCGTTTTCTGAGACAGGGACGTGTTTCAACTAAGCAGTCGTCTCATTCATCCCGTCGCTCAGCTCGACGGGTGTCAACTACCTCCCAGAATTCTGATTCTGATGATTACACTCCTGGCCGGTGGACCAGCCGTGGCCGACGGAGTAACTCATTCCGCCCACCACCTCGGGAGTTGGATTATGGTGGTAAATCTGATTGGACTCCATTCTATCGTCGTTTCACATCTTAAGCAGCGGAAAAAGATTGGAGCGGCACTGTTTCCCTAACTTGGGTTGGTGTCTTAAAGCAAAGCTGGTGATTTTTACAACCGGATATTAGACCGGGAAACATCAATTGATTATACTCGCATGATGCATAAACTTGTAAAGCAGTTTGGGGATAGGAAGGTTTTAGATGAAGCAATAATTAAATTTTCTCAGGCCCACCAGGAGAATGGTGAGGAAATACTAGAATGGGCTGATAGAGTCCAGCATTTGGCTCATGGAGCTTACAAACATCTGGAAATGGGAGAGGAAGAGCAGATGGCAATCATGCGATTTGTCCAGGGTTTACTGGATAAGCATTTAGCAGAATATATATCCAACGCTAATATTTCTTCCATGGAAAAAGCCATTGATAGGGCTCAGACATTTCAGCATAATTCTGTTGCTATTCACGGGTCAGCAGGGTCATGCTCATATGGCTCCCAGCAGCAGAGGCCCCAGGGACCAGTAGTGCGGATAAATGCTGTGGGTAGACCTTCCCGATACGAACAGCCAGCCCGGAGTAGTTTGGTTTCCCGCCTCCAGTCACGGACACCCACAAAATCCCCAGATTCATCACCGGCTGGTGGCCTATCAGGTCATGGTAATGGGGGTCTCCGGCAAACAAATGCTGCATCAGGTTCTCCCTCTCTTGCGGGAATAGATACAAAGCTAGATAAATTAGCAGGTATGAATGCAAAACTAGACGAAGTTGTCTCCGGGATCTCAGAGGTTCGTGACAAATTGGACGATGTGTGAGAGCCTGAGGCGTCTTACAAACGCTGTCATGTACAGGCGACAAGTCACAATAACGTGGCTGAAGTAGTTTGACCAGACCACCCACTAGAAGGTGAAGGGACGACGACGTTTCAGTCCGTCCTGGACCATTCCTGGACCACAATCGACTTGAGAATGGTCCAGGACGGACCGAAACGTCGTCGTCCCTTCACCTTCTAGTGTGTGGTCTGGTCAAACGCTATCATATCACCTCGTGGTCAACGCACCCCATCACCTAGACGAAGTAACAATTGTTACGTGTGTGGGGACGAGGGTCACTTTGCTCGCGACTGCCAAAGGTCGAGGAGAGCTGGGACGAAGGCTGTAAACAGCGGGAGCAAACCGACGATAAGTGTCATGTTTCATTTATTGAAGAGAATCCGTTTTTAATCAGGGACGCGTCGGCTCAACAGGCCTAAATCCGACCCAGCCACCACCAGGACGTCTACCTGGAGTACATCCCTGGAATGTTGTAAGAAATCTGATGTTAAAAGTCAATGATATTCATTTTTCATCTTTGAATAACCCTGTAGAGGGTCAGCAGGTTTCATCTATGCAGCCTGAAAGCTCACCACCTGAAGTTCCCTCAATGCTAGAGTGCAGGACCAGGGGAGTGAGCGTACTTCAGGACCACACGCTAGTAGAACAACCTGATCCAGGGCAGGAGACTCCCCAGGCAAATATCCAACCTTCAGGGGAGGGGTTAGAAGAAAGTACTCGTTCAGACATTACTATTGTATCGGACTCGGGGGCAAAAGCAGCAGATACGGACAAGAATGATCAGCAGAGTTTGGCTGCGTTAGGTGGGAACACATTGGGTAAACAAATCCACAAGGGCCGTGACAAAGATTCGAACCTGTGTCCGAGAGCATCCTAAACGCTGCCTTAATCGACTGAGCTACGACATGACCAAAAGAGTTGAAACCGAAGTTCTACTGAACTTACTGGATCCTGCAGCCTCTCCGAGACACAAACCAGGGTTTTACACAACTCCCCCCAAGTACTCGAGCTATGTCAATAGGCCGTTCTCCCTCCTCGCCCTTACTTCATTACACACTTCCTTGTTCGAATCCTTGTCACGGCTCTTGTGGATTTGTTCATTTGATGCATCACACCCATGTGATTTCTGTGTATACATCGGGTGAAGTTCCTTCAGTGCTCCAGTGCGGGAGAGAAGTGGCACTTCAGAACCTTGCCTTTACTGCACAAACAAGCCAGGATCAGGAAGTGACTGTGTTGAACATCCAACCTTCAGGAAGATTAATTAAGAATCTAGAACAAAGACATGAGGGGTGTCTCCTCATCTTATTTTAAGGTAGAAGTTATATTACAGTAGCTGCTCAAGGGGAAATGTAATTATAGCCGGAGGAACCACAGGAAGAAGCCAATTCCTTACAGGAAGCAGGGCTTCTTAAAGCACAAGTCGAAAATGCGTCGAGAAGAAAGTAAAAAAAAAAAACTAGCAGTTGGTCAGTTTCTGGAAGACATAGATCCAATAGCTTTCCCTTGGGCTCCTGGGGGTGAGATGTGTGGCAAGTGTTGCTCTGTCAAGGAAGGAACCATAACCAAGGAGCAGGGCTTAGGTGTGAGGACCATTACTAGGGTGAGTCACTAGTGAAAGGAGTGAATCTTGAAAAAAAATGGAAGAAAAAGCTGCAGTGTGGTGTGTAGTGTAAATAAATCATGATCAGTTCAGTGCACAAAAATAGTACCACTTCGTACAATCACAAGAATTAGATCAGCCAACACCTTGTCCGTACAATAATCATGAACAATTTCACAAAGAAGCACTTACTGTATTTAAATTGTTAGATGTTTTCTTTCAGTCAAACCAGAAACGTTCGCTTCTGTTGCTATATAGACCATTCCACCCCTCAGTGTGAAGCCGGTGGAGGGACCTTTCCATAAGGACATACACAGTTTAAATTAAGTTTCTAATACACCCCTTGTTTTATAGGGACGGGGGGGGGGTAGGGAACCACATTCAAAGTTCCCGCCAGCGGGAATATCTCTTATGCTAGGTGCTCCTGATTGGTGGACGGCGGCCCTGCGCAGTGACTGTGCGCACCATCCCCGAGCACGCCTGCGGGGCAGAAGAGAACCGCAGCTGGACCTGTGAACGACGCCTCCAGAACGATTGGTTATTCGGCAACCGTATTGGCTAGTTACGATTGGACCTCGCCCATCCTCGCCCCTGAGAAGCCGTCGCATTGCTTCAGCCGCCCCTAGAAGACTTCACCTCGAGGTGAGCAACTGTCTTACCTATACACAGAAATCACAATTCCGTGATGCATCAAATGAACAAATCCACAAGGGCCGTGACGAGGATTCGAACCTGCGTCCGAGAGCATCCCAGACGCTGCCTTAATTGACTGATCTACGACAGGGTAAACTTCGGTTTCGACTCCTTTTACCATGTAGCTCAGTCGATTGAGGCAGCGTCTGAGATGCTCTCGGACGCAGGTTCGAATCCTCGTCACGGCCCTTGTGGAATTGTTCACTGTCTTCCCTGTTTTAAGATCAAATTCCAAACCAAAAATCACCAATTTACAATCGCATTAGTTATTTATGCTGACCAGTTATATAAATAGGACTTATAAATAATATATTAAACTCAAATTATATATATAGCGTATCACAGCTATATACTGAATACTTCCTATATGGTGTAGTTTAGATACAATCAATAATACACCTAAACAAGTGGCATTGATGTCAACATTGCAACCCATTATGCAATTCAGCTGTTGCTGATGGAAACAGCTGATCTTGCAAACAGCTGCTCCCACAGTAACAGCTGCTCCCACAGTAACAGCTGCTCCCACAGTAACAGCTGCTCCCACAGTAACAGCTGCTCCCACAGTAACAGCTGCTCCCACAGTAACAGCTGCTCCCACAGTAACAGCTGCTCCCACAGTAACAGCTGATCTTGCAAACAGCTGCTCCCACAGTAACAGCTGCTCCCACAGTAACAGCTGCTCCCACAGTAACAGCTGATCTTGCAAACAGCTGCTCCCACAGTAACGGCTGCTCCCACAGTAACAGCTGATCTTGCAAACAGCTGCTCCCACAGTAACAGCTGCTCCCACAGTAACAGCTGATCTTGCAAACAGCTGCTCCCACAGTAACAGCTGATCTTGCAAACAGCTGCTCCCACAGTAACAGCTGCTCCCACAGTAACAGCTGCTCCCACAGTAACAGCTGCTCCCACAGTAACAGCTGATCTTGCAAACAGCTGCTCCCACAGTAACAGCTGCTCCCACAGTAACAGCTGATCTTGCAAACAGCTGCTCCCACAGTAACAGCTGCTCCCACAGTAACAGCTGATCTTGCAAACAGCTGCTCCCACAGTAACAGCTGATCTTGCAAACAGCTGCTCCCACAGTAACAGCGGCTCCCACAGTAACAGCTGCTCCCACAGTAACAGCTGCTCCCACAGTAACAGCTGCTCCCACAGTAACAGCTGATCTTGCAAACAGCTGCTCCCACAGTAACAGCTGATCTTGCAAACAGCTGCTCCCACAGTAACAGCTGATCTTGCAAACAGCTGCTCCCACAGTAACAGCTGCTCCCACAGTAACAGCTGCTCCCACAGTAACAGCTGCTTCCACAGAAACAGCTGCTCCCACAGTAACAGCTGCTCCCACAGTAACAGCTGATCTTGCAAACAGCTGCTCCCACAGTAACAGCTGCTCCCACAGTAACAGCTGCTCCCACAGTAACAGCTGATCTTGCAAACAGCTGCTCCCACAGTAACAGCTGATCTTGCAAACAGCTGCTCCCACAGTAACAGCTGATCTTGCAAACAGCTGCTCCCACAGTAACAGCTGCTCCCACAGTAACAGCTGATCTTGCAAACAGCTGCTCCCACAGTAACAGCTGATCTTGCAAACAGCTGCTCCCACAGTAACAGCTGCTCCCACAGTAACAGCTGATCTTGCAAACAGCTGCTCCCACAGTAACAGCTGCTCCCACAGTAACAGCTGATCTTGCAAACAGCTGCTCCCACAGTAACAGCTGATCCCACAGTAACAGCTGCTCCCACAGTAACAGCTGATCTTGCAAACAGCTGCTCCCACAGTAACAGCTGCTCCCACAGTAGCAGCTGATCTTGCAAACAGCTGCTCCCACAGTAACAGCTGATCTTGCAAACAGCTGCTCCCACAGTAACAGCTGATCTTGCAAACAGCTGCTCCCACAGTAACAGCTGATCTTGCAAACAGCTGCTCCCACAGTAACAGCTGATCTTGCAAACAGCTGCTCCCACAGTAACAGCTGCTCCCACAGTAACAGCTGCTCCCACAGTAACAGCTGCTCCCACAGTAACAGCTGCTCCCACAGTAACAGCTGATCTTGCAAACAGCTGCTCCCACAGTAACAGCTGATCTTGCAAACAGCTGCTCCCACAGTAACAGCTGATCTTGCAAACAGCTGCTCCCACAGTAACAGCTGATCTTGCAAACAGCTGCTCCCACAGTAACAGCTGATCTTGCAAACAGCTGCTCCCACAGTAACAGCTGCTCCCACAGTAACAGCTGCTCCCACAGTAACAGCTGCTCCCACAGTAACAGCTGCTCCCACAGTAACAGCTGCTCCCACAGTAACAGCTGCTCCCACAGTAACAGCTGATCTTGCAAACAGCTGCTCCCACAGTAACAGCTGATCTTGCAAACAGCTGCTCCCACAGTAACAGCTGATCTTGCAAACAGCTGCTCCCACAGTAACAGCTGATCTTGCAAACAGCTGCTCCCACAGTAACAGCTGATCTTGCAAACAGCTGCTCCCACAGTAACAGCTGCTCCCACAGTAACAGCTGCTCCCACAGTAACAGCTGCTTCCACAGAAACAGCTGCTCCCACAGTAACAGCTGCTCCCACAGTAACAGCTGATCTTGCAAACAGCTGCTCCCACAGTAACAGCTGCTCCCACAGTAACAGCTGCTCCCACTGTAACAGCTGATCTTGCAAACAGCTGCTCCCACAGTAACAGCTGCTCCCACAGTAACAGCTGATCTTGCAAACAGCTGCTCCCACAGTAACAGCTGCTCCCACAGTAACAGCTGATCTTGCAAACAGCTGCTCCCACAGTAACAGCTGCTCCCACAGTAACAGCTGATCTTGCAAACAGCTGCTCCCACAGTAACAGCTGCTCCCACAGTAACAGCTGATCTTGCAAACAGCTGCTCCCACAGTAACAGCTGCTCCCACAGTAACAGCTGATCTTGCAAACAGCTGCTCCACAGTAACAGCTGATCCCACAGTAACAGCTGCTCCCACAGTAACAGCTGATCTTGCAAACAGCTGCTCCCACAGTAACAGCTGCTTCCCCCAGATGAACAGCTGCTCCCACAGTAACAGCTGATCTTGCAAACAGCTGCTCCACAGTAACAGCTGATCTTGCAAACAGCTGCTCCCACAGTAACAGCTGATCTTGCAAACAGCTGCTCCCACAGTAACAGCTGATCTTGCAAACAGCTGCTCCCACAGTAACAGCTGATCTTGCAAACAGCTGCTCCCAACAGTAACAGCTGCTCCCACAGTAACAGCTGCTCCCACAGTAACAGCTGCTTCCACAGAAACAGCTGCTCCCACAGTAACAGCTGCTCCCACAGTAACAGCTGATCTTGCAAACAGCTGCTCCCACAGTAACAGCTGCTCCCACAGTAACAGCTGCTCCCACAGTAACAGCTGATCTTGCAAACAGCTGCTCCCACAGTAACAGCTGCTCCCACAGTAACAGCTGCTCCCACAGTAACAGCTGCTCCCGCAGTAACAGCTGCTCCCACAGTAACAGCTGATCTTGCAAACAGCTGCTCCCACAGTAACAGCTGATCTTGCAAACAGCTGCTCCCACAGTAACAGCTGCTCCCACAGTAACAGCTGCTCCCACAGTAACAGCTGATCTTGCAAACAGCTGCTCCCACAGTAACAGCTGATCTTGCAAACAGCTGCTCCCACAGTAACAGCTGATCTTGCAAACAGCTGCTCCCACAGTAACAGCTGCTCCCACAGTAACAGCTGCTCCCACAGTAACAGCTGCTCCCTCAGTAACAGCTGCTCCCACATTAACAGCTGCTCCCACAGTAACAGCTGATCTTGCAAACAGCTGCTCCCACAGTAAACAGCTGATCTTGCAAACAGCTGCTCCCACAGTAACAGCTGATCTTGCAAACAGCTGCTCCCCCAGTAACAGCTGATCTTGCAAACAGCTGCTCCCACAGTAACAGCTGATCTTGCAAACAGCTGCTCCCACAGTAACAGCTGCTCCCACAGTAACAGCTGCTCCCACAGTAACAGCTGCTTCCACAGAAACAGCTGCTCCCACAGTAACAGCTGCTCCCACAGTAACAGCTGATCTTGCAAACAGCTGCTCCCACAGTAACAGCTGATCTTGCAAACAGCTGCTCCCACAGTAACAGCTGCTCCCACAGTAACAGCTGCTCCCACTGTAACAGCTGATCTTGCAAACAGCTGCTCCCACAGTAACAGCTGCTCCCACAGTAACAGCTGATCTTGCAAACAGCTGCTCCCACAGTAACAGCTGATCTTGCAAACAGCTGCTCCCACAGTAACAGCTGCTCCCACAGTAACAGCTGATCTTGCAAACAGCTGCTCCCACAGTAACAGCTGCTCCACAGTAACAGCTGATCTTGCAAACAGCTGCTCCCACAGTAACAGCTGCTCCCACAGTAACAGCTGATCTTGCAAACAGCTGCTCCCACAGTAACAGCTGATCCCACAGTAACAGCTGCTCCCACAGTAACAGCTGATCTTGCAAACAGCTGCTCCCACAGTAACAGCTGCTCCCACAGTAACAGCTGATCTTGCAAACAGCTGCTCCCACAGTAACAGCTGATCTTGCAAACAGCTGCTCCCACAGTAACAGCTGATCTTGCAAACAGCTGCTCCCACAGTAACAGCTGATCTTGCAAACAGCTGCTCCCACAGTAACAGCTGATCTTGCAAACAGCTGCTCCCACAGTAACAGCTGCTCCCACAGTAACAGCTGCTCCCACAGTAACAGCTGCTTCCACAGAAACAGCTGCTCCCACAGTAACAGCTGCTCCCACAGTAACAGCTGATCTTGCAAACAGCTGCTCCCACAGTAACAGCTGCTCCACAGTAACAGCTGCTCCCACAGTAACAGCTGATCTTGCAAACAGCTGCTCCCACAGTAACAGCTGCTCCCACAGTAACAGCTGCTCCCACAGTAACAGCTGCTCCCGCAGTAACAGCTGCTCCCACAGTAACAGCTGATCTTGCAAACAGCTGCTCCCACAGTAACAGCTGATCTTGCAAACAGCTGCTTCCCACAGTAACAGCTGCTCTCACAGTAACAGCTGCTCCCACAGTAACAGCTGCTCTCACAGTAACAGCTGCTCCCACAGTAACAGCTGCTCCCACAGTAACAGCTGATCTTGCAAACAGCTGCTCCCACAGTAACAGCTGCTCCCACAGTAACAGCTGATCTTGCAAACAAGCTGCTCCCACAGTAACAGATGCTCCCACAGTAACAGCTGCTCCCACAGTAACAGCTGATCTTGCAAACAGCTGCTCCCACAGTAACAGCTGATCTTGCAAACAGCTGCTCCCACAGTAACAGCTGCTCCCACAGTAACAGCTGCTCCCACAGTAACAGCTGCTCCCACAGTAACAGCTGATCTTGCAAACAGCTGCTCTTACAGTAACAGCTGATCTTGCAAACAGCTGCTCCCACAGTAACAGCTGATCTTGCAAACAGCTGCTCCCACAGTAACAGCTGATCTTGCAAACAGCTGCTCCCACAGTAACAGCTGATCAAAGCAAACAGCTGCTCCCACAGTAACAGCTGATCTTGCAAACAGCTGCTCCCACAGTAACAGCTGCTCCCACAGTAACAGCTGATCTTGCAAACAGCTGCTCCCACAGTAACAGCTGCTCCCACAGTAACAGTGATCTTGCAAACAGCTGCTCCCACAGTAACAGCTGCTCCCACAGTAACAGCTGCTCCCACAGTAACAGCTGCTCCCACAGTAACAGCTGATCTTGCAAACAGCTGCTCCCATAGTAACAGCTGCTCCCACAGTAACAGCTGCTCCCACAGTAACAGCTGCTTCCACAGAAACAGCTGCTCCCACAGTAACAGCTGCTCCCACAGTAACAGCTGATCTTGCAAACAGCTGCTCCCACAGTAACAGCTGCTCCCACAGTAACAGCTGCTCCCACTGTAACAGCTGATCTTGCAAACAGCTGCTCCCACAGTAACAGCTGCTCCCACAGTAACAGCTGATCTTGCAAACAGCTGCTCCCACAGTAACAGCTGCCGTCCCACAGTAACAGCTGATCTTGCAAACAGCTGCTCCCACAGTAACAGCTGCTCCCACAGTAACAGCTGATCTTGCAAACAGCTGCTCCCACAGTAACAGCTGCTCCCACAGTAACAGCTGATCTTGCAAACAGCTGCTCCCACAGTAACAGCTGCTCCCACAGTAACAGCTGATCTTGCAAACAGCTGCTCCCACAGTAACAGCTGATCCCACAGTAACAGCTGCTCCCACAGTAACAGCTGATCTTGCAAACAGCTGCTCCCACAGTAACAGCTGATCTTGCAAACAGCTGCTCCCACAGTAACAGCTGATCTTGCAAACAGCTGCTCCCACAGTAACAGTGCTCCCACAGTAACAAGCTGCTCCACAGTAACAGCTGCCTCCACACAGTAAACAGCTTGCTTCACCACCAGTAACAAGCTGATCTTGCAAACAGCTGCTCCCACAACAGTAACAGCTGTAATCTTGCCAAACAAGGCTGCTTCCCACAGTAACAGCTGATCTTGCAAACAGCTGCTCCCCACAGTAACAAGCTGATCTTGCCAAAACAGCTGCTCCCACAGTAACAGCTGATCTTGCAACAGCTGCTTCCCCACCAGTAACAGCTGGCTCGCCACTTAGTAACCAGCTGCCTCCCACAGTAACAAGCTGCTCCCACCCGTCACAGGCTGCTCCCACAGTAAACAGCTTGCTCCCAACCAGTAACAGCTGATCTTGCAAAACAGCTTGGCTCCCACAGTAAACAGCTGATCTTGCAAACAGCTGCTCCCACAGTAACAGCTGCTCTTGCAAACAGCTGCTTCTTTTTCTCACAGTAACAGCTGATCTTGCAAACAGCTGACCTCCCACCAGTAACAGCTTGATTCTTGCAAACAGCTGCTCCTACAGTAACAGCTGCTCCCACAGTAACAGCTGCTCCCACAGTAACAGCTGCTTCTCACAGAAACAGCTGCTCCCACAGTAACAGCTGCTCCCACAGTAACAGCTGATCTTGCAAACAGCTGCTCCCACAGTAACAGCTGCTCCCCACAGTAACAGCTGCTCCCTAACTGTAACAGCTGATCTTGCAAACAGCTGCTCCCACAGTTAACAGCTGCTCGCCACAGTAACAGCTGATCATTGCAAACAGCTGCTCCCACAGTAACAGCTGCTCCCACAGTAACAGCTGATCTCTGCAAACAGCTGCTCCCACAGTAACAGCTGCTCCCACAGTAACAGCTGATCTTGCAAACAGCTGCTCCCACAGTAACAGCTGCTCCCACAGTAACAGCTGATCTTGCAAACAGCTGCTCCCACAGTAACAGCTGCTCCCACAGTAACAGCTGATCTTGCAAACAGCTGCTCCCACAGTAACAGCTGATCCCACTGTAACAGCTGCTCCCACAGTAACAGCTGATCTTGCAAACAGCTGCTCCCACAGTAACAGCTGCTCCCCCAGTAACAGCTGCTCCCACAGTAACAGCTGATCTTGCAAACAGCTGCTCCCACAGTAACAGCTGATCTTGCAAACAGCTGCTCCCACAGTAACAGCTGATCTTGCAAACAGCTGCTCCCACAGTAACAGCTGATCTTGCAAACAGCTGCTCCCACAGTAACAGCTGCTCCCACAGTAACAGCTGCTCCCACAGTAACAGCTGCTTCCCACAGAAACAGCTGCTCCCACAGTAACAGCTGCTCCCACAGTAACAGCTGATCTTGCAAACAGCTGCTCCCACAGTAACAGCTGCTCCCACAGTAACAGCTGCTCCCACAGTAACAGCTGATCTTGCAAACAGCTGCTCCCACAGTAACAGCTGCTCCCACAGTAACAGCTGCTCCCACAGTAACAGCTGCTCCCGCAGTAACAGCTGCTCCCACAGTAACAGCTGATCTTGCAAACAGCTGCTCCCACAGTAACAGCTGATCTTGCAAACAGCTGCTCCCACAGTAACAGCTGCTCCCACAGTAACAGCTGCTCCCACAGTAACAGCTGATCTTGCAAACAGCTGCTCCCACAGTAACAGCTGATCTTGCAAACAGCTGCTCCCACAGTAACAGCTGATCTTGCAAACAGCTGCTCCCACAGTAACAGCTGCTCCCACAGTAACAGCTGCTCCCACAGTAACAGCTGCTCCCTCAGTAACAGCTGCTCCCACATTAACAGCTGCTCCCACAGTAACAGCTGATCTTGCAAACAGCTGCTCCCACAGTAACAGCTGAACTTGCAAACAGCTGCTCCCACAGTAACAGCTGATCTTGCAAACAGCTGCTCCCCCAGTAACAGCTGATCTTGCAAACAGCTGCTCCCACAGTAACAGCTGATCTTGCAAACAGCTGCTCCCACAGTAACAGCTGCTCCCACAGTAACAGCTGCTCCCACAGTAACAGCTGCTTCCACAGAAACAGCTGCTCCCACAGTAACAGCTGCTCCCACAGTAACAGCTGATCTTGCAAACAGCTGCTCCCACAGTAACAGCTGATCTTGCAAACAGCTGCTCCCACAGTAACAGCTGCTCCCACAGTAACAGCTGCTCCCACTGTAACAGCTGATCTTGCAAACAGCTGCTCCCACAGTAACAGCTGCTCCCACAGTAACAGCTGATCTTGCAAACAGCTGCTCCCACAGTAACAGCTGATCTTGCAAACAGCTGCTCCCACAGTAACAGCTGCTCCCACAGTAACAGCTGATCTTGCAAACAGCTGCTCCCACAGTAACAGCTGCTCCCACAGTAACAGCTGATCTTGCAAACAGCTGCTCCCACAGTAACAGCTGCTCCCACAGTAACAGCTGATCTTGCAAACAGCTGCTCCCACAGTAACAGCTGATCCCACAGTAACAGCTGCTCCCACAGTAACAGCTGATCTTGCAAACAGCTGCTCCCACAGTAACAGCTGCTCCCACAGTAACAGCTGATCTTGCAAACAGCTGCTCCCACAGTAACAGCTGATCTTGCAAACAGCTGCTCCCACAGTAACAGCTGATCTTGCAAACAGCTGCTCCCACAGTAACAGCTGATCTTGCAAACAGCTGCTCCCACAGTAACAGCTGATCTTGCAAACAGCTGCTCCCACAGTAACAGCTGCTCCCACAGTAACAGCTGCTCCCACAGTAACAGCTGCTTCCACAGAAACAGCTGCTCCCACAGTAACAGCTGCTCCCACAGTAACAGCTGATCTTGCAAACAGCTGCTCCCACAGTAACAGCTGCTCCCACAGTAACAGCTGCTCCCACAGTAACAGCTGATCTTGCAAACAGCTGCTCCCACAGTAACAGCTGCTCCCACAGTAACAGCTGCTCCCACAGTAACAGCTGCTCCCGCAGTAACAGCTGCTCCCACAGTAACAGCTGATCTTGCAAACAGCTGCTCCCACAGTAACAGCTGATCTTGCAAACAGCTGCTCCCACAGTAACAGCTGCTCTCACAGTAACAGCTGCTCCCACAGTAACAGCTGCTCTCACAGTAACAGCTGCTCCCACAGTAACAGCTGCTCCCACAGTAACAGCTGATCTTGCAAACAGCTGCTCCCACAGTAACAGCTGCTCCCACAGTAACAGCTGATCTTGCAAACAGCTGCTCCCACAGTAACAGATGCTCCCACAGTAACAGCTGCTCCCACAGTAACAGCTGATCTTGCAAACAGCTGCTCCCACAGTAACAGCTGATCTTGCAAACAGCTGCTCCCACAGTAACAGCTGCTCCCACAGTAACAGCTGCTCCCACAGTAACAGCTGCTCCCACAGTAACAGCTGATCTTGCAAACAGCTGCTCTTACAGTAACAGCTGATCTTGCAAACAGCTGCTCCCACAGTAACAGCTGATCTTGCAAACAGCTGCTCCCACAGTAACAGCTGATCTTGCAAACAGCTGCTCCCACAGTAACAGCTGATCAAGCAAACAGCTGCTCCCACAGTAACAGCTGATCTTGCAACAGCTGCTCCCACAGTAACAGCTGCTCCCACAGTAACAGCTGATCTATGCAAACAGCTGCTCCCACAGTAACAGCTGCTCCCACAGTAACAGCTGATCTTGCAAACAGCTGCTCCCACAGTAACAGCTGCTCCCACAGTAACAGCTGCTCCCACAGTAACAGCTGCTCCCACAGTAACAGCTGATCTTGCAAACAGCTGCTCCCATAGTAACAGCTGCTCCCACAGTAACAGCTGCTCCCACAGTAACAGCTGCTTCCACAGAAACAGCTGCTCCCACAGTAACAGCTGCTCCCACAGTAACAGCTGATCTTGCAAACAGCTGCTCCCACAGTAACAGCTGCTCCCACAGTAACAGCTGCTCCCACTGTAACAGCTGATCTTGCAAACAGCTGCTCCCACAGTAACAGCTGCTCCCACAGTAACAGCTGATCTTGCAAACAGCTGCTCCCACAGTAACAGCTGCTCCCACAGTAACAGCTGATCTTGCAAACAGCTGCTCCCACAGTAACAGCTGCTCCCACAGTAACAGCTGATCTTGCAAACAGCTGCTCCCACAGTAACAGCTGCTCCCACAGTAACAGCTGATCTTGCAAACAGCTGCTCCCACAGTAACAGCTGCTCCCACAGTAACAGCTGATCTTGCAAACAGCTGCTCCCACAGTAACAGCTGATCTTGCAAACAGCTGCTCCCACAGTAACAGCTGATCTTGCAAACAGCTGCTCCCACAGTAACAGCTGATCTTGCAAACAGCTGCTCCCACAGTAACAGCTGATCAAAGCAAACAGCTGCTCCCACAGTAACAGCTGATCTTGCAAACAGCTGCTCCCACAGTAACAGCTGCTCCCACAGTAACAGCTGATCTTGCAAACAGCTGCTCCCACAGTAACAGCTGCTCCCACAGTAACAGCTGATCTTGCAAACAGCTGCTCCCACAGTAACAGCTGCTCCCACAGTAACAGCTGCTCCCACAGTAACAGCTGCTCCCACAGTAACAGCTGATCTTGCAAACAGCTGCTCCCACAGTAACAGCTGCTCCCACAGTAACAGCTGCTCCCACAGTAACAGCTGCTCCCACAGTAACAGCTGATCTTGCAAACAGCTGCTCCCACAGTAACAGCTGATCTTGCAAACAGCTGCTCCCACAGTAACAGCTGATCTTGCAAACAGCTGCTCCCACAGTAACAGCTGATCAAAGCAAACAGCTGCTCCCACAGTAACAGCTGATCTTGCAAACAGCTGCTCCCACAGTAACAGCTGCTCCCACAGTAACAGCTGATCTTGCAAACAGCTGCTCCCACAGTAACAGCTGCTCCCACAGTAACAGCTGATCTTGCAAACAGCTGCTCCCACAGTAACAGCTGCTCCCACAGTAACAGCTGATCAAAGCAAACAGCTGCTCCCACAGTAACAGCTGCTCCCACAGTAACAGCTGATCTTGCAAACAGCTGCTCCCACAGTAACAGCTGATCTTGCAAACAGCTGCTCCCACAGTAACAGCTGCTCCCACAGTAACAGCTGATCTTGCAAACAACTGCTCCCACAGTAACAGCTGCTCCCACAGTAACAGCTGATCAAAGCAAACAGCTGCTCCCACAGTAACAGCTGCTCCCACAGTAACAGCTGATCAAAGCAAACAGCTGCTCCCACAGTAACAGCTGCTCCCACAGTAACAGCTGCTCCCACAGTAACAGCTGATCTTGCAAACAGCTGCTCCCACAGTAACAGCTGATCCTGCAAACAGCTGCTCCCACAGTAACAGCTGATCTTGCAAACAGCTGCTCCCACAGTAACAGCTGATCTTGCAAACAGCTGCTCCCACAGTAACAGCTGATCAAAGCAAACAGCTGCTCCCACAGTAACAGCTGATCTTGCAAACAGCTGCTCCCACAGTAACAGCTGCTCCCACAGTAACAGCTGATCTTGCAAACAGCTGCTCCCACAGTAACAGCTGATCTTGCAAACAGCTGCTCCCACAGTAACAGCTGCTCCCACAGTAACAGCTGATCTTGCAAACAGCTGCTCCCACAGTAACAGCTGCTCCCACAGTAACAGCTGATCTTCCAAACAGCTGCTCCCACAGTAACAGCTGCTCCCACAGTAACAGCTGATCAAAGCAAACAGCTGCTCCCACAGTAACAGCTGCTCCCACAGTAACAGCTGATCAAAGCAAACAGCTGCTCCCACAGTAACAGCTGCTCCCACAGTAACAGCTGCTCCCACAGTAACAGCTGCTCCCACAGTAACAGCTGCTCCCACAGTAACAGCTGCTCCCACAGTAACAGCTGATCAAAGCAAACACACTTTATCTTTCCCCAACTCCTAAACAAAACATAGAGAGTATGAATACGTAAATGAACAATTAACTATAGATACTAAGAAAGTAACTCGGCCAATTTAACCACAAGGTATATATCTTCCGCATGCGCGCGCGTGCGCCAGCAAGCCTTCGTGGTAAGCCTGTATCTATAGATATCTTTCAGTAGCTATGTTCTCCCTGCAGCCATAAACCATCGCTTGGCGTTGCAACCGTTCATCCTCAGAAAAAAAATTACAATAAGAAAAATAATTCCAGAAGGGTCACTAATTATATAATAATTCAATTAACTGGGAATTTAACACAATCCCGTTAGACTAGGCCACTGACAGTTTATTATGAGTTAATATAAACAATTATCCAGTCATTGGGTACACTCATAGTTGATGTTTGACAGATTTAATAATATTCCAATTAATTAATACTATAGCCATTAATGAATAGCTAATTAAAAACTATTGGTATTCTTTTAACCCGTCGTTCAAGCAGGTTGTTCTTAAACCGCACAGGAAAGGAGGCAGAGAGATTGATACAGCTAAGATACAGAGATAAATTGATAAGCAATGGCTGTATTTGAGGTTCAAATACAGAGCCTCAAACCTGTACCAATGTATGCATCTCAGAGCCCATCTTGTGATCCGTATCATTTCTAGCGTGGTGATAAGAATTTTTTATGGTGTATCAGTACTGTCTTGGTCATCCTCGGATGATTGGTTAAGGATGTAATCCAAAGAGAATTTAAAAATGATCAGTAACGAGGGGCCATAGATGGATAGGTGGATAGAGTTATCGAGGGGAAACCGCCAAGCCATTACGACTATAAAGCTGCAAAGATATATATATTATATAAAATTTGTGAAGGTACCACCTCTGGTCCCAATGTGGGGACCCATAGCCTCGGAGAAGAAAATAAAAAGTATTCAGAGGAGACCTTGTTGTTTCTCACTGAACACTAATATTATCTTCTCCTACCACCCCCATTCTTTTGTATGTACACATATATATTTGCTTTATTTGAACCTTGTTACAAAAAAGGAGTTACATATGGGTTACAAAGATGGTTATCATAGGTTGTTGAGTTCCTCCAGCTCCTCAGATGGCGGGCAGGAACCCTGGATGCAGTGCGCATTTCCCCTCTGTATCGCCTCGCTGAGGCGCTGGAAAAGAAAGCTGGCAGCTCTAGGGTCCCTTGTTGTTTCAATGAGCCTAGAACCCAGTTCCTTCAAAAAACTGGTAGCACTTTTACCCCAGGCGCCGAGTGTCTCAGAAGCAATGGGGACAAAATTGTAGTGGTGATCCAGTTCTCTATACATACGGGATTTGGCTGCTTCCCTGTGGGTGGCAGCGCCACCTGGTTGTGCAACACTGAGGTCAACGTAGGTGTTAGCCAGGGTTGATACGCACGTGTAGTCCCATACCAACTGCTTGCCATTCTTCCAGGGGTTCACTGTGATACCATCCGGGCGACCAATAAGAGCATCAGAGTTACGGGGCGTTAGATAACGGGGCTCTCTTTCAGCTGGGCATCCAGCTGTGGTGAGGCTCCTCTTGATGATGTCATTAACTTCACTGTGCCTCGAGTGCCATCCCCCTGTGCTTTGGCAGAGTAGGCCATGGTGGCCGTACCTGTCAGCCACCACCTCGCCGCAAATACACCTATATCTGGTGTGGATTGGGGCAGCAAGGCGGAGGGCGACAGCAATTCGGAGGGCGTGTGGTGTGAGACGCGTGCCAGTTGCCGACATTGGGGTTGCTAACAGGAAATCCCCTGCATGTGGTGCTGCTACTGATGTGAGGCGAGCAATGTCGTGTTGTGTTGTTGCAGCACCCAGGCACTCTGCAGCAACTTGGTCTACAATGGGACCATCCCAGCTGGATTGCTTGTGGGCTTTTGGGGATGATGGTTGAGGTGATTGGCCTGCACGAGAGGCCCACTCTGTGGCACAGCGTGTAAAATTGGGATCATGTACACCTGCCAGCTGATGTAAGTGGGCAGGTAGAATTTCCTTCACAAGGTCGTCGGATGCTGATAAGGACAGGAAGGCTGGAACAGCTATTTGCGTTGCTGTTCGAACTCCGAGGCCCCCAAGTCTTACGGGAAGAGAGGCTTGTTTCCACTGTAGGTCATCAAGAGAGAGGTTAAGGGCTTTTTCTAGCATTGATTTCAGTAACCGGTCATACTCACTTAGTTTTTGGCTACTGTAAGATGGTGAACACCTCAGAAAGTAGGTTAACCTGGGGAGGGACAGACATCTGGTGATGAGGTAAAGTGCATCATGAGCATCAATATCCTCAATCCTCCCATCCATCCTCTTAAGGTCGGCGATTTTCTTATCAAGGACCTCATCGATGGCTTTCAACCCCAGGGGAGCTCCTAGGAGTGTGCTGTCTTCAGGTTTAGTTTTATGGATATTTGGCAGAAGACCCTCTATTCTCTCTACGATGCCCTGGTTGGAACATATTATTTCACATTTAGAAGGGTTCAGGGTGAGGCCTAAAACTGAACCTTGCTCCTGGATTTTTCTGATGTCCTCCAGGAGGGAGTCTTGGGAACCAGCTAGGGTACCATCATCCAAGAACCAGATGTTAAGCTCGCTGGACAGGACCTCTGTGACTTGTTTGATGACTAAGCAGAAAAGGAGAGGAGCAAGGGGGTCACCCTGTTGGACGCCTTCTCGCGAGTCAATTTCATGTTCGCCAAAAAGTAGCTTAAGATCCACACTGTAGCATGAATGTACAAAAGGGTAGAGGGAAGGGAAATGACTATGAAATGACTATTATATATAATAATAATTAATAATTTATAAATTATTATAAATCACCATATTATATATTATATATATATATATATATATATATATATATATATATATATATATATATATATATATATATATATATATATATATATATATATATATATATATATATATATATATATAAAGTACAATTTGGTAGCAGTCTTTCTTGTAAACATATGTTGTTGAATATCACCGAAAGGGTTATATTAACCATTCTAACACGAATCTTCTCAATATTTCTTAGGTTTTTCTTCACTGTCGAGGGTAATTGAAAAATTAACTCTCCAAAGTTCATTTTCACACTTTATTTATGGTCTGACGCCTAGGGATGAGTTTCGCACGGTCACTCATTACATTCTCAAAGACAAGTTTACTGTGTTTAGCACCGGATTACATTCTCTTTAGGTGAGGAGGTAAAGCACAAGCTCATCAATGGAATAACATAATGGGGGTATTAATGGGGTATTAAATGTAACAACAAGGGACAGGTTATGTTCCTGAGGCAGGGTCATTGGAGCCTGTCTCTGTGTTGGCTCGGGGTCTTGAAGTGGGTAGAATGTAATTATGTGCTAGTAATTCACATCTTCGATAAACTCTGATTTAAGATGATGGACAAAGTTTTCCTTATATGTTTCTTCCTCTTCCAAGTGTCTGAGGCCAGATTCGAGAAGCAGTTACGCAAGCACTTACGAACCTGTACATCTTTTCTAAATCTTTGGCGGCTTTATTTACAATTATTAAACAGTAAATGAGCTCCGAAGCACCAGGAGGCTGTTTATATCAATAACAACAATTGATTGGCAAGTTTTCATGCTTGCAAACTGTTTAATAAATGTAACCAAAGCCGTCAAAGATTGAGGAAAGACGTACACGTTCCTAAGTGCTTGCGTAACTGCTTCGTGAATCTAGCCCCTGGTGTTTTAACCATGTATTCCTGCGTCTCCTGTTTCTCATTCGTGTGTCTGGCCTGTTATCCATGTCTAACGTTTCTCATTTTCATGCACAGTTTCATTATTTTTTCCCGCCAAAAAAGCAGCGCGTTTAAGCGCGCGTCTGCACTGGCGAGAGTGCTTTTGTGTATCAGATGTTGCGTGTTGTGGTGTAGCGGGAAGGGCTACAGTCTCAGGTCGGTGTTCAATCCCCGACCGTTCATAAGTGGTTGGGCACCATTCCTTTCCCCCGTCCCATGACAAATCCTTATCCTGACCCCTTCCAAGTGCTATATAGTCGAAATGGCTTGGCGCTATCCCTTGATAATTCCCTTCCCTTCCGTTCCCTTATCCTTTCCGCGAGAAATGAGAATTGACGACACTAAATCTTACGAGATTCCTTGCCCAATTGCTTCTTAATGCCCGGCGGACCTCTCCGCCAGGGGGCCTACGTCCCGTTTTCTTTGCCTCTTGCTTGACTCCTGGCACGAGACGTGGACTGATCTAGATATCTTGAGGTTATCTTGAGATGATTTCGGAGCTTAGCGTCCCCGCGGCCCGGTCCTCGACCAGGCCTCCTTTTAGTTACCCATCCCCCAGGAAGCAGCCCGTAGCAGCTGTTTAACTCCCTGGTACCTATTTACTGCTAGGTGAACAGCTGCATCAGGATGAAAGAAACTCTGCTCATTTGTTTCCGTCTCCGCCGGGGATGGAACCCGGACCCTGGGACTACGAATTCCTAGCGCTGTCCACTCAGCTGTAAGGTCCCCCTGTGTGTGTGTGTGTGTGTGTGTGTGTGTGTGTGTGTGTGTGTGTGTGTGTGTGTGTGTGTGTGTGTGTGTGTGTGTGTGTGTAATTACCTAAGTGTAATTACCTAACTATAGTTACAGGATGAGAGCTACACTCATGGTGTAACCCTGTAACTAAAAGTAAGTAATTAAGTAATTATCAAAAGAAGGCACCAAACCGGGAAGGCTATGTAGCACCATCAAATGCGCAAAATAATCAGAGGGCGCTAAATATCACCAAGGATGCCAATACGAGAACAAAAACGCATAAGGCGAACGATATCAAAAGTATCCGAGTCACCAAGAATTCTATTGAGGGACAGGTGACCGCGAGGGGCGGTCGGAAAGCAAGACACACGCTCGTCCTGGAAGTCAGGACATTCAAGAAGGACATGCACGACCGTAAGAGGAACAATGCAACTAGGACAATAAGGAGCAGGGCAGCGCTCCATTAAGTGACCATGGGTTAAGCGAGTATGGCCAATACGCAACCTCGCCAGAGCTGTTTCCCACCGCCGGATACGGTGGAAGGAGGACGGCTACGAGGAAACACAACATTTAAGAGTACGTAGCTTGTTACCAGTAACAGACAACCAAGAAGCCTGCCAACGGGTAAGGACTGAGGAATGGATAACCGGGTAAAAGTCGGAATATGGAATGCCTTTACGAGAGATGGGACAAGAGCGGACAGCTTCCTTGGCGGCAGCATCCGCACGCTCATTTAAAGACACACCAATATGGCTGGGAACCCAACAAAACTCAACCGACTTAAATTTACTGTGAACAAGAAACAGCCAATGCTGCATCTCGACAACTACTGGATAAACCGGATTAAAGGACCCGAGAGCCATGAGGGCACTACGAGAGTCAACAACAACTACAAAGGAAGACTGACAACGAGAAAGCAGGAGACGAAGAGCATAGAGAATAGCATAAAGTTCCACTGTAAAGATGCTAGTCTCCGGAGGTAAGCGACACATATAAGTGCGATCAGGAAAAACAACAGAGTAGCCAACACCGTCCGCCGACTTAGACCCATCGGTGAAGACAGAAACGGAGCGGGAGTGAGAAGAAAAGTGCTCAAGGAAAAGGCGTTTTAGAACCGTAGGAGGGGTAAAAGCTTTAGTGATACGGGTCAAGGAAGTACAAAACCGCGGAAGAGGGACTCTCCACGGGGGCAAAGAAGGAACAACACGAGGAGAAACATTAGAAATACGAACGGAAAGAGAATCCTGTAGGCGAGATAACCGGACAGAAAGAGGGAGGTGGTGAAGAGGAACAGGAACCGCAGGAGGGGTAAAAGTTAAAGCACGACAGAGGCGAGAGGAAGGATGTTGTAAGGACCGCGCAAGATAGCGAAGACAGTAGCGATCACGGCGGTCCTGGAGAGACAGGAAGCCAGTGTCAACATACAAGCTAAGGACGGGAGTCGAACGAAAGGCACCAGAACTGAGGCGCAACCCAGTACGATGCAAAGCATCAAGACGGCGAAGAGTAGAAGGAGAAGCAGACGAGTAAGCAGGGCAACCATAATCGAGCTTAGAC
Organism: Procambarus clarkii; assembly: GCF_040958095.1. Classification (NCBI taxonomy): domain Eukaryota; kingdom Metazoa; phylum Arthropoda; class Malacostraca; order Decapoda; family Cambaridae; genus Procambarus; species Procambarus clarkii. The sequence continues at coordinate 46,188,597 of NC_091153.1, read as the reverse complement.
AGGACAAGAGAGGAATGTAAAGCAAGGAGAGTGCGCCTATCTGCCCTCCAAGAAGTATGGGACAAGACCCGAAGGAGGGTAAGGGCCTTAGAGCACTCAACACGGAGGTAAGAGATATGGGGAGACCAAGACAAACGAGTGTCAAAGAATAACCCCAAAAGCTTCGCGGAATCTTTGTATTCAAGGGGATGACCATAAAGTGACAAAGAGGGACGAAGAACAACCTGTTTCCGCGTAAAAGTCATGGCACAAGTCTTAGAAGTAGAGAACTTGAAGCCATGATCGGTGGCCCAAGACGACACGGCATCAATTGCAAGTTGAAGCCGGCGCTGAAGGAGAGGCGAATCATCACCCTGACAGCAAAGGGTAAGATCATCGACATAGAGAGCGGAGAAGACACCAGAAGGAAGAGAGGAAAGAAGACCATTGAGGGCAACCAGAAAAAGAGTAGTGCTCAGAACACTACCCTGGGGCACACCTTCGTATTGCTGAAAAGAGGCAGAGAGCGCGGTACCAAGGCGCACCCGAAAGGAACGACGGGAGAGGAAGCTGCGGAGAAAGAGAGGGAGATGACCACGAAGGCCAAAAGAATGAAGTTGAGATAGAATATGATATCGCCAAGTGGTGTCGTAAGCCTTTTCCAGGTCAAAAAGGACGGAAACAACGGAGGTCTTCGCAGCAAAAGCAGTACGAATATAGACCTCCAAGTTCACCAGGACATCTGTCGTGCTGCGGCACTTGCGGAAACCAAATTGAGAAGGGGAGAGGAGGTGATGGTGTTCCAGGAACCACATCAGACGAACGTTAACCATACGTTCAAAGAGTTTGCAGACACAACTTGTGAGAGCAATAGGGCGAAAGTCCTTAGGAGAAGTACCCAGAGACCCCGGTTTGCGAACAGGGAGGACAACGGCATCGAGCCAGTCCTCAGGGACTGACGACGACTCCCAGATCCGATTATACAGACTCAGTAAATACTGAGACGTGCACGGAGGGAGATGGCGAAGCATCTCATAATGAATACCATCGGAGCCCGCCGCCGTAGAACCGCAGAGGGCCAGGGCAGAACGAAGTTCAGAGAGAGAGAAGGGATCATTATAGGGAAGATGAAGACGAGTGCAGAAATCTAAAGGACGAGACTCAAGGACAGGTTTACGAAGAAGAAAAGATTGGGGAAGATGAAGACCAGAGCTAACAGAAGAAAAGTGGGAACCCAGTACGGAAGCGACCTGCAACGGGTCCGCCACAAGAGTATCATGGAGGTGAAGGACCGGTGAAACATTGGGAACGAATTTACCCGCTATCTTGCGGATACGCTTCCAGATCTGGGCCAGAGGAGTTTCGGACGTAATTGTTGAGACATAAGATGCCCAACATTCACGTTTAGCCATACGGATGGCCCTACGGGCCACCGCACTCGCTTTCTGAAAGAAAAGAAAAGAATCGGTCGTCTGCCTACGGCGGTGCCTCTTCCAGGCTGCACGCTTACAGCGGACAGCCCGAGCACAGTCCGCATTCCACCAGGGAACGCACTTCCGTGGACCCCGAGAGGAAGAGCGAGGGATAGAGCGGAGGGCAGCGTTGAAGACAGTGTCATGAAAAAGGAGGAGAGCGCGAGAGAGAGGCAGAAGGGAGAGGTCAGAGAGAGTAGCACCGAGGGTAAATAGGGTCCAGTCCGCCTTAGCAAACTGCCACCTAGGGAAAGAGAGGGAAGGGCGAAAAGAGAAAAAGGAAACAAGGATGGGGAAATGATCACTTCCATGGAGGTCATCAAGAACCTGCCACGTGAAATCTAAGTAAAGAGAAGAAGAGCAGAGAGAAAGATCAAGACAAGAAAGGGTGCGAGTCCGAGAGTCCAAATGAGTGGGCTCACCAGAATTTAGAAGAGACAGAGAAGAAGAGAGGAGAAACGGCTCAAGAAGGCGACCCCGGGTATTCGTCAGAACGTCACCCCAAAGAGAATGACGACAATTGAAGTCACCCAGCAGGAGCACAGGCTCCGGTAAGGAGTCTAGGAGGTGTTTCAAATCAGGAAGAGAAAGCGGGACACTCGGGGGGAGATAAATGGAACAAACTGTGTACCATTTCCCCACAAAGATACGAGCAGCAGAACAATGGAGAGGCGAAGGAAAAGTAAAGGAACAAAGGGAACATCAGCACGAATCAAAAGAGCAGAAGAATTAGAAGCCCCAGCAACGGCTGGGGGGGGGGGGGGAGAGAAAGGAATAGCCACGAAAACGACCAGGACGAGCACCAAGCATCGGCTCCTGGAGACAGACACAAAGGGGCGAAAACCGCGAGATCAGAAGTTGGAGTTCGAGGAAATTGGCATAAAACCTCAAACAAAGGACAAAAACAGAGAACAAGGAAGAAACAAAGGCGAAAGAGCAACAGAGCACGTTAAAGAATATCAGGGTCGGGATCAGGGTCAGCAAAGGCAGGGTTAGGGGGCATGGGTAAACTGAGCATAGACGGAGGGAAGGAAACGGAAGAACAGATCAGAGGTGGGCGGGCGGGGTCCGGAGGAGAAGGAGGAGGAGACAACGGAGAGGAGCAGTCAAGGACAGCAGCAGGAAGAGGAGCGGTAGAAAGAGGGGAGCGTACCTCAGCAAGGGCAGCAACCGAGAGGGAAGCGGGGGCTAAAGAAACCTCCATAGCAGGAACAGGGGGCGCAACCACCGAAATGAGAGGGGAAGGAGCGAGAGAGGCAGAAGTAGGGGCCGAGGAAGAAAGCGAAACCTTCTTACCCGCCGGGGAGAAAGAAGGAGAGGAGCCAGGTTTACGCTTCTGACTTAAAGAGACAGGTGTCCCAGCAACCACGTACTGGGCCACGGATTCTAGCGTCTCAACAGGAGAAGCTGAACGAGAGCACACATGACGGCCGTTTGGAGAGCAATGGACATCAGCCCGCGCCGACTGGCGGCGGGGAGAGTCAAGAGACGGAGGGGAAGGATGGGAAGGAGGAACGGAGGGAGACGAGGAAGAAGACACAGGAGACACGACAGACCGGGTAGAAAGAAGGGGAACCCCAGACAGAGGACCAGGAGGTGGATCCTTTGGGAGAGAACCCAAAGGAACAGAGGAGGGGGCAGTGGGCGTATCAGGGTCCAAGGCCCGGAAACGGTTGTGAATCTGAGGAAGGCGGGAAGGACGAGGAGAGGAAGAGCGCAACACGCGAGCATAAGAGATATTAGCATAAGGCGGGAGCCGGCGAACCTGGTGTCTCGCCTCAGGAAAAGATAAACGCTCCCGGTGCTTCAAGTTGAGGATGGCTGCCTCAAGCTTGTAATGGACACACGCACGGGAGAAGGTAGGATGGGCCTCACCGCAGTTGAGGCAACGAGCCCGGGGAGAAGTGCACTCCGACTTAGAGTGACCTTCGCCACCACACAAAGGACAGAGAGAGACAGTCCCGGAGCAGCGGAGGGCACCATGCCCAAACCTCCAGCACTTGTTGCAGAGCCGAGGAGAAGGAATGTACTCCTGGACAGAGCACCTGGCACCAGCAAGAATGACAGAGGGTGGAAGGGTCCTTCCATCAAAGGTAATCTTCACAACCCTGAGGGGTTGACGGCGACTACCACGAGGGGGACGAGTAAACGTGTCCACCTGGAGAATAGAATGGCCCTGGGCAGCAAGGATATGTCGAATATCGTCGTGGCAGTCGCGCAGGTCCCGAACACCGGTCGCAACATGGGGTGGGAGCAGAATAGTGCCAACACTGGCATTCAACTGAGCGTTCTTCGAGACCCAAACAGGGGTCTCGCCAAGGCAGGATAAGGCAGCCAAGCGGGAAGCAGCATCCTGAGAAGGAGCAGCAACGACACGTGTACCGAGACGAGTGGGGTTGAAAGTAATGGAGGCATCCACGGAATCAACGAGATGTCGATGGAGGGAGAAATCGTCAGGAGGCGCAGAATCAAGAGGAAGGAGATAAAAATATTTGGCCCACGAAGCGGGACCAAACAAGGCTTAATAGGTAGCAGAACTGGAAGGAATCGAGCGAGGGCGGCCGCGACGAGGACGGCAGTGAGAACCCCCAGAGAGAGAGGGGGGGTTAAAAGGCGCAGTAGTTACAACTAGAGAAGGAGCCGTGCCAGGGGACGAGGTAGTCAACACTGGGGGCTTGGGGCTCGACCCAACCACAGAGGAGGAAGGGGAGCCAGGGGAAGGAGTCAGAGAGGCCAAAGGAGGAGCAAGGTCGGGGCCCAATGCAGCGGAGGCTGCAGAGCCCGGTCTTCCAACACGGACTGACTCGGGGGCTTGGTCGCCCACCCCACGAGCCTGAGAAGGTAAACCAGAAACAGCCGAAACAGGGGTCATCATCATTACGAAAAGAAAAATTTATTCACGAATGTGCCCCCACACCCACCATGGAGCCACAATTAGAGGCCGGACACCCAACAAGAAGCTATCGCCGATCTTGCCGGGGCCTCCTAGGGGTGCGTCGTGAGTATACACCCAACAAATGCCACCTTAAGAAACCGACAGTCCGTCGAGATCGGGTTCAGTGACGAAAGGGGGATTGACAATAAAAGGTTCCCCTCGCTCTCGACGTCGGGTACTACAGTTCTACGGGTGCAAGAGTATGCCTCCTCAAGCACCCGGGCGTCAAAATAGAAGAAGTCCAAGGGAAGAACCAGAACAAGCAAAAGGTCGGCAGGAAACGGCAAGCAGATAGGAGAAGAGGGGGGAGAAAAACGAAACAGAAGGAAAAGGAAAAGGTGCCCAGCAGAATTGGAGAGGACGGCAGCAGGAGCAGAAGGCTAGAAAAGGACAGAGGACTGTCCCAAGGAGCATCACACTCCGGCAGCCGCCCACGAAGCCCCCACACGGCAACAACGAGCTGAGCGGGGAGGGGACTGTAACTAAAAGTAAGTCTGAAATTGCAAAGCGACCCATACACTCCTCTCACAATATTCTTTACGTGTTTCTCTGGCGACAGCTTATTATCCTAAACCATCCCTAAGTCTCATTCCTTATTAGTGATATGTAATTTCTTTCCACATAATTTTTAAGTTGTGTGTGTGGTCTATTTTCTCAAATTCCACATTCCATAACATGAAATTTATTCACACTGAATTCCATTTGCACTTGACGCTGCAAGCACTTATTTGATCTAGATCAATTTGAAGGGCATTACAATCGTCTGTGTCTCCTGTCTTCCCCAGTATCTTAGTATCATCTACAAACATGTTCATATAATTCTGTATTCCTTCTGGTAGATGGTTTATGTAGACGATGAACATTACTGGTGCCAGAACTGAGCCCTGTGGTACTCCGCTAGTAACACTCCTCCAGTTAGATGCATTGTCTCTGATTACCGCCCTCATCTGTCTGTCAGACAATATTTCATCCGTCAGAAGCCTCCCTGTCACTCATCCAGCATGTTTCATTTTCCAGACCAGCCTCTTGTGTGGGATTCTATCAAAAGCCTTTTTTAAGATCCAGATAGACACAGTCAACCCAACCACCTCCTTCCTGTAGTATCTCTGTGACTATCATAAAAACTAAGTAGATTTGTTACACAGGATCTTCCTGTTCAAAAACCATACTGTCCGTCCGATATTTTATGTCATTACTCTCTCGGTGTTCAACACATTTAGCTTAAACTATTGTTTCTAGTGTTTTGACTACCAGGCTTGTTAATGATACGGATGATAATGATAATTTAGTGGATCCTCTCGACTACCATTTTTATAGATTGTTACTATATTTGCCCTTTTCCATATATCTGTTAATATGCTCCTGCACAAATATATCTGGAATATTAATTGGAGTGGAATGCTCAGCTCAGTTGCACATTCTCGCAGCACCCAAGGTGAAACTCCATCAGGTCCAACTGCTTTTTTTCTTCCTAGTTCCTTGAGTAATTTTTCCACTTCGTCATGAGATGCCTCAATGTATTATATGTTTTTTTTCTGGAATTGGTATTGGGTTTGGCTCTCTGAAATCCTCATTTTGTACACACACTTTGGAACTGTTTATTTAGCATGTCACACATTTCTTTTTCATTCTCAGTAGTCCTGTTCCCCATTCTCAATCTCTGGATGGTATCCTTTACATACAGCTTGCTTTTAATGAGTTAATAGAAAATGCCTGGATCTATTTCACATTTGTCAACTAGACCTTTCTCAAAGTTCCTTTCTGCCTCTCTCCTTACTGTTGTGTAATTGTTTCTTGCTTGTTTGTAGTGCTGGTGTGTTTGGTCTCTTCCTATATTGAACCCACTTTCTTGTCATTTCCTCTCTGACCCTCTCACACTTTCTGTTGAACTAATCCTGTTTCCTGGTCCTGCATCTCTGCTTTGGTATGAATGTTTGGGTCTCGTCGTATATTTCGATGCCTTCGTATTTTTCACAAAATTTGGCATACACCTCATTTACTTCCTTGCCTAGCAACGAGTCTGTCCAATTAAACTCACTAAAGAATTTTCCAAGTTCTCAATAGTGGCCTGTCCTGAAATCGCGTTTATCAACTGTTAAAATGTCCACATTCTGTTCTAGATTATTTCTTAAAGCCTATTTAATGTCCCAGAGGACGTGATCACTCTTTCCCAAGGGAGGGAGGGACTGGATGTTAAATATCTCTTCTTCTGTCCTGGTGACTATTAGATCCAGTACTGACGGAACATATCCTTCCCTCATTCTTGTGTGTGTGGGATTACCCCTAGTTGTACTCACTTAGTTGTGCTTGCGGGGGTTGAGTTTTGACTCTTTGGTCCCGCCTCTCAACCGTCAATCAACTGGTGAGCTATGTGTAGTGTACACACACACACACACACACACACACACACACACACACACACGTGTGTGTGTGTAATCACCAGGTATGTTTTAATACCGCCCCCCACAGACTTACTGCCAACAGTAACAGCTTAAAGAGTCGACACCACACTCACCACCACGGTCCGCCACGCTCTGAGTGCGACACAGCAGGGGGGGGGGGGAGGGAAGAAAGAGATCACAGAGTCTGTGCCAAAGCCTGATCTATGTTTCTGCCAGAGTTACTGTTGTACCAGCTGTTGTTGAACCAGCTGTTGTTGTACCAGCTGTTGTTGTTGTACCAGTTGTTGCTGTTGTACCAGCTGTTGCTGTTGTACCAGCTGTTGTTGTTGTACCAGCTGTTGCTGTTGTACCAGCTGTTGTTGTTGTACCAGCTGATACTGTTGTACCAGCTGTTGTTGTTGCACCAGCTGTTGTTGTACCAGCTGTTGTTGTTGTACCAGCTGTTGTTGTACCAGCTGTTGTTGTTCTACCAGCTGTTGTTGTTCTACCAGCTGTTGTTGTACCAGCTGTTGTTGTACCAGCTGTTGCTGTTCTACCAGCTGTTGTTGTACCAGCTGTTGTTGTACCAGCTGTTGCTGTTGTACCAGCTGTTGTTGTACCAGCTGTTGTTTTACCAGCTGTTGTTGTTGTACCAGCTGTTGTTGTTGTACCAGCTGTTGTTGTTCTACCAGCTGTTGCTGTACCAGCTGTTGTTGTTGTACCAGCTGTTGTTGTTGTACCAGCTGTTGTTGTACCAGCTGTTGCTGTTCTACCAGCTGTTGTTGTACCAGCTGTTGTTGTACCAGCTGTTGCTGTTGTACCAGCTGTTGTTGTACCAGCTGTTGTTTTACCAGCTGTTGTTGTTGTACCAGCTGTTGTTGTTGTACCAGCTGTTGTTGTTGTACCAGCTGTTGTTGTTCTACCAGCTGTTGCTGTACCAGCTGTTGTTGTTGTACCAGCTGTTGTTGTTGTACCAGCTGTTGTTGTACCAGCTGTTGTTGTACCAGCTGTTGTTGTACCAGCTGTTGTTGTACCAGATGTTGTTGTACCAGCTGTTGTTGTACCAGATGTTGTTGTACCAGCTGTTGTTGTTGTACCAGCTGTTGTTGTTGTACCAGCTGTTGCTGTTCTACCAGCTGTTGCTGTTGTACCAGCTGTTGCTATTGTACCAGCTGTTGCTGTTCTACCAGCTGTTGCTATTGTACCAGCTGTTGTTGTACCAGCTGTTGCTGTTGTACCAGCTGTTGCTGTTGCACCAGCTGTTGCTACTGTACCAGCTGTTGTTGTACCAGCTGTTGTTGTTGTACCAGCTGTTGCTGTTGTACCAGCTGTTGCAGTCGTACCAGCTGTTGCTGTTGTACCAGCTGTTGCTGTCGTACCAGCTGTTGTTGTAGCAGCTGTTGCTGTTGTACCAGCTGTTGTTCTACCAGCTGTTGCTGTTGTACCAGCTGTTGCTGTTGTATCAGCTGTTGCTGTGGTACCAGCTGTTGTTGTTCTATCAGCTGTTGTTGTTGTACCAGCTGTTGCTGTTGTACCAGCTGTTGCTGTTGTACCAGCTGTTGTTGTTCTACCAGCTGTTGTTGTACAAGCTGTTGTTGTACCAGCTGTTGTTGTTCTACCAGCTGTTGTTGTTCTACCAGCTGTTGTTGTACCAGCTGTTATTGTACCAGCTGTTGTTGTACCAGCTGTTGTTGTTCTACCAGCTGTTGTTCTACCAGCTGTTGTTGTACCAGCTGTTGTTGTACCAGCTGTTGCTGTTGTACCAGCTGTTGCTGTTGTACCAGCTGATGCTGTTGTACCAGCTGTTGTTGTTGTACCAGCTGTTGCTGTTGTATCAGCTGTTGCTGTGGTACCAGCTGTTGTTGTTCTACCAGCTGTTGTTGTTGTACCAGCTGTTGTTGTACCAGCTGTTGTTGTACCAGCTGTTGTTGTACCAGCTGTTGTTGTTGTACCAGCTGATGCTGTTGTAACAGCTGTTACTGTTGTACCAGCTGTTGTTGTTCTACCAGCTGTTGTTGTTCTACCAGCTGTTGTACCAGCTGTTGTTGTACCAGCTGTTGTTGTTGTACCAGCTGTTGTTGTTGTACCAGCTGTTGCTGTTCTACCAGCTGTTGCTGTTGTACCAGCTGTTGCTATTGTACCAGCTGTTGTTGTACCAGCTGTTGCTGTTGTACCAGCTGTTGCTGTCGTACCAGCTGTTGCTGTCGTACCAGCTGTTGCTGTTGTACCAGCTGTTGCTGTCGTACCAGCTGTTGCTGTTGTACCAGCTGTTGCTGTTGTACCAGCCGATGCTGTTGTACCAGCTGTTGCCGTTGTACCAGCTGTTGCTGTTGTACCAGCTGATGTTGTTGTACCAGCTGTTGCTGTTGTACCAGCTGTTGTTGTTCTACCAGCTGTTGTTGTTCTACCAGCTGTTGTTGTACCAGCTGTTGTTGTACCAGCTGTTGTTGTACCAGCTGTTGCTGTTGTACCAGCTGTTGCTGTTGTACCAGCTGTTGCTGTTGTACCAGCTGTTGTTATTGTACCAGCTGATGCTGTTGTAACAGCTGTTACTGTTGTACCAGCCGATGCTGTTGTACCAGCTGATGCTGTTGTTCCAGCTGTTGCTGTTGTACCAGCTGTTGCTGTTGTACCAGCTGTTGCTGTTGTACCAGCTGATGTTGTTGTACCAGCTGTTGCTGTTGTACCAGCTGTTGCTGTTGTACCAGCTGATGCTGTTGTACCAGCTGTTGCTGTTGTACCAGCTGATGCTGTTGTACCAGCTGTTGCTGTTGTACCAGCTGATGCTGTTGTACCAGCTGTTGCTGTTGTACCAGCTGATGCTGTTGTACCAGCTGTTGCTGTTGTACCAGCTGATGCTGTTGTACCAGCTGTTGCTGTTGTACCAGCTGTTGCTGTTGTACCAGCTGTTGCTGTTGTACCAGCTGTTGCTGTTGTACCAGCTGTTGCTGTTGTACCAGCTGTTGCTGTTGTACCAGCTGATGCTGTTGTACCAGCTGATGCTGTTGTACCAGCTGTTGCTGTTGTACCAGCTGTTGCTGTTGTACCAGCTGATGCTGTTGTACCAGCTGATGCTATTGTACCAGGTCTTTATCTTGAAACAGTAAGATGGTCTCTTCTTCATCTTGTGTAAGTTAAGAAGTCATAGAAGGACCTTATATGTAGCCTGTTCTTAGGTCGTCTCGGAAGTTGAGTAGAACTTCTTGCAGATTCTTTAGACTTCCTCTGTCTTGCCTCTTCCCAATAGCTTGGCATTCTTTCCACAAAGTTCTCTCTCCGCTTGAGAGAGATCTCCATTCTCACTCTTTCCTGTCACAGATCTTCCTTTTTAAGCATCCCAATTGTTCCATAGTTTCTCCAGTCTTCGTCTCAAGTTTGTGTGTAAGTCTCTGAGCTGGACTGTGTCTAATGTGTTCTGATAGTTCCTAGAGGGAGAGTCTGCTCTTCCATCTCCCTCTCTCTCTCTTTCTCTCTCTTTCTCTCTCTTCCTCTCTCTCTCTCTCCGTCTCTCTCTTTCTCTCTCTTCCTCTCTCTCTCTCTCTCTCCCTCTCTCTCTCTCTCTCTCTCTCTCTCCGTCTCTCTCTCTCTCTCTCTCTCCGTCTCTCTCTCCGTCTCTCTCTCTCTCTCTCTCTCTCTCTCTCTCTCTCTCTCTCTCTCTTGTATTGACGCAGTCATCGCCTGATAGAACACCAGTAAGTGTGTTAAGTGTAGCTTCCTTACTTCTGGTAACTCATCTTGGGTCTTGAGAACAAAATACAATTTGCTTGAGAGTGATTCATCTGTAAGATTGGCCTCTGTGTGTGCTCATCTGGATCTAAATGTCGGGTTGAGCTACAGCTCCCGGGCCCGTCATCTGAATGGTTTTAAATGAATGTAGTGACTCATTCCCCACGTTTTTTATCATATTTACATTCACAATGTTGAATCGACTTAGTTCCTACGACTTCTAAGCCTAAACTGTTCCAATTATGAACAGGTTTGATACTGAACAAGTTCTTTATGACGTTTCTGTGACCTTTTTTCCTCTAGTTTTAATGTATTATTCATAATTCTGCTGTTTGAACAACGCTGCTTTGTCTATTTTATCTGGTTTCCTTAGAATCTTATACGTCGTTATCATGTCCCCCCTATCTCTCCTTTCCTCCAGGGGGGGGGGGGGTGGGACATTTAGTTCTCTCAACGTTTAAAATTCTCCCAACCAAATTCAGGTCTCTCGACCACATGACACAATATATTTTTCTGGGTGAACGGACATGGAGAGAGAAACGCTTCGAGGCAGTGGAGAAGAACTTCCTGAATCAACATATTAGAGACGCTACACAAAAGAAGATATGACCGTCCAGCCATAAACAACTCTATTACAGAGTTATAGAGCATTTGGTCATGTATGGGAAAGTCAGGGATGGGAGGGAAGAGAACTGTCAGGGGGAAAGCGCCAAGCCATTACGACTATATAGCACTGGGAAGGGGTCAGGATAAGGATTTGGGATGGGACGAGGGGGAAGGAATGGAGCCCAACCTCTTGTGGACGGTCGGGGATTGAACGCCGACCTGCATGAAGTGAGACCATTGCTCTACCGTCCAGCCCAATTGATTGAGGGGTCTGAATGGGACGTGTAGACCAGTGGGCTACACTCTCCAACATTTGTCCCAACAACTCTCACCTCCTGACTTTACATGAGAGCAGCGGTGACGCTGAGAGTGAGAGTGAGAGGAGTGAGTGTGGAGAGTCAACATTCTCATCAGCTCAGATCGACATATTTAAGACTACACTACGGGCTCACCATAGCCCGTGCTACTTAGAACTTTTTGTTCCAAGTAGCGAATCTTTAACAACAACACCTCAAGACTACGAATCCCCATGATGAACAGATGCATGAGGGTGAAAGAAACTCTGCCCATTTGTTTCCACCTCCGCCGAGGATCGAACCCGAAACCTAAGGACTACGAATCCCGAGCGTTGTCCACTCAGCCGTCAGGCCCCACCCTTTCTACAAGTTTCTGAATGCAAAACATACGTAGTCCACTATGCTATATGCTGCTAATATTATTATTATGCTAACTGCGGCTGGTGGGGTTATGTCTACTCCCAGGCAGACATTTTTTGAGCTCCCAGGTACTCCCAGGTAATTTTTCTCCCAGGTAGACATAAGCTTTATTTAGCTCGTCTTATGGTTAAACAATCTGTCTTCCCTTCATCCAATACGCAAGTCATCATAACTTCTTTGTTTGTAGTGTTTGTATTTTGTACATACAAACGTTATGTGTGTGTGTGTGTGTGTGTGTGTTTGTGTGTGTGTGTGTACTCACCTAATTGTACTCACCTAATTGTGCTTGCGGGGGTTGAGCTCTGGCTCTTTGGTCCCGCCTCTCAACCGTCAATCAACTGGTGTACAGATTCCTGAGCCTATTGGGCTCTATCATATCTACATTTGAAACTGTGAATGGAGTCGGCCTCCACCACATCACTTCCTAATGCATTCCATTTGCTAACTACTCTGACACTGAAAAAGTTCTTTCTAACGTCTCTGTGGCTCATTTGGGTACTCAGCTTCCACCTGTGTCCCCTTGTTCGCGTCCCACCAGTGTTGAAAAGTTCGTCCTTGTTTACCCGGTCGATTCCCCTGAGGATTTTGTAGGTTGTGATCATGTCCCCCCTTACTCTTCTGTCTTCCAGTGTCGTGAGGTGCATTTCCCGCAGCCTTTCCTCATAACTCATGCCTCTTAGTTCTGGGACTAGTCTAGTAGCATACCTTTGGACTTTTTCCAGCTTCGTCTTGTGCTTGACAAGGTACGGGCTCCATGCTGGGGCCGCATACTCCAGGATTGGTCTTACATATGTGGTGTACAAGATTCTGAATGATTCCTTACACAGGTTCCTGAACGCCGTTCTGATGTTAGCCAGCCTCGCATATGCCGCAGACGTTATTCTCTTTATGTGGGCTTCAGGAGACAGGTTTGGTGTGATATCAACTCCTAGATCTTTCTCTCTTTCTGTGTGTGTGTGTGTGTGTGTGTGTGTGTGTATGTGTGTGTGTGTGTGTGTGTGTGTGTGTGTGTGTGTGTGTATGTGTTTGTGTGTGTGTGTGTTTGTGTGTGTGTGTGTGTGTGTGTGTGTGTGTGTGTGTGTGTGTGTGTGTGTGTGTGTTTGTGTGTGTGTGTGTGTGTGTGTGTGTGTGTGTGTGTGTGTGTGTGTGTGTATGTGTGTATGTGTGTGTGTGTGTGTGTGTGTTTGTGTGTGTGTGTGTGTGTGTGTTTTCTTGTTCTTACCTAATTTTGATTACAGGAGTTGAGCTTTGGCTCTTTGGTCCCGCCTCTCAACCAGTCTATTAACTGATATTCAACTTCCTGTGGCCGTTTAGAATGGCTCTATCATATTTATTCTTTATCTAGTCTATGAACTCTCCAAAGAATTTGGTATGTGGTAATCATTTCTCCTCCAAACTTTCCGTCTTCCCTCGAGGTTTAATCCCTGTACCTTACTAGTCTAATTGCATACCTCAAAATTTTCTCTAAGTTCACTTTGTGTTTGACCAAATCTGAACTCCATGCCGGCGCTGCATACTTCAATCGGTCTGACATACGTGATATGTCACATGTATTTCTAAACGTTTCCTTGCACAAGTCCTGCTCATGTCGCTATTGATATCTTTTTATCTATTTATTAATTTATTTATTTATACAAGAGATATACATTCTGATAAAGGCCCTAACACGAATAGCTTTTCGGGCAGGTCTTTAATCTTAATTTCCGCAGAATACGACCCGCCAAATCGTTAAACAACCAGGTACCTATTTTACTGTTGGGTAAACAGAGCCTACAGTTAAGGATTGGCGCCCAGTCAATCCTCCCCGGCCAGGATACGAACCCAGGCGTAAGCGCTCGGGAAGAGCCACGCGAGTGTCTTACCACTACGCCACGGGGACAAACCCTTTTGACGTGGGCTTGGGTGAGATAGGTCTGATATCGGCCCACAAATCTTTCATCCGGATTCTTGAAGAATCCGGATGTGGTCAACATACTTCAGCCACGTTATTGTGACTCATCGCCTGCATATGAATCCGGATGTGAATCCGGAGAAGGATTCACAACCCATTTGGTACCTTGTGTCTTCCTCTGTCTTAATCCTCTTCTTAATTTTTCTGCAGAATCCAGGACCTAGATTCAGGAAGCTCTGTGTATTTCTTCGTAAGTGGGTTTGCTACGAAGGTTCCTAAGTGCGCCCTAAGAAGATGCTTAGGTGCGATTCAATAAGGTATACTTAGGAAGAAAAATTGTTGGTTCACCTGCGTGCCGATAGAGGTCACTACTGTGTTTCGTTTGGCCAATCAGAGAGCAGCAACATTCTTCATATTGAAGATTTAGCGCTGGCTTATCGCAGCTCTACTGCCTCCTATTTACGTCGAATTTTCTTATAAAATTAGTATATTTCGAAGTAAAACAATGTTTTTTCAACTTCTACAGCCAGCACCGACATTGTAGTAAACAAATATGTTACATTTGTTGTTTACCTACGTAATTCTAAGAGATGCTGTGTAGCTGTCCTTGTTGCTCGGAAGATGCGCTGACAATTATTGTATATATTTACTGAATTTACCCAAGGGCCACTAACTATCTAGTGGCCTCGAAGAGGACAGAAAGCCGGCGGCTTGTTGAAGGGCCCGCCAATTGTCTTAATTATATTTTTTAGCTGGAATTTGGCATTTACGGCTTCAGCGGGTAGGCCGTTCCATGGGTTTATAGCCCTCTTAGTGGAAAAAAACATATGTTTTCTGTCCTACTTGAGAGAACATACTCTCCAACACTATATCTGTGATTGTCCTGTTATCAGTGACTTCATACCAAATGGTATGAGGTATTTTGAGCTCTGTAATTACTTCATACACTCAGGAATATTGGAAGATATTCTTGTGCTGCACCCAGATTTTGCCAGTGGAGGCTAATAGATCAGCATTAAGTATTTTGTTCTCTCCTAATTCCATGTATGACTGGCCATCCTGTGAGGTGAGGATGTTGGATGAGCTTGTAGCTGGTTTTTGATCTATACTGTGTGGTCCTTTAGACAGAATAGGGAAGCAGCACATTGCTGTGTATACCTAAACATGTTTAAAAATACATTGTTTGAGAGGAGTTTTGTAGAAACTGGTAAGAGTAATTATAATATAATGTTTCCATGATTCAGTGCTTACCTCTTGTGAAAATTGCTTAGAGTTGTTTAGTCAGAGTTGATTTGTTTTTTGTATTGAGGCTGGTATTTTCTAAATTGATTCCATGTACAGTATGTCTAACCATCCTGTGAGATGGGAGTATTAGATAAACTTATAGCTAGTTTTTTATCTACACTGTGTAATATTCCATATAGAATAGGGTAGCAGCACATTGCTGTGTATACCTAATCTTCTTAATAAAAAAAATCAGTAATAAAGATTTTAAATTATAGTTTGTATTATTACAAATACAGTACTGTATTATCCTTATTAAATCATGTTGACCATGGATCATTAAGATCTCATGTTGATATGTAATACAAGTCATATTTCTTTTGAACTGCTAATCCATGCTAATCATTCATTAAATTGTGCATTATGTCTCAATTTTTCACTTCCTTGGATATACTGTACAGTACAAAAAGATAGGAAAAAATAAACCAGTAATATTTCTTTCATTATATTTTTCATTTAAATAACTGCATCAATATTTTTACAGCTGACAGGATTTGTTTTCCCATACAGGTGCATTATTTGTTAAAAAAATTTGGTTTATTGTTACACACAATGGTGCTACATAGCCTTCCCAGCTTGGTGCCTTCTTTTAATACTTACTGATTAAAAAATAAATAATAAATACATTTTATTCAGGAAAAGTACATACAGTTGATTTACAAACATAATGTTGGATTTATAGGCAGAGCTAGTACATACAATACCTAAAGCCACTAATACTCTAGCATTTCGGGCAAGGTGGGGGGGGGGGGGGGGAAAACAGACTAAAACTTAATAGTAATCGGGATTAGGTATAAATTGTGTTGAAAGAAGGAATAAAAAATACAAAAAGGGGGGTTAACATAGCATAAATCAGCAATTGCACATGTTGGTGAACAGCGTTGTTTAAAAAATAGCAAGACATGGGTTGACATTTAGGAGGTAAGTTAGGTTACATGGAGTTAATTAGGCAGTACTTGGTTTAACTCTTAAACTGGTTGAGAGAGGTACAGCCGTTGACATGATTCGGGAGGTCATTCCACATTCTGGGTCCCTTGATTTGTAGAGCACTTCTAGTTTGGTTACACACAGCCAAATTGAGTAACAGGAAGAGGTCTTGGACACAAATTTATTCCATGCTAAATGTAGAGGAATCAGCTGAGTATTCCTCAAATAAAATAAGTTGCCTCAGCTTATAAGGTAAATAAAATAAGCATTTCTCAAATAAGTAGCTGCCTCACTGCTACATAGCCTTCCCGGCATGGTGCCTTCTTTTGATAATTACTTGTTCCACACCCAAATTGTATAACAGGAAGAGGTCTTGGACCCCTACTTCCCTCTCTCTTTTTTAATAATCTATATAGTCATAATTATAGCTTTAAGTATTCAATGAATAAAGTTTTTGACATTTTTACCCTTCTCCTTACCTAACATCATTTGTGCAGCATATTTTTATTTTATGTCTCACCCAGATTTAATTTAAAAATAAAACCAAACTAAATAAATTAGAAATGGGTATGTATAGCTAAGGTACACCCTTACTACTAGGTGAACAGGGGCATTTGGTGATAGTAAATGATCCCATCAGGCAGGGCTCATCACCTTCTCTCATATTTCATGTTCACCAGTGTTTATTTACTTAATAACTACTTGTATAATATCTTGCTATTATAAAACTAATTCTACTATCATCAAACACATATTTACTTCAAGTTTCAAGCAGAGAATGCATATATAACTAACACGAAGGATTCCTCTCCACTAGATTCACCAGCTATAATGTTTTGGTCATGTTCCAATATCATAAATCGATCCCAGTGTTATGTAGTAGAGAAAAAATGACTTATATCCAGTTTACGTAAAGCTACGAGTGGTCGAAACTACACTTAAATCTCGGAATGAACTTACGAAGGTTTTTCCACTTAGGGTAGCTCTTTGAATACGGACCTAGCCGCCACGAAGGCGCTAAGAAGGAATTCGTTCTTAGCTAAGAGGAAAAACCTTCGTAAGTACCTTCCTGAATCCGGCCCCAGGCCGTTCACGTGAGCGTCCCCAACGTCAAGAAATTACAGTACTAAAGTGCCCTTATCCTAACCTACCAGAGGACCCAAAACAGAAAACGGGACAGTATGTTAATTTCGCGAGTCGCTTCCATTTTCTAGTACGAGGATTTTTGGGCCTTGGGGAGAGTATACGTCAAAATGCGACGTGCTACGAGGAGGACGGGTTGTGCTACGAGGAGGACGGGTTGTGCTACGAGGAGGACGGGTTGTGCTACGAGGAGGACGGGTTGTGCTACGAGGAGGACGGGTTGTGCTACGAGGAGGACGGGTTGTGCTACGAGGAGGACGGGTTGTGCTACGAGGAGGACGGGTTGTGCTACGAGGAGGACGGGTTGTGCTACGAGGAGGACGGGTTGTGCTACGAGGAGGACGGGTTGTGCTACGAGGAGGACGGGTTGTGCTACGAGGAGGACGGGTTGTGCTACGAGGAGGACGGGTTGTGCTACGAGGAGGACGGGTTGTGCTACGAGGAGGACGGGTTGTGCTACGAGGAGGACGGGTTGTGCTACGAGGAGGACGGGTTGTGCTACGAGGAGGACGGGTTGTGCTACGAGGAGGACGGGTTGTGCTACGAGGAGGACGGGTTGTGCTACGAGGAGGACGGGTTGTCCTACGAGGAGGACGGGTTGTGCTACGAGGAGGACGGGTTGTGCTACGAGGAGGACGGGTTGTGCTACGAGGAGGACGGGTTGTGCTACGAGGAGGACGTGTTGTGCTACGAGGAGGACGGGTTGTGCTACGAGGAGGACGGGTTGTGCTACGAGGAGGACGGGTTGTGCTACGAGGAGGACGGGTTGTAGAATCAACAAACATTGAGAGAAAATCTTCTAATTCCCCTGGAAGATCATTTACGTGCATGAGAAACAGGATAGATCTAAGAATTGTGTAAGGTAAGTCTACACTTGTGATGTCTTACCTCACTAAGGCCTCACTCACCCCTCCCTCCTCACAGTTACTCACTGTCTCCTCCTCACCCTCACTACCTTCTCCTCACCCAACACCCCCGTACATCTTACCTAAGGACCTCTAAACCCGTCAACACCTCCAAGAATCATCCACCTAGAATCATCCATCTTCCCAGCACTAAAGAGTGCTGGGAAGACGGGACACCACGAGCGTAGCTCTCATCCTGTAACTACACTTAGGTAATCACTTAGGTAATTACCTCTACTCGCACCAGCTGTGCTCCCTATCTTTCTGCGACTCATCAACACACACACACACACACACACACACACACACACACACACACACACACACACACACACACACACACACACACACACACACAAGCACACACACACACACACAGCTCTCCATTCCAACAACAAGACCACCAAATACCACACTATAACACAGTTTCACACCCTGCTTTACAACCACCCACCCCCAAAACCACCGTCTCAGCCCCCACCAATGACATTCTCAAGACAAAGAACCTTAATCCCTAGTACACACGCCCAGCTGTCTTGCTGACCGAGAAAGAGGAACTGCTAGAGAAATAAGAGAAACGGAGCCTGAAACAGGAGCCAAAGAGGAATGATAAAAACGTGAGGAAAAGAGAATACAGGAGGAGGATAAGAGGACACAGGAGGCGGATAAGAGGACACAGGAGGAGGATAAGAGGACACAGGAGGCGGATAAGAGGACACAGGAGGAGGATAAGAGGACACAGGAGGCGGATAAGAGGACACAGGAGGAGGATAAGAGGACACAGTAGGCGGATAAGAGGACACAGGAGGCGGATAAGATGACACAGGAGGAGGATAAGAGGACACAGGAGGCGGATAAGATGACACAGGAGGAGGATAAGAGGACACAGGAGGCGGATAAGAGGACACAGGAGGCGGATAAGAGGACACAGGAGGCGGATAAGAGGACACAGGAGGAGAATAAGATGACACAGGAGGCGGATAAGAGGACACAGGAGGAGAATAAGATGACACAGGAGGCGGATAAGAGGACACAGGAGGAGGATAAGATGACACAGGAGGCGGATAAGAGGACACAGGAGGAGGATAAGATGACACAGGAGGCGGATAAGAGGACACAGGAGGAGGATAAGATGACACAGGAGGCGGATAAGAGGACACAGGAGGAGGATAAGATGACACAGGAGGCGGATAAGAGGACACAGGAGGAGGATAAGATGACACAGGAGGCGGATAAGAGGACACAGGAGGAGGATAAGATGACACAGGAGGCGGTGGAGTGACATTACTAGACATATGACACGTGTGTCATTGGAAGTAATGGATCACAAGAATACATTAATGCAGCCACAGAGAACAGGCGGAGGGGAATGGTAGTAATAACAGTGACCATCAACCCCCAGAGAACAACAGGAGACTCAAGAACATGATCAACAGAAGACCCAAGAACAAGAACAACAGGAGATCCAAGAACATGAACAACAGGAGACCCAAGAACATGAACAACAGGAGACCCAAGAACATGAACAACAAGATACCCAAGAACATGAACAACAGGAGACCCAAGAACATGAACAACAGGAGACCCAAGAATATGAACAACAGGAGACCCAAGAATATGAACAACAGGAGACCCAAGAACATGAACAACAGGAGACCCAAGAACATGAACAACAGGAGACCCAATAACAACAGGAGACCCAAGAACATGAACAACAGGAGACCCAATAACAACAGGAGAACCAAGAACATGAACAACAGGAGACCCAATAACAACAGGAGACCCAAGAACATGAACAACAGGAGACCCAAGAACATGAACAACAGGAGACCCAATAACAACAGGAGACCCAAGAACATGAACAACAGTAGACCCAAGAACAACAGGAGACCCAAGAACATGAACAACAGGAGACCCAAGAACATGAACAACAGGAGACCCAATAACAACAGGAGACCCAAGAACATGAACAACAGGAGACCCAATAACAACATGAGGCCCAAGAACAAGAACAACAGGAGACCCAAGAACAAGAACAACAGGAGACCCAAGAACATGAACAACAGGAGACCCAAGAACAAGAACAACAGGAGACCCAAGAACATGAACAACAGGAGACCCAAGAACATGAACAACAGGAGACCCAAGAACATGAACAACAGGAGACCCAAGAACATGAACAACAGGAGACCCAAGAACAAGAACAACAGGAGACCCAAGAACAAGAACAACAGGAGACCCGAGAACATGAAAGGGGCAAACAGAGCAAGAACAGGAATTCTCCATGAAACTTCATAATGGAGCAAAATTACTGTTCATTTGATATTCTGAGTCATGAAGAACACCTGACGAAAGAACATTTTTTCCGGGGACAACAAACATGGAGAGAAAAGATATATGAGACAGCGGAGAGGAATTTCCCCAGTTAACATGATAGAGACTCAGGTATTTAAAAGAAGACATGACCATCTAAAGTGAGGTTAGACCTCATTTTCATGCATAATAAAAACTGCAAAAAATGTTGAAAAGAATATATAGTAAGCAGAAGAGAAGAGAACCATAACACCAATAAGAGAAAGAGGACTGAGTAAAAAGTAAGGAAGAGATGCAACATGAAAATGACGTAGCAGTTAAGGCCAAGGAACAACCCCAAACACATGTGAGACGGGAATGGTTGGTGGACCAACAGGTAGTTAGTCTTAGGAAAGAGAAGGCTGGAACACTGACAATTACCTTAAGTATCAACTACTAAGCCCAGGATTCCCGTAGGGATTTGTAAAGGGGTTAATTGACTAGTTGACCTGGTCAAAAATGACAGCAACTGGTGAAATTGACATAACTGTCCCGTTTTCTGTTCCTGGGTCCTGTGGTAGGTTAGGATAAGAGGAAGGGCAGTTTAGTACACCAGTTTCTTGACGTTGGGGAGATTTAGGAGGACAGGCTGAGAACAAATGGATGCTTACCTGTAATCCCCTTAACTCCCTTAAGATTATGACGACAGCTGACGAATGGTAGGGGGCAGGGGGAGCTGAAGGGGGAATAGACCCCCAGGGATTACAGGGCTCAGAATGGTGGCAGGTTCACAAGCAGAGAAAGAGAAGGATCTGGGGATATAGCTCCAACACTTGTGTATAAGAGGAACGTATATACATACTATAGCCTCAGCTATATACATGCGTTTGGCACATTAATACAAATCATCCTGGTGGCTAGATTGGGTAACTATCTTGAGATGATTTCGGGGCTTAGCGTCCCTGCAGCCCGGTCCTCGTCCAGGCCTCCTTTTTGTTACACACACCCAGGAAGCAGCCCGTAGCAGCTGTCTAACTCCCAGGTACCTATTTACTGCTAGGTGAACAGATCATCAGGGTGAAAGAAACTATACCCGTTTGTTTCCGCCTACGCCGGGGATCGAACCCGGAACCTCAGGACTACGAATCCCGAGCGCTGTCAACTCAGCCGTCACGATCGTGCAAATATCAACGTTATGGTTAAAATAGAAAGTTATTTTTTTTTACTTTTCATTCCATTGAATCCGGAAATTTTGCTTAAACTAAAACCCAAACATGAAAATCCCTAAGCCTAGTATAAATTATATTATATATATATATATTATATTAGGCCTCATATAGCGTTTCTATAGTTTCGTAAGTTGCATCAGTAACTTAAATATAAATATATATAAAAAATCCGGTTATCCAGATATTATTAAACTTTCTCTTTGTCCACCACCTCCATATTTGTACGACCGAACACAACGTTACTTTCTTTGTACTCTCTTGTACTTTCCTTTCCTAGCATGAAAGTACTCAAAGTACTTTCAGTTTATGAGCTGGGCTGTTGTGTGTGTGTGAGAGAAATACTCATAAGAGTACATTCATCACAGAGTAAAATAGTTCTGGAGTCTGTACAGCCCTGGAAACACAACCCGTAATTGTCTCTATTTTCCCCTTGTTACAACTTGTAATAAAGTTGTTACATCTTGGCTTAACGTGTTTATGACGTATTAGAACGTTGTTACAACTTGCTATATTGGTTGTTATAACTGGTTGGGAAGTGTTAAAACTTGTTCGAACGTTGTACCAACGTTGTAGTTTCGGTGTGTGTTTGGCGGGAATAGATAGCTGACGGCTAGAAAGGCGGGGTCCAAGAGCTAACAGGTCGACCCGGCATAGGAAAAATAACAAATCGACAGACAGATCCCGTCACTGACAGTTTCAGCCAGTCAGAGACAGGTAGAGAGGCAGAACGAGACTGAGGGCCCCTTTCTGTTCGCCTCAAACTGATTGACAGGAGTAAATCTCTCTCTCTCTGTCTCTCTCTGTCTCTCTCTCTCTCTCTGTCTCTCTCTCTCTCTCTGTCTGTCTCTCTCTCTCTCTCTCTCTCTCTCTGTCTCTCTCTCTCTCTGTCTCTCTCTCTTTCTCTCTCTCTCTCTCTCTCTCTCTCTCTCTCTCTCTCTCTCTCTCTCTCTCTCTCTCTCTCTCTCTCTCTCTCTCTCTCTCTCAACGTTTATCCACATTCTTTCCTTCATTCAAGTCTTCCACTCTCTCTATCTCCTCTTTCATTTCAGATTGGATGGTGGGGAGAATAGACCACTGAGATGGCCACTGGGGACGAGGGGTGTGGGGACGATAGATAGTTGGATGAATGGATAGATAGAAGGATAGATAGGATACAGATAGACCCAGTCAATCCCAGGTACCCCTCTAGCATATATATATATATATATATATATATATATATATATATATATATATATATATATATATATATATATATATATATATAAATATATATATATATATATATATATATATATATATATATATATATATATATATATATATATATATATATTATTAAATATGACCGAAAAAGTAAGATTAATAATTCTAACACGAATTTTCTCAATCTTTCGTACATTACGCTTCACTGTTGGAGGTAAATCAAAAATCACTTCTCCAAAATTCATTTTTATTTCTAGTCTGACGCGACACGGGCGCGTTTCGTAAAACTTATTACATTTTCAAAGACTTCACAAATACACAACTGATTAGAACGTATCTCTGATTTTATATCTACATTTGAGTGAGGTGGTAAGGGTGATGTGGCATTAACACAAGACAGAACAGGAGGGGATATTAATAGGGTATTAAAAGTATCAACACAAGACAGAACAGGAACAATGGGTATTGAATAGAAGTGTTTGTAGAAAGCCTATTGGTCCATATTTCTTGATGCTTCTATATTGGAGCGGAGTCTTGAGGTGGGTAGAATATAGTTGTGCAATAATTGGCTGTTGATTGCTGGTGTTGACTTCTTGATGTGTAGTGCCTCGCAAACGTCAAGCCGCCTGCTATCGCTGTATCTATCGATGATTTCTGTGTTGTTTACTAGGATTTCTCTGGCGATGGTTTGGTTATGGGAAGAGATTATATGTTCCTTAATGGAGCCCTGTTGCTTATGCATCGTTAAACGCCTAGAAAGAGATGTTGTTGTCTTGCCTATATACTGGGTTTTTTGGAGCTTACAGTCCCCAAGTGGGCATTTGAAGGCATAGACGACATTAGTCTCTTTTAAAGCGTTCTGTTTTGTGTCTGGAAAGTTTCTCATGAGTAGGCTGGCCGTTTTTCTGGTTTTATAGTAAATCGTCAGTTGTATCCTCTGATTTTTGTCTGTAGGGATAACGTTTCTATTAACAATATATTTCAGGACCCTTTCCTCCGTTTTATGAGCTGTGGAAAAGAAGTTCCTGTACAATAGTCTAATAGGGGGTATAGGTGTTGTGTTAGTTGTCTCTTCAGAGGTTGCATGGCTTTTCACTTTCCTTCTTATGATGTCTTCGATGAAACCATTGGAGAAGCCGTTATTGACTAGGACCTGCCTTTCCCTACAGAGTTCTTCGTCGACTTGCTTCCATTCTGAGCTGTGGCTGAGAGCACGGTCGACGTATGCGTTAACAACACTCCTCTTGTACCTGTCAGGGCAGTCGCTGTTGGCATTTAGGCACATTCCTATGTTTGTTTCCTTAGTGTAGACTGCAGTGTGGAAACCTCCGCCCTTTTCCATGACTGTTACATCTAGAAAAGGCAGCTTCCCATCCTTTTCCGTCTCGTAAGTGAAACGCAGCACAGAACTCTGCTCAAATGCCTCCTTCAGCTTCTGCAGATGTCTGACATCAGGTACCTGTGTAAAAATGTCGTCAACATACCTGCAGTATATGGCCGGTTTCAAGTTCATGTCGACTAAGACTTTTTGCTCGATGGTACCCATGTAGAAGATTGCAAACAGGACACCTAGGGGAGAACCCATGGCGACCCCATCTACTTGCTTATACATGTGCCTATCCGGGCTCAAGAAGAACATGGCGAAAATGAACATCATACTCTCTGACCAAACTAAGTTCCAAAGGGTAACGAAGGACACTACAGCCGAATTAAAAGCAAAGGTCAACAAACTGATCGAAACTGTAAACGCCAAGAAATCCGGACTCCACCTGCCAAAGATCATTGGGGAATATAAACCTGGATATGCGTATGGAAATGTCAAGACGCACAAGCCTGGAAACCCACTTCGGCCAATCATTAGCCAGATACCCACACCCACGTACAGACTGGCAAAGCGACTCAACGGCCTGCTGACTCCTTATGTTCCTTGCGCCTTCAGCCTGAAGTCTCCAAAGGAATTTGTGGACTTACTGCGGGGCACACGGGCCACAGGGATAAGAGCCTCGTTGGACGTAGAATCGCTGTTTACCAACGTACCTGTGGACGAGACAATCGGAATGATAGCCGACAGAGTGTATCGTGATCCAGCCTGTACTCCTCTTGACATGCCAGAAAGTATTCTGAGGAAACTACTCCAAGCTTGTACTAAAGAGGCACCCTTCTTGAGCCCGGATGGGCACATGTATAAGCAAGTAGATAGGGTCGCCATGGGTTCTCCCCTAGGTGTCCTGTTTGCAAACTTCTACATGGGTACCATCGAGCAAAAAGTCTTAGTCGACATGAACTTGAAACCGGCCATATACTGCAGGTATGTTGACGACATTTTTACACAGGTACCTGATGTCAGACATCTGCAGAAGCTGAAGGAGGCATTTGAGCAGAGTTCCGTGCTGCGTTTCACTTACGAGACGGAAAAGGATGGGAAGCTGCCTTTTCTAGATGTAACAGTCATGGAAAAGGGCGGAGGTTTCCACACTGCAGTCTACACTAAGGAAACAAACATAGGAATGTGCCTAAATGCCAACAGCGACTGCCCTGACAGGTACAAGAGGAGTGTTGTTAACGCATACGTCGACCGTGCTCTCAGCCACAGCTCAGAATGGAAGCAAGTCGACGAAGAACTCTGTAGGGTAAGGCAGGTCCTAGTCAATAACGGCTTCTCCAAAGGTTTCATCGAAGACATCATAAGAAGGAAAGTGAAAAGCCATGCAACCTCTGAAGAGACAACTAACACAACACTATACCCCCTATTAGACTATTTTACAGGAACTTCTTTTCCACAGCTCATAAAACGGAGGAAAGGGTCCTGAAAGATATTGTTAATAGAAACGTTATCCCTACAGACAAAAATCAGAGGATACAACTGACGATTTACTATAAAACCAGAAAAACGGCCAGCCTACTCATGAGAAACTCTCCAGACACAAAACAGAACGCTTTAAAAGAGACTAATGTCGTCTATGCCTTCAAATGCCCACTTGGGGACTGTAAGCTCCAAAAAACCCAGTATATAGGCAAGACAACAACATCTCTTTCTAGGCGTTTAACGATGCATAAGCAACAGGGCTCCATTAAGGAACATATAATCTCTTCCCATAACCAAACCATCGCCAGAGAAATCCTAGTAAACAACACAGAAATCATCGATAGATACAGCGATAGCAGGCGGCTTGACGTTTGCGAGGCACTACACATCAAGAAGTCAACACCAGCAATCAACAGCCAATTATTGCACAACTATATTCTACCCACCTCAAGACTCCGCTCCAATATAGAAGCATCAAGAAATATGGACCAATAGGCTTTCTACAAACACTTCTATTCAATACCCATTGTTCCTGTTCTGTCTTGTGTTGATACTTTTAATACCCTATTAATATCCCCTCCTGTTCTGTCTTGTGTTAATGCCACATCACCCTTACCACCTCACTCAAATGTAGATATAAAATCAGAGATACGTTCTAATCAGTTGTGTAATTGTGAAGTCTTTGAAAATGTAATAAGTTTTACGAAACGCGCCCGTGTCGCGTCAGACTAGAAATAAAAATGAATTTTGGAGAAGTGATTTTTTATTTACCTCCAACAGTGAAGCGTAATGTACGAAAGATTGAGAAAATTCGTGTTAGAATTATTAATCTTACTTTTTCGGTCATATTTAATAATATATGTCTACAGGAAAGACTGCTACCAAAATATACTAATATATATATATATATATATATATATATATATATATATATATATATATATATATATATATATATATATATATATCAGAAAACTCCACACCCTTGAAAGATTCGAACCCAGACAGCCATGGTTCCATGCACCTTAGCTTGTCCACTACTTTAACCACTAGATCACAACTGACTGTTAAAAAGAATTGGAAGCCGTTTAACCTTTAACCCAATTTGTTGGCATAAATGTTACTCACATGACCCCAACATGAGAGGTGAGTCGATGGAATATCTGTGTCCAAAAAGGTCTCAGAATGCTCTCTTGTTGGGGCAACAGGCAGGAGTAAAAGGTAAGATGCTCCAGTGGATAAGGGAGTATCTAAGCAACAGGAAACAGCGAGTAACGGTGAGAGGGGAGACATCAGAGTGGCGAGATGTCACCAGCGGAGTCCCACAGGGCTCTGTACTTGGACCCATCCTGTTTCTAAGATATGTAAATTTTGAAGACTTTGTGTAAGGAATCGTTCAGGATCCTGTATACCACGACTATCAAACCAATCCTGGAGTATGCAGCACCAGCCTGGAGTCCATACCTAGGTAAACAGAATACAAACTTAGAGGAGATTCAGAGGTATGCCGTTAAACGTGTCCCAGTACCGAGAGATATGAGCTACGAGGAAAGGTTACGGGAGCTAAACCTCACGTCCGTGGAAGACAAAAGAGTAAGGGGAGACATGATAACCACCTACAAAATTCTCAGGGGAATTGACAGGGTGGACAAAGACAAAATCTTCAGCACGGGTGGGACACGAACTAGGGAACACAGGTGGAAACTTAATACCCAAATGAGCCAAAGAGACATTAAAATGACTTTTCTCCGTGTTTGAGTAGTTAAATATAATGTATTAACCAGTGATGTGGTGCTGGCAGACTCTATACACAGTTTCATATATAGATATGATAGAGCCCAATAGACTCCAGGTGAGTACACACACACCCACACAATTCATCCCAACATTTATTCTCTGAACCGTTTTCAAAACCGACTTTGGAAGCCCCAAACTGGCAGCTATACAGTTCGTTTTGGTCTATGATATTTTTACAATTCAACTTCCCCCCAGTAAAGAAATATTGTTATCGTTGGGGGAGTTCCCAGCCCAAATTGGAATGTAAATTCGTGCTTGTGTCTGCACAAGGCCGACCGATAACACCTTATGGATGGAAGAAATATTAGAGAGGAAAAGTCTAATCAAATTTTGCTTCGAGCCGTGTGAGGCAGTGTCAAGTGGGTCTGTAAGTGGGTTTGTGACCCTCGAGTGTGTTGGTGGGTTCGTGTGTCTGAGAGTCCTTAGGTTCTCGTCTGTGAGTCTTTAGGTCCTCGTATCTGAGTCTTTAGGTCCTCGTATCTGAGTCTTTAGGTCCTCGTATCTGAGTCTTTAGGTCCTCGTATCTGAGTCTGTAGGTCCTCGTATCTGAGTCTTTAGGTCCTCGTATCTGAGTCTTTAGGTCCTCGTATCTGAGTCTTTAGGTCCTCGTATCTGAGTCTTTAGGTCCTCGTATCTGAGTCTTTAGGTCCTCGTATCTGAGTCTTTAGGTCCTCGTATCTGAGTCTTTAGGTCCTCGTATCTGAGAGCCTGTGAGTCCTCATGTCCTCGCATCTGAGAGCCTGGTTGATACCTGGTTGATGGGGTTCTGGGAGTTCTTCTATTCCCCAAGCCCGGCCCGAGGCCAGGCTCGACTTGTGAGAGTTTGGTCCACCAGGCTGTTGCTTGGAGCGGCCCGCAGGCCCACATACCCACCACAACCTGTGAGTTCTCATGTCCTCGTCTGTGAGTCCTCATATTCTCGTATCTGAGAGTCCGTGATGTTGTAAATTGACATCAATAAATGTTCACATCTCATTATATTAGCATGTGTCACTTTGTTTATGTTTCACATCATGCACCAGTTCCTTCACGTGAGACGACGAGCTACTGAATATATGTATATATACATATATATTATATTATATTTACAAGTATTTACAGTCCCACCAACACCACACAGTGTCCTCCTTCTCTAAACTGTGGCCAGTTCCCAGTCAGTCCCAATCCAGTCTCAGCTTCCACCCAATCCTCGTCTCCTGGGAATCTTGATCTCCAGAGATTAACTTGACTGTAATCAAAATACTAACCCGGTGTTAATCCATTAACAACACACACACACTACTCACAACTTGACCATGGCTAGACCGTGAACTACTTAAGTCAGCCTCCAGAACACAACTGCCGCTCCTACTATGCTTGAGCCAAATGCCCAATCGTTGCCACACATCTATACCATACCCTCTGGCCTCCTTCACTAAGTTTTAGCTTTCAAGACCAACTTTCGGCTATAGTTTCGGATCGCGTTTGGTCATTGGTATTAAAACCTGCTTTCCATAACTGCTGTGGGTTAGGTTAAGTATAGGTTAGGTTAGGTTAGGTTAGGTTATTATAAGTAGACTACATCTTACTTGGCAGGGATATGGGGCAAAAATACTTAAATATGAGGACAATGAGCTGGGATATGAGGACAATGAGCTGGGATATGAGGACAATGAGCTGGGATATGAGGACAATGAGCTGGGATATGAGAACAGTGCCATAGAACAGTACACAACCTCTTGGATCATATGGGGATCGAACACCGACCAGCAAGCGGCCCTGGCCGTCACTGACCACGGTCTGGGCTTCGCCTCTAGGGACCTGCCTCATAACTTCAAATAAACTATACTGTAGCCATCCACTCTACAAAAATGAATGTATTGTAACTGTTTATACAGTAACTGCAGAATTTATTTAGTAAATACAGTATCCAAAATCATTGTGTATTAATAAAACAGTCAAGAATAATAAAAGCTTTAGTTCCCCAAAGTCTAGAAAGTGACGTACTAAAATGCCCTCCCCTTATCCTAACCTACCAGAGGACCCAAAACAGAAAACGGGACAATACGTTAATGTTGTTAGAAGGTTTCTAGACTACTAACGAGCCTGTCTGAGGTGTTCAGAGGGTTACTATAGAGTATCTTGTGTGAATATCTCTCTCTAGCTCTCTCTCTCTCTCTCTCTCTCTCTCTCTCTCTCTCTCTCTCTCTCTCTCTCTCTCTCTAGCTCTCTCTCTCTCTCTCTCTCTCTCTCTCTCTCTCTCTCTCTCTCTCTCTAGCTCTCTCTCTCTCTCTCTCTCTCTCTCTCTCTCTCTCTCTCTCTCTCTCTCTCTCTAGCTCTCTCTCTCTCTCTCTCTCTCTCTCTCTCTCTCTCTCTCTCTAGCTCTCTCTCTCTCTCTCTCTCTCTCTCTCTCTCTCTCTCTCTCTCTCTCTCTCTCTCTCTCTCTCTCTCTCTCTAGCTCTCTCTCTCTCTCTCTCTAGCTCTCTCTCTAGCTCTCTCTCTCTCTCTCTCTAGCTCTCTCTCTCTCTCTCTCTCTCTCTCTCTCTCTCTAGCTCTCTCTCTCTCTCTCTCTCTCTCTCTCTCTCTCTCTCTCTAGCTCTCTCTCTCTCTCTCTCTCTCTCTCTCTCTCTCTCTCTCTCTCTCTCTCTCTCTCTAGCTCTCTCTCTCTCTCTCTCTCTAGCTCTCTCTCTCTCTCTCTCTCTAGCTCTCTCTCTCTCTCTCTCTCTCTCTCTCTCTCTCTCTCTCTCAACCTCTCTCTCTCTCTAGCTCTCTCTCTCTCTCTCTACCTCTCCTTACAAATGCCTCCTGTGACCACAGGAATTCTACGTCCAAACCAAACCAAATGAGGCAGATGCGGATGGGAAGAACCGGTTCCAATAGAGGCCTAAGAGGGCCTCTATAAGCCTATAAGAAACCGGAGACCCACAATTAGGACCGGCCTCCAGGGGGCCAATCAGGGCCCACACCTTCTGATTGGCCATCTTGCTTGTTCCCTCTTGAGTGATTACTGAGGCCTCTATCCCCCCTGATGTTTGTGTCCCCCCTGATGTTTGTGTTCCCCCTGATGTTTGTGTCCCCCCTGATGTTTGTGCCCCCCCCTGATGTTTGTGTCCCCCTGATGTTTGTCCCCCCCTGATGTTTGTGTCCCCCCCCTGATGTTTGTGTCCCCCCCCCCTGATGTTTGTGTCCCCCCCCCCTGATGTTTGTGCCCCCCTGATGTTTGTGTCCCCCCTGATGTTTGTGTCCCCCTGATGTTTGTGTCCCCCCCTGATGTTTGTGTCCCCCTGATGTTTGTGTCCCCCCTGATGTTTGTGTCCCCCTGATGTTTGTGTCCCCCCTGATGTTTGTGTCCCCCTAATGTTTGTGTCCCCCTGATGTTTGTGTCCCCCTGATGTTTGTGTCCCCCTGATGTTTGTGTCCCCCCCCTGATGTTTGTGTCCCCCTGATGTTTGTGTCCCCCCTGATGTTTGTGTCCCCCTAATGTTTGTGTCCACCCTGATGTTTGTGTTCCCTCCTGATGTTTGTGTCCCCCCTGATGTTTGTGTCCCCTCTGATGTTTGTGTCCCCCCTGATGTTTGTGTCTCCCCCTGATGTTTGTGTCCCCCCTGATGTTTGTGTCCCCCCTGATGTTTGTGTCCCCTCTGATGTTTGTGTCCCCCCTGATGTTTGTGTCTCCCCCTGATGTTTGTGTCCCCCCTGATGTTTGTGTCCCCCCTGATGTTTGTGTCCCCTCTGATGTTTGTGTCCCCCCTGATGTTTGTGACTCCCCCTGATGTTTGTGTTCCCCCTGATGTTTGTGTCCCCCCTGATGTTTGTGTCCCCCCTGATGTTTGTGTCCCCCTGACGTTTGTGTCCCCCCTGATGTTTGTGTCCCCCTGATGTTTGTGTCCCCCCTGATGTTTGTGTCTCCCCCTGATGTTTGTTTCCCCCCTGATGTTTGTGTCCCCCCTGATGTTTGTGTCCCCCCTGATGTTTGTGTCCCCCTGATGTTTGTGTCCCCCCTGATGTTTGTGTCCCACTGATGTTAGTGTCCCCCTGATGTTTGTGTCCCCCTGATGTTTGTGTCCCATCTGATGTTTGTGTCCCCCCTGATGTTTGTGTCCCCCCTGATGTTTGTGTCCCCCTGATGTTTGTGTCCCCCCCTGATGTTTGTGTCTCCCCCTGATGTTTGTGTCCCCCCTGATGTTTGTGTCCCCCCTGATGTTTGTGTCCCCCCTGATGTTTGTGTCCCCCTGATGTTTGTGTCCCCCTGATGTTTGTGTCCAACTGATGTTTGTGTCCCCCTGATGTTTGTGTCCCCCCTGATGTTTGTGTCCAACTGATGTTTGTGTCCCCCTGATGTTTGTGTCCCCCCTGATGTTTGTGTCCAACTGATGTTTGTGTCCCCCTGATGTTTGTGTCCCCCCTGATGTTTGTGTCCCCCCTGATGTTTGTGTCCCCCCCTGATGTTTGTGTCCCCCCTGATGTTTGTGTCCCCCTGATGTTTGTGTCCCCCTGATGTTTGTGTCCCCCTGATGTTTGTGTCCCCCCTGATGTTTGTGTCCCCCCCTGATGTTTGTGTCTCTCCCTGATGTTTGTGTCCCCCTGATGTTTGTGTCCCCCCTGATGTTTGTGTCCCCCTGATGTTTGTGTCCCCCTGATGTTTGTGTCCCCCTGATGTTTGTCTCCCCCTGATGTTTGTGTCCCCTGATGTTTGTGTCCCCCCTGATGTTTGTGTCTCCCTGATGTTTGTCTCCCCCTGATGTTTGTGTCCCCCCTGATGTTTGTGTCCCCCCTGATGTTTGTGTCCCCCTGATGTTTGTGTCCCCCTGATGTTTGTGTCCCCCTGATGTTTGTGTCTCCCCTAATGTTTGTGTTCCCCCTGATGTTTGTGTCCCCCTGATGTTTGTGTCCCCCTGATGTTTGTGTCCCCTCTGATGTTTGTGTCCCCCCTGATGTTTGTGTCCCCCTGATGTTTGTGTCCCCCTGATGTTTGTGTCCCCCTGATGTTGTGTCCCCCTGATGTTTGTGTCCCCCTGATGTTTGTGTCCCCCCCTGATAATTGTGTCCCCTCTGATGTTTGTGTCCCCCCCCCCCTGATGTTTGTGTCCCCCCCTGATAATTGTGTCCCCTCTGATGTTTGTGTCCCCCCCCCTGATGTTTGTGTCCCCCTGATGTTTGTGTCCCCCCTGATGTTTGTGTCCCCCTGATGTTTGTGTCCCCCCTGATGTTTGTGTCCCCCCCTGATGTTTGTGTCTCTCCCTGATGTTTGTGTCCCCCTGATGTTTGTGTCCCCCCTGATGTTTGTGTCCCCCTGATGTTTGTGTCCCCCTGATGTTTGTGTCCCCCTGATGTTTGTGTCCCCCTGATGTTTGTGTCCCCTGATGTTTGTGTCCCCCCTGATGTTTGTGTCTCCCTGATGTTTGTCTCCCCCTGATGTTTGTGTCCCCCCTGATGTTTGTGTCCCCCCTGATGTTTGTGTCCCCCTGATGTTTGTGTCCCCCTGATGTTTGTGTCCCCCTGATGTTTGTGTCTCCCCTAATGTTTGTGTTCCCCCTGATGTTTGTGTCCCCCTGATGTTTGTGTCCCCCCTGATGTTTGTGTCCCCCCTGATGTTTGTGTCCCCCCTGATGTTTGTGTCCCCCTGATGTTTGTGTCCCCCTGATGTTTGTGTCCCCCTGATGTTGTGTCCCCCTGATGTTTGTGTCCCCCTGATGTTTGTGTCCCCCCCTGATAATTGTGTCCCCTCTGATGTTTGTGTCCCCCCCCTAATGTTTGTGTCCCCCCTGATGTTTGTGTCCCCTCTGATGTTTGTGTCCCCAGCTGATGTTTGTGTCCCCCCCTGATGTTTGTGTCCCCCTGATGTTTGTGTCCCCTCTGATGTTTGTGTCCCCCGCTGATGTTTGTGTCCCCCTGATGTTTGTGTCCCACCTGATGTTTGTGTCCCCCTGATGTTTGTGTCCCCCTGATGTTTGTGTTCCCCCCTGATGTTTGTGTCCCCCCTGATGTTTGAATCACCCCTGATGTTTGTGTCCCCCCTGATGTTTGTGTCCCCCTGATGTTTGTGTTCCCCTCTGATGTTTGTGTCCCCCCTGATGTTTGTATCCCCCCTGATGTTTGTGTCCCCCTGATGTTTGTGTCCCCCCTGATGTTTGTGTCCCCCTGATGTTTGTGTCCCCCTGATGTTTGTGTTCCCCCCTGATGTTTGTGTCCTCCCTGATGTTTGTATCCCCCCTGATGTTTGTGTCCCCCCTGATGTTTGTGTCCCCCTGATGTTTGTGTTCCCCTCTGATGTTTGTGTCCCCCTGATGTTTGTATCCCCCCTGATGTTTGTGTCCCCCCTGATGTTTGTGTCCCCCTGATGTTTGTGTCCCCCTGATGTTTGTGTCCCCCCTGATGTTTGTGTCCCCCTGATGTTTGTGTCCCCCCTGATGTTTGTGTTCCCCCTGATGTTTGTGTCCCACCTGATGTTTGTGTCCCCCTGATGTTTGTGTCCCCCCTGATGTTTGTGTTCCCCCTGATGTTTGTGTCCCCCTGATGTTTGTGTCCCCTGATGTTTGTGTTCCCCTGATGTTTGTGTCCCCCTGATGTTTGTGTCCCCCCTGATGTTTGTGTTCCCCCTGATTTTTGTGTCCCCCCTGATGTTTGTGTCCCCCCTGATGTTTGTGTCCCCCTGATGTTTGTGTCCCCCCTGATGTATGTGTCCCCCTGATGTTTGTGTCCCCCCTGATGTTTGTGTCCCCCCTGATGTTTGTGTTCCCCCTGATGTTTGTGTCCCCCCTGATGTTTGTGTCCCCCCCCTTGTTTGTGTCCCCCTGATGTTTGTGTCCCCCCTGATGTTTGTGTCCCCCTGATGTTTGTGTCCCCCTGATGTTTGTGTCCCCCCTGATGTTTGTGTTCCCCCTGATGTTTGTGTCCCCCCTAATGTTTGTGTTCCCCTGAAGTTTGTGTCCCCCTGATGTTTGTGTCCCCCCTGATCTTTGTGTTCCCCCTGATGTTTGTGTCCCCCCTGATGTTTGTGTCCCCCTGATGTTTGTGTCCCCCCTGATGTTTGTGTCCCCCTGATGTTTGTGTCCCCCCTGATGTTTGTGTCCCCCCCTGATGTTTGTGTCCTGATGTTTGTGTCCCCCCTGATGTTTGTGTCCCCCCTGATGTTTGTGTCCCCCCTGATGTTTGTGTCCCCCCTGATGTTTGTGTTCCCCCTGATGTTTGTGTCCCCCCTGATGTTTGTGTCCCCCTGATGTTTGTGTTCCCCCTGATGTTTGTGTCCCCCCTGATGTTTGTGTTCCCCCTGATGTTTGTGTCCCACCTGATGTTTGTGTCACCCTGATGTTTGTGTCCCCCCTGATGTTTGTGTTCCCCCTGATGTTTGTGTCCCCCCTGATGTTTGTGTCCCCCTGATGTTTGTCTCCCTCTGCTAACTCCAGGACCAATAGTCCGGTAGTTAGACCAGTAGTCTGGTAGTTAGACTAGTAGTCTGGTAGTTAGACCAGTAGTCCGGTAGTTAGACCAGTAGTCTGGTAGTTAGACCAGTAGTCTGGCAGTTAGACCAGTAGTCCGGTAGTTAGACCAGTAGTCTGGTAGTTAGAGTAGTAGTCTGGTAGTTAGACCAGTAGTCCGGTAGTTAGTCCAGCAGTCTGGTAGTTAGACCAGTAGTTCGGTAGTTAGACCAGTAGTCCAGTAGTTAGACCAGTAGTCCGGTAGTTTGACCAGTAGTCCAGTAGTTAGACCAGTAGTCCGGTAGTTAGTCCAGTAGTCTGGTAGTTAGACCAGTAGTCTGGTAGTTAGACCAGTAATCCGGTAGTTAGACTAGTAGTCTGGTAGTTAGACCAGTAGTCTGGCAATTAGACCAGTAGTCCGGTTGTTAGACCAGTAGTCCGGTAGTTAGTCCAGTTGTCTGGTAGTTAAACCAGTAGTCCGGTAGTTAGTCCAGTAGTCTGGTAGTTAGACCAGTAGTCTGGAAGTTAGACCTGTAGTCCGGTAGTTAGACCAGTAGTCCAGTAGTTAGACCAGTAGTCCGGTAGTTAGACCAGTAGTCCGGTAGTTAGTCCAGTAGTCTGGTAGTTAGACCAGTAGTCTGGTAGTTAGACCAGTAGTCTGGTAGTTAGACCAGTAGTCCAGTAGTTAGACCAGTAGTCCAGTAGTAAGACCAGTAGTCCTGGAGTCAGACCAGTAGTCCGGTAGTTAGACCAGTAGTCCTGGAGTTAGACCAGTAGTTCTGTAGTTAGACCAGTAGTCCAGTAGTTAGACCAGTAGTCCTGGAGTTAGACCAGTAGTCTGGTAGTTAGACCAGTAGTCTGGTAGTTAGACCAGTAGTCCAGTAGTTAGACCAGTAATCCAGTAGTTAGACTAGTAGTCCTGGAGTTAGACCAGTAGTCTGGTAGTTAGACCAGTAGTCCGGTAGTTAGACCAGTAGTCCAGTAGTTAGACCAGTAGTCTGGTAGTTAGACCAGTAGTCTGGTAGTTAGACCAGTAGTCCAGTAGTTAGACCAGTAGTCTGGTAGTTAGACCACTAGTCCAGTAGTTAGACCAGTAGTCCAGTAGTTAGACCA
Organism: Procambarus clarkii; assembly: GCF_040958095.1. NCBI lineage: Eukaryota > Metazoa > Arthropoda > Malacostraca > Decapoda > Cambaridae > Procambarus > Procambarus clarkii. The sequence goes on along the minus strand of NC_091153.1, from coordinate 46,152,792 downwards.
GTAGTCCGGTAGTTAGTCCAGTAGTCCAGTAGTTAGACCAGTAGTCCAGTAGTTAGACCAGTAGTCTGGTAGTTAGTCCAGTAGTCCGGTAGTTAGACCAGTAGTCTGATAGACCAGTAGTCCGGTAGTTAGTCCAGTAGTTTGGTAGTTAGACCAGTAGTCTGGTAGTTAGACCAGTAGTCCAGTAGTTAGACGAGAAGTCTGGTAGTTAGACCAGTTGTCTGGTAGTTAGACCAGTAGTCCAGTAGTTAGACCAGTAGTCCAGTAGTTAGACCAGTAGTCTGGTAAGACCAGTAGTCCTGGAGTTAGACCAGTAGTCTGGTAGTTAGACCAGTAATCTGGTAGTTAGACCAGTAGTCCTGGAGTTAGACCAGTAGTCTGGTAGTTAAACCAGTAGTCCGGTAGTTAGACCAGTAGTCCAGTAGGTAGACCAGTAGTCCTGGAGTTAGACCAGTAGTCCTGGAGTTAGACCAGTAGTCTGGTAGTTAGACCAGTAGTCTGGTAGTTAGACCAGTAGTCTGGTAGTTAGACCAGTAGTCCTGGAGTTAGACCAGTAGTCTGGTAGTTAGACCAGTAGTCTGGTAGTTAGACCAGTAGTCCTGGAGTTAGACCAGTAGTCTGGTAGTTAGACCAGTAGTCTGGTAGTTAGATCAGTAGTCCTGGAGTTAGACCAGTAGTCCTGGAGTTAGACCAGTAGTCTGGTACAACTATTTAACACCGGGAAGGGATCAGGATAAGGATTTGGGATGGGATGGGGAGGAATGGTGCCAAACCACTTGGACGGTCGGGGATTGAACGCCTAGGACTGCTACTGTGCATTTAAATTACTAACTTACCTGAGAGTCTATATCCCTACATGTCAATGTTTGTGTATACTGGTAATGTGAGGATCATACAGAAGATCATACATGCCCATTTGTTTCCGCCTCCACCAGGGATCGAACCTGGAACCTTAAACTACGACGAATCCCGTTAGACCAGTAGTCCAGTAGTTAGACGAGAAGTCTGGTAGTTAGACCAGTTGTCTGGTAGTTAGACCAGTAGTCCAGTAGTTAGACCAGTAGTCCAGTAGTTAGACCAGTAGTCTGGTAAGACCAGTAGTCCTGGAGTTAGACCAGTAGTCTGGTAGTTAGACCAGTAATCTGGTAGTTAGACCAGTAGTCCTGGAGTTAGACCAGTAGTCTGGTAGTTAAACCAGTAGTCCGGTAGTTAGACCAGTAGTCCAGTAGGTAGACCAGTAGTCCTGGAGTTAGACCAGTAGTCCTGGAGTTAGACCAGTAGTCTGGTAGTTAGACCAGTAGTCTGGTAGTTAGACCAGTAGTCTGGTAGTTAGACCAGTAGTCCTGGAGTTAGACCAGTAGTCTGGTAGTTAGACCAGTAGTCTGGTAGTTAGACCAGTAGTCCTGGAGTTAGACCAGTAGTCTGGTAGTTAGACCAGTAGTCTGGTAGTTAGATCAGTAGTCCTGGAGTTAGACCAGTAGTCCTGGAGTTAGACCAGTAGTCCGGTAGTTAGACCAGTAGTCTGGTAGTTAGACCAGTAGTCTGGTAGTTAGACCAGTAGTCTGGTAGTTAGACTAGTAGTCCTGGAGTTAGACCAGTAGTTCTGGAGTTAGACCAGTAGTCTGGTAGTTAGACCAGTAGTCCGGTAGTTAGACCAGTAATCCGGTAGTTAAACCAGTAGTCTGGTAGTTAGACCAGTAGTCTGGTAGTTAGACCAGTAGTCCTGGAATTAGACCAGTAGTCTGGTAGTTAGACCAGTAGTCTGGTAGTTAGACCAGACTAAAGAGTCAGAGAGAGAGAGAAAGACCTGGTAGTCTGGTAGTTAGACCAGTAGTCTGGTAGTTAGACCAGTAGTCCTGGAGTTAGATCAGTAGTCTGGTAGTTAGACCAGTAGTCTGGTAGTTAGACCAGTAGTCCGGTAGTTAAACCAGTAGTTAGACCAGTAGGGGTTATGATCACCACGTCCAAGATTCTTAGAGGAATTGATAGGGTAGATAAAGACGGGCTATTTAACACAAGGGGAACACGCACAAGGGGACACAGGTGGAAACTGAGTGCCCAAATGAGCCAGAGATATTAGAAAGAACTTTTTTAGTGTCAGAGTAGTTGACAAATTTGACTCCATACAAAGTTTCAAGTGTAGATATGATAGAGCCCAATAGGCTCAGGAACCTGTACACCGGTTGATTGACGGTTGAGAGGCGGGACGAAAGAGCTAAAGCTCAACCCCCACAAGCACAACTAGGTGAGTATACTCACACTCTGTCTAACTCCCAGGTACCTATTTACTGTTAGGTGATCAGGGCATCAGGGTGAAAGAAACTCTGCCCATTTGTTTCCGCCTCCACCAGGGATCGAACCTGGAACCTTAAACTACGGCGAATCCCGTTAGACCAGTAGTCCAGTAGTTAGACGAGAAGTCTGGTAGTTAGACCAGTTGTCTGGTAGTTAGACCAGTAGTCCAGTAGTTAGACCAGTAGTCCAGTAGTTAGACCAGTAGTCTGGTAAGACCAGTAGTCCTGGAGTTAGACCAGTAGTCTGGTAGTTAGACCAGTAATCTGGTAGTTAGACCAGTAGTCCTGGAGTTAGACCAGTAGTCTGGTAGTTAAACCAGTAGTCCGGTAGTTAGACCAGTAGTCCAGTAGGTAGACCAGTAGTCCTGGAGTTAGACCAGTAGTCCTGGAGTTAGACCAGTAGTCTGGTAGTTAGACCAGTAGTCTGGTAGTTAGACCAGTAGTCTGGTAGTTAGACCAGTAGTCCTGGAGTTAGACCAGTAGTCTGGTAGTTAGACCAGTAGTCTGGTAGTTAGACCAGTAGTCCTGGAGTTAGACCAGTAGTCTGGTAGTTAGACCAGTAGTCTGGTAGTTAGATCAGTAGTCCTGGAGTTAGACCAGTAGTCCTGGAGTTAGACCAGTAGTCCGGTAGTTAGACCAGTAGTCTGGTAGTTAGACCAGTAGTCTGGTAGTTAGACCAGTAGTCTGGTAGTTAGACTAGTAGTCCTGGAGTTAGACCAGTAGTTCTGGAGTTAGACCAGTAGTCTGGTAGTTAGACCAGTAGTCCGGTAGTTAGACCAGTAATCCGGTAGTTAAACCAGTAGTCTGGTAGTTAGACCAGTAGTCTGGTAGTTAGACCAGTAGTCCTGGAATTAGACCAGTAGTCTGGTAGTTAGACCAGTAGTCTGGTAGTTAGACCAGACTAAAGAGTCAGAGAGAGAGAGAAAGACCTGGTAGTCTGGTAGTTAGACCAGTAGTCTGGTAGTTAGACCAGTAGTCCTGGAGTTAGATCAGTAGTCTGGTAGTTAGACCAGTAGTCTGGTAGTTAGACCAGTAGTCCGGTAGTTAAACCAGTAGTCCTGTAGTTAGACCAGTAGTCCTGGAGTTAGATCAGTAGTCTGGTAGTTAGACCAGTAGTCTGGTAGTTAGACCAGTAGTCCGGTAGTTAAACCAGTAGTCCTGTAGTTAGACCAGTAGTCCTGGAGTTAGACCAGTAGTCCTGTAGTTAAACCAGTAGTCTGGTAGTTAGACTAGTAGTCCTGGAGTTAGACCAGTAGTCCTGGAGTTAGACCAGTAGTCCTGTAGTTAGACCAGTAGTCCTGTAGTTAGACCAGTAGTCCTGTAGTTAGACCAGTAGTCCTGGAGTTAGACCAGTAGTCCTGTAGTTAGACCAGTAGTCCTGGAGTTAGACCAGTAGTGCTGTAGTTAGACCAGTAGTCCTGTAGTTAGACCAGTAGTCCTGTAGTTAGACCAGTAGTCCTGTAGTTAGACCAGTAGTCCTGGAGTTAGACCAGTAGTCCTGGAGTTAGACCAGTAGTCCTGTAGTTAGACCAGTAGTCCTGTAGTTAGACCAGTAGTCCTGTAGTTAGACCAGTAGTCCTGGAGTTAGACCAGTAGTCCTGTAGTTAGACCAGTAGTCCTGGAGTTAGAAGAGTAGTCCTGTAGTTAGACCAGTAGTCCTGTAGTTAGACCAGTAGTCCTGTAGTTAGACCAGTAGTCCTGGAGTTAGACCAGTAGTCCTGTAGTTAGACCAGTAGTCCTGGAGTTAGACCAGTAGTCCTGTAGTACAGTACCCCATAAAAGGCTGATGCATAAGCTGGAGAAACAGGCAGGAGTAACTGCTAGGGTGCTCCAGTGGATAAGGGAGTACCTAAGCAATAGGAAGCAGAGAGTTACAGTGAGGGGTGAGATCTCAGATTGGCGTGAAGTCACCAGTGGAGTCCCACAGGGCTCTGTACTCGGACCGATCTTGTTTCTGATATACGTAAATGATCTCCCAGAGGGTATGGACTCATTCCTCTCAATGTTTGCTGACGACGCCAAAATTATGAGAAGGATTAAGACAGAGGAGGACAGCTTGAGGCTTCAAGAAGACCTGGACAAGCTGCAGGAATGGTCGAACAAATGGCTGTTAGAGTTTAACCCAAGCAAATGTAATGTAATAAAGATAGGTGTGAGGGATCAGGAGACCAGATACAAGGTATCATTTAGAAGATGAAATACTTAAAGAGTCAGAGAGAGAGAGAAAGACCTGGTAGTCTGGTAGTTAGACCAGTAGTCTGGTAGTTAGACCAGTAGTCCTGGAGTTAGATCAGTAGTCTGGTAGTTAGACCAGTAGTCTGGTAGTTAGACCAGTAGTCCGGTAGTTAAACCAGTAGTCCTGTAGTTAGACCAGTAGTCCTGGAGTTAGACCAGTAGTCCTGTAGTTAAACCAGTAGTCTGGTAGTTAGACTAGTAGTCCTGGAGTTAGACCAGTAGTCCTGGAGTTAGACCAGTAGTCCTGTAGTTAGACCAGTAGTCCTGTAGTTAGACCAGTAGTCCTGTAGTTAGACCAGTAGTCCTGGAGTTAGACCAGTAGTCCTGTAGTTAGACCAGTAGTCCTGGAGTTAGACCAGTAGTGCTGTAGTTAGACCAGTAGTCCTGTAGTTAGACCAGTAGTCCTGTAGTTAGACCAGTAGTCCTGTAGTTAGACCAGTAGTCCTGGAGTTAGACCAGTAGTCCTGGAGTTAGACCAGTAGTCCTGTAGTTAGACCAGTAGTCCTGTAGTTAGACCAGTAGTCCTGTAGTTAGACCAGTAGTCCTGGAGTTAGACCAGTAGTCCTGTAGTTAGACCAGTAGTCCTGGAGTTAGAAGAGTAGTCCTGTAGTTAGACCAGTAGTCCTGTAGTTAGACCAGTAGTCCTGTAGTTAGACCAGTAGTCCTGGAGTTAGACCAGTAGTCCTGTAGTTAGACCAGTAGTCCTGGAGTTAGACCAGTAGTCCTGTAGTTAGACCAGTAGTCCTGGAGTTAGACCAGTAGTCCTGTAGTTAGACCAGTAGTCCTGGAGTTATAGCAGTAGTCCTGTAGTTAGACCAGTAGTCCTGTAGTTAGACCAGTAGTCCTGGAGTTAGACCAGTAGTCCTGGAGTTAGACCAGTAGTCCTGGAGTTAGACCAGTAGTCCTGTAGTTAGACCAGTAGTCCTGTAGTTAGACCAGTAGTCCTGTAGTTAGACCAGTAGTCCTGGAGTTAGACCAGTAGTCCTGGAGTTAGACCAGTAGTCCTGTAGTTAGACCAGTAGTCCTGTAGTTAGACCAGTAGTCCTGTAGTTAGACCAGTAGTCCTGGAGTTAGACCAGTAGTCCTGTAGTTAGACCAGTAGTCCTGGAGTTAGACGAGTAGTCCTGTAGTTAGACCAGTAGTCCTGTAGTTAGACCAGTAGTCCTGTAGTTAGACCAGTAGTCCTGGAGTTAGACCAGTAGTCCTGTAGTTAGACCAGTAGTCCTGGAGTTAGAGCAGTAGTCCTGTAGTTAGACCAGTAGTCCTGTAGTTAGACCAGTAGTCCTGGAGTTAGACCAGTAGTCCTGGAGTTAGACCAGTAGTCCTGTAGTTAGACCAGTAGTCCTGTAGTTAGACCAGTAGTCCTGGAGTTAGACCAGTAGTCCTGTAGTTAGACCAGTAGTCCTGTAGTTAGACCAGTAGTCCTGTAGTTAGACCAGTAGTCCTGTAGTTAGACCAGTAGTCCTGGAGTTAGACCAGTAGTCCTGTAGTTAGACCAGTAGTCCTGGAGTTAGACCAGTAGTCCTGTAGTTAGACCAGTAGTCCTGGAGTTAGACCAGTAGTCCTGTAGTTAGACCAGTAGTCCTGTAGTTAGACCAGTAGTCCTGGAGTTAGACCAGTAGTCCTGTAGTTAGACCAGTAGTCCTGGAGTTAGACCAGTAGTCCTCGCTCGACCCAACGCCCCACAAGAGGCAGGTCTAAAAATATCTCCCTCGCTGGAAGCACCAAAAATATAACATAGCAATGATTTTCTCCGCGAAGCTTCGAAATACATACATGTGTAAACCATCATTCCCAAGTTTACCACCACCGCAAACCCAATGGAAGCCCCCCCCCCTAAAACATGACCTATCCTATTATATATATATATATATATATATATATATATATATATATATATATATATATATATATATATACATATATATATATATATATACAGTATATACATATATATATATATATATATATATATATATATATATATATATATATATATATATATATATATATATATATATACATATATATACAGTATATACATATATATATATATATATATATATATATATATATATATATATATATATATATATACATATATATATACATATATATATATATACTAGTATATTTTGGTAGCAGTCTTTCCTGTAGACATATATTATTAAATATGACCGAAAAAGTAAGATTAATAATTCTAACACGAATTTTCTCAATCTTTCGTACATTACGCTTCACTGTTGGAGGTAAATAAAAAATCACTTCTCCAAAATTCATTTTTATTTCTAGTCTTACGCGACACGGGCGCGTTTCGTAAAACTTATTACATTTTCAAAGACTTCACAAATACACAACTGATTAGAACGTATCTCTGATTTTATATCTACATTTGAGTGAGGTGGGAAGGGTGATGTGGCATTAACACAAGACAGAACAGGAGGGGATATTAATAGGGTATTAAAAGTATCAACACAAGACAGAACAGAAACAATGGGTATTGAATAGAAGTGTTTGTAGAAAGCCTATTGGTCCATATTTCTTGATGCTTCTATATTGGAGCGGAGTCTTGAGGTGGGTAGAATATAGTTGTGCAATAATTGGCTGTTGATTGCTGGTGTTGACTTCTTGATGTGTAGTGCCTCGCAAACGTCAAGCCGCCTGCTATCGCTGTATCTATCGATGATTTCTGTGTTGTTTACTAGGATTTCTCTGGCGATGGTTTGGTTATGGGAAGAGATTATATGTTCCTTAATGGAGCCCTGTTGCTTATGCATCGTTAAACGCCTAGAAAGAGATGTTGTTGTCTTGCCTATATACTGGGTTTTTTGGAGCTTACAGTCCCCAAGTGGGCATTTGAAGGCATAGACGACATTAGTCTCTTTTAAAGCGTTCTGTTTTGTGTCTGGAGAGTTTCTCATGAGTAGGCTGGCCGTTTTTCTGGTTTTATAGTAAATCGTCAGTTGTATCCTCTGATTTTTGTCTGTAGGGATAACGTTTCTATTAACAATATCTTTCAGGACCCTTTCCTCCGTTTTATGAGCTGTGGAAAAGAAGTTCCTGTAAAATAGTCTAATAGGGGGTATAGGTGTTGTGTTAGTTGTCTCTTCAGAGGTTGCATGGCTTTTCACTTTTCTTCTTATGATGTCTTCGATGAAACCATTGGAGAAGCCGTTATTGACTAGGACCTGCCTTACCCTACAGAGTTCTTCGTCGACTTGCTTCCATTCTGAGCTGTGGCTGAGAGCACGGTCGACGTATGCGTTAACAACACTCCTCTTGTACCTGTCAGGGCAGTCGCTGTTGGCATTTAGGCACATTCCTATGTTTGTTTCCTTAGTGTAGACTGCAGTGTGGAAACCTCCGCCCTTTTCCATGACTGTTACATCTAGAAAAGGCAGCTTCCCATCCTTTTCCGTCTCGTAAGTGAAACGCAGCACGGAACTCTGCTCAAATGCCTCCTTCAGCTTCTGCAGATGTCTGACATCAGGTACCTGTGTAAAAATGTCGTCAACATACCTGCAGTATATGGCCGGTTTCAAGTTCATGTCGACTAAGACTTTTTGCTCGATGGTACCCATGTAGAAGTTTGCAAACAGGACACCTAGGGGAGAACCCATGGCGACCCCATCTACTTGCTTATACATGTGCCCATCCGGGCTCAAGAAGGGTGCCTCTTTAGTACAAGCTTGGAGTAGTTTCCTCAGAATACTTTCTGGCATGTCAAGAGGAGTACAGGCTGGATCACGATACACTCTGTCGGCTATCATTCCGATTGTCTCGTCCACAGGTACGTTGGTAAACAGCGATTCTACGTCCAACGAGGCTCTTATCCCTGTGGCCCGTGTGCCCCGCAGTAAGTCCACAAATTCCTTTGGAGACTTCAGGCTGAAGGCGCAAGGAACATAAGGAGTCAGCAGGCCGTTGAGTCGCTTTGCCAGTCTGTACGTGGGTGTGGGTATCTGGCTAATGATTGGCCGAAGTGGGTTTCCAGGCTTGTGCGTCTTGACATTTCCATACGCATATCCAGGTTTATATTCCCCAATGATCTTTGGCAGGTGGAGTCCGGATTTCTTGGCGTTTACAGTTTCGATCAGTTTGTTGACCTTTGCTTTTAATTCGGCTGTAGTGTCCTTCGTTACCCTTTGGAACTTAGTTTGGTCAGAGAGTATGATGTTCATTTTCGCCAGATATTCGTCTTTTTTAAGAATGACATATATAGCAACATATATATGGAGAAATAGCAACATCGACCATAGTATCCGTACCCGCATTGAACAACACCTCGACATCCTCACAGACCAACATCACCTCAGCACTGAAACAAGGATTATCAAGAAACTAACAACATTATATGGAGGACCTATGGCAATTCCACGACCAAGAGATGGCTTCCTGAACCTTGCAGGAATTAACCTCACTGAGGACCAAGTCACTCTCCTAAATCTGGGCATAAACTGTCATGTTATGTCCAGACCGAGTGAAATGGCCCGGAAAGTAGAGTTGGAGATTCTGTTGGACGACATATTCGACCTCGAGACACAAAAGAAGGTCACTACCAAAGATACCTTACAAGCAGAACTTATTGCAGAAGGAGGTAAGAATCGAGGCAACTACAGAAGCACCATACTGTCCCCCGAGCTTAAAGCGGCAGCTAAAAGCCTTCGTGAGAACAAGGAGATAGTTGTCAGGAGAGGTGACAAGTCGCCAATATATGTCATTCTTAAAAAAGACGAATATCTGGCGAAAATGAACATCATACTCTCTGACCAAACTAAGTTCCAAAGGGTAACGAAGGACACTACAGCCGAATTAAAAGCAAAGGTCAACAAACTGATCGAAACTGTAAACGCCAAGAAATCCGGACTCCACCTGCCAAAGATCATTGGGGAATATAAACCTGGATATGCGTATGGAAATGTCAAGACGCACAAGCCTGGAAACCCACTTCGGCCAATCATTAGCCAGATACCCACACCCACGTACAGACTGGCAAAGCGACTCAACGGCCTGCTGACTCCTTATGTTCCTTGCGCCTTCAGCCTGAAGTCTCCAAAGGAATTTGTGGACTTACTGCGGGGCACACGGGCCACAGGGATAAGAGCCTCGTTGGACGTAGAATCGCTGTTTACCAACGTACCTGTGGACGAGACAATCGGAATGATAGCCGACAGAGTGTATCGTGATCCAGCCTGTACTCCTCTTGACATGCCAGAAAGTATTCTGAGGAAACTACTCCAAGCTTGTACTAAAGAGGCACCCTTCTTGAGCCCGGATGGGCACATGTATAAGCAAGTAGATGGGGTCGCCATGGGTTCTCCCCTAGGTGTCCTGTTTGCAAACTTCTACATGGGTACCATCGAGCAAAAAGTCTTAGTCGACATGAACTTGAAACCGGCCATATACTGCAGGTATGTTGACGACATTTTTACACAGGTACCTGATGTCAGACATCTGCAGAAGCTGAAGGAGGCATTTGAGCAGAGTTCCGTGCTGCGTTTCACTTACGAGACGGAAAAGGATGGGAAGCTGCCTTTTCTAGATGTAACAGTCATGGAAAAGGGCGGAGGTTTCCACACTGCAGTCTACACTAAGGAAACAAACATAGGAATGTGCCTAAATGCCAACAGCGACTGCCCTGACAGGTACAAGAGGAGTGTTGTTAACGCATACGTCGACCGTGCTCTCAGCCACAGCTCAGAATGGAAGCAAGTCGACGAAGAACTCTGTAGGGTAAGGCAGGTCCTAGTCAATAACGGCTTCTCCAATGGTTTCATCGAAG
>NC_091153.1:46032481-46139981 GCF_040958095.1 Procambarus clarkii | reverse complement strand
TTAAAGTTCCGAATGGAACTACCGACATATCCAGCATTACAGCTGGAACAATTATACATATATACGACACTTAAGCACAAGGGGGTAGGCACTTTATCTTTAAATTTAAAATAAGAGCCTATGGTATTTGTGTTGACAAAAATAAATCTAAAGTCTACTTGAGGATAACACTGCTGCAACAGTCTCCTCAAACGACTCCTTACAGAAAAGCTAATAGTGCCATAAAATGGTAATTTAATATATTTAAGATCCCTTTCCACTGTAGTAATCCTACACGATGGGTGAAACTTCTTATTTAAGAAATTCCTTATAAAGGTATAAACCATATACAAAGGATAACCATTATTTGAAAAAAAATTCACGGGAAAATTTATTTCTTGATCAAAGTTATTCCAATTTGAACATAAAACAAAGACCCTATTCAGAAGAGTATTAATTGCATTTTTCTTAAAAATATCAGGAACAAAAGAATTAAAATTTAAACCTAAACCAGTAAAAGTTGGTTTTCTAAAAACATTAGTGTTGAAGCCATTAAGGTTATTCACTTTGACATCAAGAAACGACAATGAATTATCCACTTCACACTCTGCAGTAAACCGTATATTACTATGTTGTGCATTAAGATTCTCTCTAAATTTCTCAATATGACATTGGTCCTTAAATAACAAAAAAATGTCATCTACATATCTCCTGTACAAGACTGGTTTAAAGGCCAAAGGACGTTTATCAAGCCAATTTATTTCATGAACTCAAAAAAGCATTAGTAAGTGCAGGACCTAAAGGAGACACCATTGCTACTCCATCAATTTGTTTATAATATTTATTATTAAACATAAAGACAGAGTCTTTATAATGTTTGACTTATTCACGGGAAGAAAATGCGGAACATGAGTATACCTTCATTTAATTCGGTGGACCCCTGATAAGGTGGTTTTTAATTTTTCAAAGAGAATTTTGTATCCCATCGAGAAAAAACTTCTCTCTCTGGGGTTAGACTTCGGCTTGACGTAAAAAAACCTAAATTTGTTAATCATTTTTTAGGTTTAGAGCGGTTATGTAATACATTGAAAACTTGCACCCTGAGGACTGGTACATATAGTTGGACCAATATCATCAGTACTGTTTCTTCCTTAGCACATGAAGTCTTTAATGACTTTCATAATTATAAATCTACATTCCCTCCATTTGACAAAAGGAAATTAGATTGTATTAATGGCCTAAAGAATGATAGGAGTATTTGCATTACTAGACCAGATAAAGGTAGGGGTATAGTGGTTTTGGACAAGTTAGAGTATGTGAATAAGGTTGAAAGGTTGTTAGAAGACCCCTCTAAATTTAAGTTGGTTGATATAAACCCCTTTTCGTATATTTTGAAATGTGAGGATAAACTAGAGTTTTAAGAGGTCTGAAAGACTTTCTTTTTGATTATACAAAATTACTTGCAACTGGCTCTAAGCCTGGCATCTTATACGGGTTACCTAAAGTTCATAAAACGGGTATACCGATTCGTCCTAATTTATCAGCGATTGGCACTTTTAATTACAAACTGGCAAAGTTTCTGGTTCCATTATTAGAACCATTAACGCATAATGAATTAACTGTGAGAAATTCTCAGGATTTTGTAAAGGAACTTTCCTCTTTAAATTTTGAGTTCCCAACTATAATGGCCAGTTTCGATGTTGAATCACTCTTTACTAATATTCCTTTGTTGGAAACCATTGATATCTGTGTGAATCAGTTATTTGCTGACACTCATTTAGTGTCTGGATTTTGTAGTAAAATATTCAGACGGCTGTTAGAATTAGCGGTTAAAGACTGTCTTTATGTTTAATAATAAATATTATAAACAAATTGATGGAGTAGCAATGGGGTCTCCCTTAGGTCCTGCACTGGCTAATGCTTTTTTGAGTTTTCATGAAACAAATTGGCTTGACAAATGTCCTTTAACCAAGTCTTGTACAGGAGATATGTAGATGACACTTTTTTGTTATTTAAGGACCAATGTCATATTGAGAAATTTAGAGAGAATCTTAATGCACAACATAGTAATATACGGTTTACTGCAGAGTGTGAAGTGGATAATTCATTGTCGTTTCTTGATGTAAAAGTGAATAACCTTAATGGCTTCAACACTAATGTTTTTAGAAAACCAACTTTTACTGGTTTAGGTTTAAATTTTAGTTCTTTTGTTCCTGATATTTTTAAGAAAAATGCAATTAATACTCTACTGAATAGGGTCTTTGTTTTATGTTCAAATTGGAATAACTTTGATCAAGAAATAAATTTTCTCGTGAAATTTTTTTCAAATAATGGTTATCCTTTGTATATGGTTTATACTTTTATAAGGAATTTCTTAAATAAGAAGTTTCATCCATCGTGTAGGATTACTACAGTGGAAAGGGATCTTAAATATATTAAATTACCATTTTATGGCAGTATTAGCTTTTCTGTAAGGAGTCGTTTGAGGAGACTGTTGCAGCAGTGTTATCCTCAAGTAGACTTTAGATTTATTTTTGTCAACACAAATACCATAGGCTCTTATTTTAAATTTAAAGATAAAGTGCCTACCCCCTTGTGCTTAAGTGTCGTATATATGTATAATTGTTCCAGCTGTAATGCTGGATATATCGGGAGTTCCATTCGGAACTTTAAGATTAGGATACTTGAGCACCGGGGAGTATCTTTTAGGACTGGATTGTCTAAACCAGCATTTTCGGAGATTAGAAACCATTGTTATGAGTTTGATCATTCTCTGCTGGAATCTGATTTTAAAATTCTGGACACTTGTATGAATGGCCAGTCAGATTTGAGAGTAATGGAATCCTTATATATAAAGGAGCTGCGGCCTCTGTTAAATAGCAACCTTTCAACTGTTCAATTGTACACTGTATAGTGCACAGTTGGACCTGTAAATTGATTTATAGTTCATTCTGGTAGTTTAACTTTATTATAATTTTGTTTAGTTTACCATGTCTTTGCCTTTTCATACTTATTTCAAGTCTTGACATTGTACATTATTATAATCTTTTATTTCGGATATATAATACATTTTTTGGGATTTAGTTTTATTTAATATTTGAGTTTTTATAAGATTTTGGTTAGTACTTTATGATTGTCCTTTATTCTGTTTGTATTTTATATACATTTTTTGTAGATTTGTAGTCATTATAAGAATATTTGTTATGTTTAGTATCTATGTGTTAACTATCAAGTTTCACTCCTGTTGTTCACTTTGCGTAAGTTTAATAGAATGGTTTGTTTTAGTAGTTATAAAATTCCTCTTGAAATTAAATGGACTTTTGAATTAACTTTTATCTATGTGATAGTAATAAGTTTTATTTGTATTGATCACTTTAAGTGCGCTTAAGTGTTTTGTTTTTTAATCATTTTCCTTTCTTTGATAGACAATTATATTCAGTATGAGTTCTTTGTTTACTAGTTATTTGATTGTGATTTCTGTTTTTCTTTTAGATCTGATGATGAATACGAGAAGTATTCGAAACGTTATGCATTTTAAAGTAAAGAATCTGAAACAAGATGTTCAGCATATCCCTGGTTTTCCTATTCATCTTAAAATTAAGATTCCCGAAGGGAACATCGATCATAAATATATATATATATATATATATATATATATATATATATATATATATATATATATATATATATATATATATATACATATATATATATATATATATATATATATATATATATATATATATATATATATATTGTGACGGTAACGCGTTGGTGTTCGGCTGTTTAAGGCTAGGGGTATGGCCTCGTCACATGTTATAAAAAAAATAGAAAAACTGGAACTTCGTCTGTGGTAAGGTAAGGAGAAGACACACAAAACACAAGTAAATTTTAACAATGAAATTTTAATTACGTTAAATAAATCAAAACATGAAAAAATGGACAAACAAATTCTTATAATAAAATTAATCAATCAAAATAATAAGAATACTTAAATGACACAATGAAAAGTTACGTTAAGGCAAAATAACAAGAAGTGCAACACAAAATTAAATGGGAGGTGCTGGAATATTGGCTTTAAGCTATCACCTCTCTCAGTACACGCTAACGTCTAGCTGGGAGGAGTGATAACCACGAAAGCACTGAACATTCTGAGGTCTGAGGTCGTGGCGACCCCAGACATCAAGTAGTATGGGGGGGCGAGTGCAGGTGCAGCCAGACCGGCGACCAATCAGCGGGGCCGGTAGCGATCAACGAGTAGTTTGGCGGTTTGAGTCTGAACAGGTGTCTCTGGCTGCAACGTTTTGCGCTCTGGCAAGCCTTGCTGGTGTTGTTGTCGTTGTTGGACATTTCTTCCATAGTAGTTTTATATAACCACAACGACGTAATTGTGGAGGGAAGAGCAGGCTCAATCTCTTGAAGGAGATTATCGTCACAATATATATATATATATATATATATATATATATATATATATATATATATATATGTCGTACCTAGTAGCCAGAACTCACTTCTCAGCCTACTATGCAAGGCCCGATTTGCCTAATAAGACAAGTTTTACTAAATTAATATATTTTCTCTAATTTTTTTCTTATGAAATGATAAAGCTACCCATTTCATTATGTATGAGGTCAATTTTTTTTTATTGGAGTTCAAATTAACGTAGATATATGACCGAACCTAACCAACCCTACCTAACCTAACCTAACCAATCTTTATAGGTTAGGTTAGGTTAGGTAGCCGAAAACGTTAGGTTAGGTTAGGTTAGGTAGGTTAGGTTGGCGAAAAAACATTATTTCATGAAAACTAGGCTTATTAGGCAAATCGGGCCTTGCATAGTAGGCTGAGAAGTGAGTTCTGGCTACTAGGTACGACATATATATATATATATATATATATATATATATATATATATATATATATATATATATATATATATATATATATATATATTATATATATATCACTAGGAACTCTTTGACCTGGCCAGGATTCGAACCCATGCCGTCCAGGATCACCCCTAAACGTACACAGTACCGTGACCACCGTACCAATGATCGTCTATGATAGACGATCATTGGTGCGGTGGTCACGGTACTGTGTACGTTTCGGGGTGATTCTGGGCGGCATGGGTTCGAATCCTGGCCGGGTCAAAGAGTTCTTAGTGATATATATGGGTTGCGCGTTCACGCATCTTTCTCACAAACACACACACACACACATATATATATATATATATATATATATATATATATATATATATATATATATATATATATATATATATATATATATATATATATATATGTATATATGTCGTACCTAGTAGCCAGAACTCACTTTTTGGCCTACTATTCAAGGCCCGATTTGCCTTATAAGCCAAGTTTTACTGAATTAATATATTTTTTCTAATTTTTTTCTTATGAAATGATAAAGCTACCCATTTCATTATGTTTGAGGTCAATTTTTTTTTATTGGAGTTAAAATTAACGTAGATATATGACCGAACCTAACCAACCCTACCTAACCTAACCTAACCTATCTTTATAGGTTAGGTTAGGTTAGGTAGCCGAAAAAGTTAGGTTAGGTTAGGTAGGTTAGGTAGTCGAAAAACAATTAATTCATGAAAACTTGGCTTATTAGGCAAATCGGGCCTTGCATAGTAGGCAGAGAAGTGCGTTCTGGCTACTAGGTACGACATATATATATATATATATATATATATATATATATATATATATATATATATATATATATATATATATATATATATTCCCATCTGGTTAACCACTGTTTTCAGGTAAATATATGCATCAGGAACATGAAAGGAACCTATTATATGCCTAGGAAAGGAGCCGAGCAAGGCTGTAATTGAGATAACGAAAACGGTTTGGCACAGGGGGGAATAATCTATTTATACCCAGTTGCTAGGGGGTACGGGGTCGCAGAGAAGATGTAGGGGGTCAGTGAGGTCAGTGGGGTCACTACTGGGGTCAATAATTGGGTTAAAACATCTAATCTCAGCTTAATTATATGAAGAATTATTATTTGCTAGAAAGGAGGTACCCGGCGGATCACGGGTCTCTTCACCTCACCCCCCCCCTCTCTTTCTCACTCTTCCCCTCTCTCCAAGTCTCATTTTCTCTCCCAGTCTCCCTCCCTCTCTCCCTCTCTCTCTCTCTCTCTCTCCCTCCCTCTCTCCCTCTCTCCCTCTCTCTTACCTCCCATTCCTCCTCCATCCCGTAGTTCCCTCCCATTTTTCTCTCCCTTTATCCCTGCCTCTTCCAGTGCCACAGGCTGCATGGATAACGCTGGAGCAACATTTATGGTGATGAATCAACGTTTTCGATGATGAGTCAACGATACATCAACGTTTTCAATGATGAATCAATATTATCGACGATATTGACGTTGATTCAATGCCGATAAAAACTATAAAATCAGTTGGAAATCGACGCTTTCGACGTTCAATCGACGCTTTCGTCGTTCAATCGACGCTTTCGTCGTTCAATCGACGCTTTCGTCGTTCAATCGACGCTTTCGTCGTTCAATCGACGCTTTCGTCGTTCAATCGACGCTTTCGACGTTCAATCGACGCTTTCGTCGTTCAATCGACGCTTTCGACGTTCAATCGACGCCTTCGACGTTCAATCGACGCTTTTGACGTTGAATCCAACGTTATCGACAAGTCCAGTATATTGCGACGATCGTATCCAGGACCTGTACGCAAGTTTGTCGATGTAATACCTCAGCTATGTTATGTAAGCTTGTAAAAGCTTTTTAATCACTCTCTGGTTTTAATTGCTTAACAACACACTAGTTTCCGTAGTAACTTAACTTACCTCTATCATAGTCGCAGAGACAGGAATGTGTATGTGTATATGTGTAATATGTATGTATGTATGTGTGTAAGGATGTCAGAACGGCATTTCACCTTTGTAAACGCACATTTAATGACACTATGTAAAAGATACCTGGATCTGTTTATGTAGGATAGATATAATTGTGTGTGTGTAGTTGACTAGGGACCACATATTTACTAGGGCTGTCGCTGCAGTTCCCTCCTCCACATTTCAGACGCAATAGGGGCCAGTCCTATTGCAAGAGGGGCATGAGGGGCGACTCCTCATCACCCTATGCCACACACCACACAGTCGCACTTCACCATGGTGAGTTACGTGAGACTAGCCATAGCCTTCTGGGGCATCTAACCTCGAATATAAAAAAAAAAAACTCTCATTCTGTCCGTCTCTCTCTCATTTTCACTGATTCTTTCTCTTCCATTCTCACTCCCTGCTTTCCATTTATGTCCGCTTGTATTATCCTCTCTCTCTCTCTCTCTCTCTCTCTCTCTCTCTCTCTCTCTCTCTCTCTCTCTCTCTCTCTCTCTCTCTCTCTCTCTACCTTCCTTTAATAGATTGTCAATGCTTCCTTTCAGCCATTCCATTTACCAATATTCTCCCATTCAAATTGTATTCTCCTTACTCCTCTCTCCTCACCCTCCCACTCAGTCTCTCTCCAGCTCTCCCTTCCCCCTCCCCCCTCCCTCTCTCCCACTAACTCTCCCTTCCTACCACAGAGCCCTCCCACAGAGTCCTCCCACAGAGTCCTCCCACAGAGTCCTCCCACAGAGTCCTCCAACAGAGCCTTCCCACAGAGCCCTCCCACAGAACCCTCCCCTATAGAGCCCTCCCACACAGCCCTCCCACAGAGCCCTCCCACAGAATCCTCATGCAGAGCCCTCCCCACAGAGCCCTCCCACAGAGTCCTCCTACAGAGCCCTACCACAGAGCCCTCCCACGACCCCTCCCACAGAGCCCTCCCCACAGAGCCCTCCCACGACCCCTCTCACAGAGCCCTCCCCACAGAGCCCTCCCACAACCCCTCCCACAGAGCCCTCCAACAGAGCCCTCCCACAGAGACCTCCCACAGAGCCCTCCCACAGAGCCCTCCCACAGAGCCCTCCCACAGAGTCCTCCAACAGAGCCCTTTCACAGAGCCCTCCCACAGAGCCCTCCCACACAGCCCACCCACAGAGCACCCCCACAGAGCCCTCCCACAGAACCCTCCCACAAAGCCCTCCCACAGACGCCCTCCCACAGAGCCCTCCCACACAGTCCACCCACAGAGCACCCCCACAGAGCCCTCCCACAGAGCCCTCCCACAGAGCCCTCACACAGAGTCCTCCCACAGAGCCCCCCACAGAGTCTTCCCACAGAGTCCTCCCACGGAGCCCTCCCACAGAGCCCTCCCACAGAGCCCTCCAACAGAGCCCTCCCACACAGCCCACCCACAGAGCCCTCCCACAGAGCCCTCCCACAGAGCCCTCCAACAGAGCCCTCCCACAGAGCCCTCCCACAGAGCCCTCCAACAGAGCCCTCCCACAGAACCCTCCCACAGAATCCTCCCACAGAGCCCTCCCACAGAGCCCTCCAACAGAGCACCCCCACAGAGCCCTCCCACAGAGCCCTCCCACAGAGCCCTCCCACAGAGCCCTCCAACAGAGCCCTCCCACAGAACCTTCCCACAGAGCCCTCCCACAGAGCCCTCCAACAGAGCCCTCCCACAGAACCCTCCCACAGAGCCCTCCCACAGAGCCCTCCCACAGAGCCCTCCAACAGAGCACCCCCACAGAGCCCTCCCACAGAGCCCTCCCACAGAGCCCTCCCACAGAGCCCTCCCACAGAGCACCCCCACAGAGCCCTCCCACAGAGCCCTCCCACAGAGCCCTCCCACAGAGTCCTTCCACAGAGCCCTCCCACAGAGCCCTCCCACAGAGCCCTCCCACAGAGCCCCCCACAGAGCCCCCCACAGAGCCCTCCCACAAAGCCCTCCCACAGAGCCCTACCACAAAGCCCCCCCACAGAGCCCCCGACAGAGCCCCCCACAGAGCCCTCCTCCCATGATGCACCACCATGGGAGGAGGCGTCATCATGACGTCACTAGCAGGCCAGGCTGATGACAACGATGAATTGTCAATAAAAGTGAAAAATACCACACTATTACGGCACGAGTTAAGGGTGGTGGCCACAGACCAGCACTAGGGTGGTGGTGGTGGCCACAGACCAGCACTAGGGTGGTGGTGGTGGCCACAGTCCAGCACTAGAGTGGTGGTGGTGGCCACAGTCCAGCACTAGGGTGGTGGTGGTGGCCACAGACCAGCACTAGGGTGGTGGTGGTGGCCACAGACCAGCACTAGGGTGGTGGTGGTGGCCACAGACCAGCACTAGGGTGGTGGTGGTGGCCACAGTCCAGCACTAGGGTGGTAGTGGTGGCCACAGTCCAGCACTAGGGTGGTGGTGGTGGCCACAGACCAGCACTAGGGTGGTGGTGGTGGCCACAGTCCAGCACTAGGGTGGTGGTGGTGGCCACAGTCCAGCACTAGGGTGGTGGTGGTGGCCACAGTCCAGCACTAGGGTGGTGGTGGTGGCCACAGACCAGCACTAGGGTGGTGGTGGTGGCCACAGACCAGCACTAGGGTGGTGGTGGTGGCCACAGTCCAGCACTAGGGTGGTGGTGGTGGCCACAGTCCAGCACTAGGGTGGTGGTGGTGGCCACAGTCCAGCACTAGGGTGGTGGTGGTGGAGGCTCCAGGGAGAACGTAAATCTCACGGGACGCACCAATAGTTTGATTGATCAAGTATCAGTTGACAAGCAGGTTGGTGGCACAGCTCTCCCGCCGCCGCCCGTTTTCTATGCAACCTCAGGGGGGGTGCACTTATATAATATATATATATATATATATATATATATATATATATATATATATATATATATATATATATATATATATATATATAGTATTGTGGTGTTGGGATTTGGGTGGGTGTCTGTCCGTGTGTCTGTCTCTCTATCTCCTTATTTTTCTCTATGTCTGTCTATTCTCTTTCTCTATCTGTTTATCTGTTCCTCTATCTCTATCTCTATCTGCATCTGTCTATAATAATTGGTCTCTGCATGTCTATCTTCCTCTATTCTTCTTGTTCGTCTTCTTCTTCCTTCTCTTCTTCCAAGAGGCAAGAAGGTGCCATAGTGAATTATGTCACACACACACACACACACACACACACACACACACACACACACACACACACACACACACACACACACACACAGGTGACAGGTATACAGAGAATGACAGAGAGGTGTGTGAAGAACTCAACAAGAGGTTCCAGGAGGTCGTCACATTAGAACAAGGTGAGGTCACTGTGCTAGGAGAAAGGGAGGTAAACCAGGGGGCCTTGGAAGAGTTCGAAATTACGAGTGAGGAGGTCAAGAGACACCTGCTGGATCTGGATGTTAGAAAGGCTGTTGGTCCAGATGGGATCTCCCCATGGATACTGAAAGAGTGTGCAGAGGCACTTTGCTTGCCACTCTCCATAGTGTATAGTAAGTCACTGGAGACGGGAGACCTACCAGAAATATGGAAGACGGCGAATGTGGTCCCAATATACAAAAAGGGCGACAGGCAAGAGGCACTGAACTACAGGCCAGTGTCCTTGACTTGTATACCATATGCAAGGTGATGGAGAAGATCGTGAGAAAAAACCTGGTAACACATCTGGAGAGAAGGGACTTCGTGACAAATCGCCAACATGGGTTCAGGGAGGGTAAATCTTGCCTTACAGGCTTCATAGAATTCTACGATCAGGTGACAAAGATTAAGCAAGAAAGAGAGGGCTGGGTGGACTGCATTTTCTTGGATTGTCGGAAAGCCTTTGACATAGTACCGCATAAGAGGCTGGTACATAAGCTGGAGAGACAGGCAGGTGTAGCTGGTAAGGTGCTCCAGTGGATAAGGGAGTATCTAAGCAATAGGAAGCAGAGAGTTACGGTGAGGGGTGAGACCTCCGATTGGCGTGAAGTCACCAGTGGAGTCCCACAGGGCTCTGTACTCGGTCCTATCTTGTTTCTGATATATGTAAATGATCTCCCGGAGGGTATCGATTCATTTCTCTCAATGTTTGCGAATGATGCTAAAATTATGAGAAGGATTAAAACAGAAGAGGACTGTTTGAGGCTTCAAGAAGACCTAGACAAGCTGAAGGAATGGTCGAACAAATGGTTGTTAGAGTTTAACCCAACCAAATGTAATGTAATGAAGATAGGTGTAGGGAGCAGGAGGCCAGATACAAGGTATCATCTGGGAGAGGAAGTTCTTCAGGAGTCAGAGAAGGAAAGAGACTTGGGGGTTGATATCACGCCAGACCTGTCTCCTGCAGCACATATCAAGCGGATAACATCAGCGGCATATGCCAGGCTGGCCAACATACGAACGGCATTCAGAAACTTGTGTAAAGAATCATTCAGAACTTTGTATACCACATATGTCAGGCCAATCCTGGAGTATGCAGCCCCAGCATGGAGTCCATATCTAGTCAAGGATAAAACTAAACTGGAAAAGGTTCAAAGGTTTGCCACCAGACTAGTACCCGAGCTGAGAGGTATGAGCTACGAGGAGAGACTACGGGAATTAAACCTCACTTCGCTGGAAGACAGAAGAGTTAGGGGGGACATGATCACCACATTCAAGATCCTGATGTGGTGAATTGATAGGGTAGATAAAGACAGTCTATTTAACACAAGGGGAACACGCACAAGGGGACACAGCTGGAAACTGAGTGCCCAAATGAGCCACAGAGATATTAGAAAGAACTTTTTTAGTGTCAGAGTGGTTGACAAATGGAATGCATTAGGAAGTGATGTGGTGGAGGCTGACTCCATACACAGTTTCAAGTGTAGATATGATAGAGCCCGATAGGCTCAGGAATCTGTACACCTGTTGATTGACGGTTGAGAGGCGGGACCAAAGAGCCAGAGCTCAACCCCCGCAAACACAACTAGGTGAGTACACACACACAGTAATATATTGTAACTATTGTAACTACTAACTATTGTAACACAAACTATTGTAAAGATCAGGAGGTGTTTACAATAGAACAAGGAGAGGTCACTACACTAGAAGAGGTGGCAGCAAACCAGGCGACCTTGGAAAGGTTCGAAATTACAAGAGATGAGGTCAAGAAGCACCTATTGGAGCTGGATGTGAGAAAAGCTGTTGGGCCGGATGGAATCTCACCATGGGTATTGAAAGAGTGTGCAGGAGCACTTTGCTTGCCACTCTCCATAGTGTATAGTAGGACACTGGAAACGGGAGACCTACCAGAAGTATGGAAGACTGCTAATGTAGTACCAATATTTAAAAAGGGTGACAGACAAGAGGCACTGAACTACAGGCCAGTGTCCTTAACTTGTATACCATGCAAGGTGATGGAAAAGATTGTGAGAAAAAAAACCTAGTAACACATCTGGAGAGAAGAGACTTCGTGACAACCCATCAACATGGGTTCAGGGAGGGTAAATCTTGCCTTACAGGATTGATAGAATTCTACGATCAGGTGACAAAGATTAAGCAAGAAAGAGAAGGATGGGCGGACTGCATTTTTTTGGACTGTCGGAAAGCCTTTGACACAGTACCCCATAAAAGGCTGATGCATAAGCTGGAGAGACAGGCAGGTGTAGCTGGTAAGGTGCTCCAGTGGATAAGGGAGTACCTAAGCAATAGGAAGCAGAGAGTTACAGTGAGGGGTGAGATCTCAGATTGGCGTGAAGTCACCAGTGGAGTCCCACAGGGCTCTGTACTCGGACCGATCTTGTTTCTGATATACGTAAATGATCTCCCAGAGGGTATGGACTCATTCCTCTCAATGTTTGCTGACGACGCCAAAATTATGAGAAGGATTAAGACAGAGGAGGACAGCTTGAGGCTTCAAGAAGACCTGGACAAGCTGCAGGAATGGTCGAACAAATGGCTGTTAGAGTTTAACCCAAGCAAATGTAATGTAATAAAGATAGGTGTGAGGGATCAGGAGACCAGATACAAGGTATCATTTAGAAGATGAAATACTTAAAGAGTCAGAGAGAGAGAGAAAGACCTGGGGGGTTGATATCACGCCATACCTGTCTCCTGCAGCCCATATCAAGAGGATAACATCAGCGGCATATGCCAGGTTGGCTAACATAAGAACGGCCTTTAGAAACCTGTGTAAGGAAACTTTCAGAGCATTATATATCACATATGTCAGACCAATCATGGAGTATGCAGCCCCAACATGGAGTCCATATCTAGTCAAGCATAAGACCAAACTGGAAAAAGTTTAAAGGTTTGCCACCAGACTAGTATCCGAGCTGAGAGGAATGAGCTACGAGGAGAGACTACAGGAATTAAACCTCACGTCGCTAGAAGACATAAGAGTTAGGGGGGTTATGATCACCACGTCCAAGATTCTTAGAGGAATTGATAGGGTAGATAAAGACGGGCTATTTAACACAAGGGGAACACGCACAAGGGGACACAGGTGGAAACTGAGTGCCCAAATGAGCCAGAGATATTAGAAAGAACTTTTTTAGTGTCAGAGTAGTTGACAAATTTGACTCCATACAAAGTTTCAAGTGTAGATATGATAGAGCCCAATAGGCTCAGGAACCTGTACACCGGTTGATTGACGGTTGAGAGGCGGGACGAAAGAGCTAAAGCTCAACCCCCACAAGCACAACTAGGTGAGTATACTCACACTCTGTCTAACTCCCAGGTACCTATTTACTGTTAGGTGATCAGGGCATCAGGGTGAAAGAAACTCTGCCCATTTGTTTCCGCCTCCACCAGGGATCGAACCTGGAACCTTAAACTACGACGAATCCCGAGCGCCGTCCACTCAGCCGTCAGGCCTCTATGATAACAGCTGCTATAGAAACTAGTGAGTAGTTAAGCAGTTAACTACACGGGGTGATTGATGCTTTTAAAAGCTCTAGGTTTAGTTACGTCACATATGGTGAACACTGTGAACTATGGTGAACACTGTGAACTATAGTGAACACTGTGAACTATAGTGAACACTGTGAACTATGGTGAACACTGTGAACTATGGTGAACACTGTGAACTATTGTGAACACTGTGAACTATTGTGAACACTGTGAACTATTGTGAACACTGTGAACTATAGTGAACATCGTGAACTATTGTGAACACTGTGAACTATAGTGAACATGGTGAACTATTGTGAACACTGTGAACTATAGTGAACATCGTGAACTATGGTGAACACTGTGAACTATAGTGAACATCGTGAACTATGGTGAACACTGTGAACTATAGTGAACATCGTGAACTATGGTGAACACTGTGAACTATAGTGAACATCGTGAACTATAGTGAACACTGTGAACTATAGTGAACATGGTGAACTATGGTGAACACTGTGAACTATAGTGAACATGGTGAACTATGGTGAACACTGTGAACTATAGTGAACACTGTGAACTATGGTGAACACTGTGAACTATAGTGAACATCGTGAACTATTGTGAACACTGTGAACTATAGTGAACATCGTGAACTATAGTGAACACTGTGAACTATAGTGAACATGGTGAACTATGGTGAACACTGTGAACTATAGTGAACATGGTGAACTATGGTGAACACTGTGAACTATATTGAACATCGTGAACTATGGTGAACACTGTGAACTATAGTGAACACTGTGAACTATAGTGAACATGGTGAACTATGGTGAACACTGTGAACTATAGTGAACATTGTGAACTATGGTGAACACTGTGAACAATAGTGAACATCGTGAACTATAGTGAACACTGTGAACTATAGTGAACATGGTGAACTATGGTGAACACTGTGAACTATAGTGAACATGGTGAACTATGGTGAACACTGTGAACTATATTGAACATCGTGAACTATAGTGAACACTGTGAACTATGTTCACAGTGGTGAACACTGTGAACTATGGTGAACACTGTGAACTATAGTGAACACTGTGAACTATGGTGAACACTGTGAACTATAGTGAACATCGTGAACTATAGTGAACATCGTGAACTATGGTGAACACTGTGAACTATGGTGAACATCATGAACTATGGTGAACACTGTGAACTATGGTGAACACTGTGAACTATGATGATCACCGAACTATGGTGAACACTGTGAACTATGGTGAACACCGAACTATGGTGAACACTGTGAACTATAGTGAACACTGTGAACTATAGTTAACACTGTAAACTATAGTGAACACTGTGAACTATAGTGAACACTGTGAACTATAGTGAACATTGTGAACTATGGTGAACACCGAACTATGGTGAACACTGTGAACTATTGTGAACACTGTGAACTATAGTTAACACTGTAAACTATAGTGAACACTGTGAACTATGGTGAACACTGTGAACTATAGTGAACACTGTGAACTATGGTGAACACTGCGAACTATAGTGAACACTGTGAACTATGGTGAACACTGTGAACTATAGTTAACACTGTAAACTATAGTGAACACTGTGAACTATGGTGAACACTGTGAACTATAGTTAACACTGTAAACTATAGTGAACACTGTGAACTATGGTGAACAATGTGAACTATAGTGAACACTGTGAACTATGGTGAACACTGCGAACTATGGTGAACACTGCGAACTATGGTGAACACTGTGAACTATAGTGAACACTGTGAACTATGGTTAACACTGTAAACTATAGTGAACACTGTGAACTATGGTGAACACTGTGAACTATAGTGAACACTGTGAACTATAGTGAACACTGTGAACTATGGTGAACACTGTGAACTATAGTGAACACGGAACAATGGAAACTAAGTTGTGTTGTAATTCACAAGTTAGAAGGCAATATTAGCTAGAGAATCATTATATCACTTAACAAATGATGGATATGATAAGTATTTCAGACTGTATTGACCCAGTTGTATTGATCTAGTTGTATTGACCCAGTTGTATTGACCCATTTGTATTGACCCAGTTGTATTGACCCAGTTGTATTGACCTAGTTGTATTGACCCAGTTGTATTGACCCAGTTGTATTGACCCAGTTGTATTGACCTAGTTGTATTGACCCAGTTGTATTGACCTAGTTGAATTGACCAAGTTGTATTGACCCAGTTGTATTGACCCAGTTGTATTGACCCAGTTGTATTGACCTAGTTGTATTGACCCAGTTGTATTGACCAAGTTGTATTGACCCAGTTGTATTGACCCAGTTGTATTGACCCAGTTGTATTGACCCAGTTGTATTGACCTAGTTGTATTGACCAAGTTGTATTCAACTAGTTGTTTTGACCTAGTTGTATTGACCTAGTTGTATTGACCTAGTTGTATTCAACTAGTTGTATTGACCTAGTTGTATTCAACTAGTTGTATTGACCTAGTTGTATTGACCTAGTTGTATTGACCTAGTTGTATTGACCTAGTGGTATTGACCTACTTGTATTGACCCAGTTGTATTGACCTAGTTGTATTGACCTAGTTGTGCTTGTGGGGGTTGAGCTCTGCTCTTTCGACCAGCCTCTCAACTGCCAATTAATCAACTGTTACTAACTACTAATTATTTTTTTCCACACACACACAACCGCCCAGGAAGCAGCCCGTGACAGCTGTCTAACTCCCAGGTACCTATTTACTGCTAGGTAACAGGGGCATCTAGATGAAAGAAACTCTGCCCCATTTGTTTGTCGCCGGCGCCAGGAATGGAGCCCCCACATGATTACGTATCTAGCATGCTGTCCACTCAGCCACCAGTGCGACTCGAGGTAAGGTCAAAAGATCAACGTCGCCTCGTTGATCAAATGAACAACTCCACAAGGGCTGTGACGAGGATTCGAACCTGCGTCCGAGAGCATCCCAGACGCAGGTTCTCGGAGAGAGCATCTCCGAGACACAAAACCCTGGTTTGTGTCTCGGAGAGGCTGCAGGATCCCAGTAAGTTCAGTAGAACTACGGTTTCAACTCTTTTGACCATGTCGTAGCTCAGTCGATTAAGGCAGCGTCTGGGATGCCCTCGGACGCAGGTTCGAATCCTCGTCACGGCCCTTGTGGATTTGTGTATTAGTATCACCTCCACCTTCTAGGAACAAAGGGTGACCGAAGATTAATGGGATTATACCTTCCTTGAGAGGCGGGGGATAATCTCTGAGGCAATATGGCGGACTGGAGACGGTCTGGTGGTCCAGAGGGCTCACCATAGCCCGTGCTACTTGCCCCGCTCCTGTGCCAGTTAAGTCCACTACGGGCTCACCATAGCCCGTGCTACTTGCCCCGCTCCTGTGCCAGGTAAGTCCACTACGGGCTCACCATAGCCCGTGCTACTTGCCCCGCTCCTGTGCCAGGTAAGTACACTACGGGCTCACCATAGCCCGTGCTACTTGCCCCGCTCCTGTGCCAGGTAAGTCCACTACGGGCTCATCATAGCCCGTGCTACTTGCCCCGCTCCTGTGCCAGGTAAGTCCACTACGGGCTCACCATAGCCCGTGCTACTTGCCCCGCTCCTGTGCCAGGTAAGTCCACTACGGGCTCATCATAGCCCGTGCTACTTGCCCCGCTCCTGTGCCAGGTAAGCCCACTACGGGATCACCATAGCCCGTGCTACTTGCCCCGCTCCTGTGCCAGGTAAGTCCACTACGGGCTCATCATAGCCCGTGCTACTTGCCCCGCTCCTGTGCCAGGTAAGCCCACTACGGGATCACCATAGCCCGTGCTACTTGCCCCGCTCCTGTGCCAGGTAAGTCCACTACGGGCTCACCATAGCCCGTGCTACTTGCCCCGCTCCTGTGCCAGGTAAGTCCACTACGGGCTCACCATAGCCCGTGCTACTTGCCCCGCTCCTGTGCCAGGTAAGTCCACTACGGGCTCACCATAGCCCGTGCTACTTGCCCCGCTCCTGTGCCAGGTAAGCCCACTACGGCACTTTCCTATGACAACACCCTTCCCCTGCCCTTGATATCTCTACAGGATATCAAGTATATTTCTTCCTTACCTGAGAAACAATTTCTAATTTACCCTTGATTTGAATACTTCTTCCATGACAACATCAGTGACCACACCAGTGACAACACCAGTGACAACACCAGTGACAACACCAGTGACAACACCAGTGACAACACCAGTGACAACATCAGTGACAACACCAGTGACAACATCAGTGACAACATCAGTGACCACACCAGTGACAACATCAGTGACAACACCAGTGACAACATCACTGACACCAGTGACAACATCAGTGACAACACCAGTGACAACATCACTGACACCAGTGACAACATCAGTGACAACACCAGTGACAACATCACTGACACCAGTGACAACATCAGTGACAACACCAGTGACAACATCAGTGACAACACCAGTGACAACATCAGTGACAACATCAGTGACAACATCACTGACACCAGTGACAACATCAGTGACAACACCAGTGACAACACCAGTGACAACACCAGTGACAACATCAGTGACAACATCAGTGACAACACCAGTGACAACACCAGTGACAACATCAGTGACAACACCAGTGACAACATCAGTGACATCAGTGACCACACCAGTGACAACATCAGTGACAACACCAGTGACAACATCAGTGACAACATCAGTGACAACATCACTGACACCAGTGACAACATCAGTGACAACACCAGTGACAACATCAGTGACAACACCAGTGACAACACCAGTGACAACATCACTGACACCAGTGACAACATCAGTGACAACACCAGTGACAACACCAGTGACAACACCAGTGACAACATCAGTGACAACACCAGTGACAACATCAGTGACAACACCAGTGACAACATCAGTGACAACACCAGTGACAACATCAGTGACCACACCAGTGACAACACCAGTGACCACACCAGTGACCACACCAGTGACAACATCAGTGACAACACCAGTGACAACATCAGTGACAACATCAGTGACAACACCAGTGGCAACATCAGTGACAACACCAGTGACAACACCAGTGACAACATCAGTGACAACACCAGTGACAACATCAGTGACAACACCAGTGACAACACCAGTGACAACACCAGTGACAACATCAGTGACCACACCAGTGACAACATCAGTGACAACATCAGTGACCACAACAGTGACCACACCAGTGACAACACCAGTGACAACACCAGTGACCACATCAGTGACCACACCAGTGACAACATCAGTGACAACACCAGTGACAACATCAGTGACAACACCAGTGACAACATCAGTGACCACACCAGTGACAACATCAGTGACAACACCAGTGACAACACCAGTGACAACAAAAGTGACACCAGTGACAACGTAAGTGACAACACCAGTGACAACACCAGTGTCAACATCAGTGACACCAGTGACAACATCAGTGACAACACCAGTGACAACACCAGTGTCAACATCAGTGACACCAGTGACAACACCAGTGACACCAGTGACAACACCAGTGTCAACATCAGTGACACCAGTGACAACACCAGTGACACCACTGACAACACCAGTGACAACACCAGTGACACCAGTGACCACACCAGTGACACCAGTGACAACACCAGTGACAACAACAGTGACAACACCAGTGACAACAACAGTGACATCAGTGACAACACCAGCAGCACCAGTGACAACAACAGTGACCACACCAGTGGCAACACCAGTGACAACACCAGCAGCACCAGTGACAACACCAGTGACAACACCAGCAGCACCAGTGACAACACCAGCGACAACACCAGTGACAACACCAGTGACAACACCAGCGACAACACCAGCAACACCAGTGACAACACCAGCAACACCAGTGACAACACCAGCAGCACCAGTGACAACACCAGTGACAACACCAGCGACAACACCAGTGACAACACCAGTGACAACACCAGCAGCACCAGTGACAACACCAGCGACAACACCAGCGACAACACCAGTGACAACACCAGCAGCACTAGTGACAACACCAGCAACACCAGTGACAACACCAGCAGCACCAGTGACAACAGTGACAACATCAGCAGCACCAGTGACAACAACAGTGACAACATCAGCAACACCAGTGACAACATATGTGACAACACCAGTGACAACATAAGTGACAACACCAGTGACAACACCAGTGACAACATCAGCAACACCAGTGACAACACCAGTGACAACACCAGTGACAACACCAGCAGCACCAGTGACAACACCAGTGACAACAGTGACAACACCAGTGACAACACTAGTGACAACATCAGTGACAACAGTGACAACACCAGCAGCACCAGTGACAACAGTGACAACACCAGCAGCACCAGTGACAACAGTGACAACACCAGCAGCACCAGTGACAACAGTGACAACACCAGCAGCACCAGTGACAACAGTGACAACACCAGCAGCACCAGTGACAACAGTGACAACACCAGCAGCACCAGTGACAACAGTGACAACACCAGCAGCACCAGTGACAACAGTGACAACACCAGCAGCACCAGTGACAACATCAGTGACAACACCAGTGACAACACCAGTGACAACATCAGTGACAACATCAGTGACAACACCAGTGACAACACCAGTGACAACATCAGTGACAACACCAGTGACAACATCAGTGACATCAGTGACCACACCAGTGACAACATCAGTGACAACACCAGTGACAACATCAGTGACAACATCAGTGACAACATCACTGACACCAGTGACAACATCAGTGACAACACCAGTGACAACATCAGTGACAACACCAGTGACAACACCAGTGACAACATCACTGACACCAGTGACAACATCAGTGACAACACCAGTGACAACACCAGTGACAACACCAGTGACAACATCAGTGACAACACCAGTGACAACATCAGTGACAACACCAGTGACAACATCAGTGACAACACCAGTGACAACATCAGTGACCACACCAGTGACAACACCAGTGACCACACCAGTGACCACACCAGTGACAACATCAGTGACAACACCAGTGACAACATCAGTGACAACATCAGTGACAACACCAGTGGCAACATCAGTGACAACACCAGTGACAACACCAGTGACAACATCAGTGACAACACCAGTGACAACACCAGTGACAACACCAGTGACAACACCAGTGACAACATCAGTGACCACACCAGTGACAACATCAGTGACAACATCAGTGACCACAACAGTGACCACACCAGTGACAACACCAGTGACAACACCAGTGACCACATCAGTGACCACACCAGTGACAACATCAGTGACAACACCAGTGACAACATCAGTGACAACACCAGTGACAACATCAGTGACCACACCAGTGACAACATCAGTGACAACACCAGTGACAACACCAGTGACAACAAAAGTGACACCAGTGACAACGTAAGTGACAACACCAGTGACAACACCAGTGTCAACATCAGTGACACCAGTGACAACATCAGTGACAACACCAGTGACAACACCAGTGTCAACATCAGTGACACCAGTGACAACACCAGTGACACCAGTGACAACACCAGTGTCAACATCAGTGACACCAGTGACAACACCAGTGACACCACTGACAACACCAGTGACAACACCAGTGACACCAGTGACCACACCAGTGACACCAGTGACAACACCAGTGACAACAACAGTGACAACACCAGTGACAACAACAGTGACATCAGTGACAACACCAGCAGCACCAGTGACAACAACAGTGACCACACCAGTGGCAACACCAGTGACAACACCAGCAGCACCAGTGACAACACCAGTGACAACACCAGCAGCACCAGTGACAACACCAGCGACAACACCAGTGACAACACCAGTGACAACACCAGCGACAACACCAGCAACACCAGTGACAACACCAGCAACACCAGTGACAACACCAGCAGCACCAGTGACAACACCAGTGACAACACCAGCGACAACACCAGTGACAACACCAGTGACAACACCAGCAGCACCAGTGACAACACCAGCGACAACACCAGCGACAACACCAGTGACAACACCAGCAGCACTAGTGACAACACCAGCAACACCAGTGACAACACCAGCAGCACCAGTGACAACAGTGACAACATCAGCAGCACCAGTGACAACAACAGTGACAACATCAGCAACACCAGTGACAACATATGTGACAACACCAGTGACAACATAAGTGACAACACCAGTGACAACACCAGTGACAACATCAGCAACACCAGTGACAACACCAGTGACAACACCAGTGACAACACCAGCAGCACCAGTGACAACACCAGTGACAACAGTGACAACACCAGTGACAACACTAGTGACAACATCAGTGACAACAGTGACAACACCAGCAGCACCAGTGACAACAGTGACAACACCAGCAGCACCAGTGACAACAGTGACAACACCAGCAGCACCAGTGACAACAGTGACAACACCAGCAGCACCAGTGACAACAGTGACAACACCAGCAGCACCAGTGACAACAGTGACAACACCAGCAGCACCAGTGACAACAGTGACAACACCAGCAGCACCAGTGACAACAGTGACAACACCAGCAGCACCAGTGACAACAGTGACAACACCAGCAGCACCAGTGACAACACCAGCAGCACCAGTGACAACAGTGACAACACTAGTGACAACATCAGTGACAACAGTGACAACACCAGCAGCACCAGTGACAACACCAGTGACAACACCAGCAGCACCAGTGACAACAGTGACTACACCAGCAGCACCAGTGACAACAGTGACAACACCAGCAGCACCAGTGACAACAGTGACAACACCAGCAGCACCAGTGACAACAGTGACAACACCAGCAGCACCAGTGACAACAGTGACAACACCAGCAGCACCAGTGACAACAGTGACAACACTAGTGACAACATCAGTGACAACAGTGACACCAGCAGCACCAGTGACAACAACAGTGACATCACCAGCAGCACCAGTGACAACAGTGACAACACCAGCAGCACCAGTGACAACAGTGACAACACCAGCAGCACCAGTGACAACACCAGTGACAACACCAGCAGCACCAGTGACAACAGTGACAACACCAGTGACAACACCAGTGACAACAGTGACAACACCAGCAGCACCAGTGACAACAGTGACAACACCAGTGACAACAGTGACAACACCAGCAGCACCAGTGACAACACCAGTGACAACATCGTACCCCTAGAGGTGATAGAGCGCGACACAGAATCAACTTGCCTCTTGAGCCAGAAATAGACCTTGTCGAGAGGGTGAGAGCTTCCAGGCCAGCAGGGTGAGAGAGAGAGAGAGAGAGAGAGAGAGAGAGAGAGAGAGAGAGAGAGAGAGAGAGAGAGAGAGAGAGAGAGAGAGAGAGAGAGAGAGAGAGAGAGAGAGAGAGAGAGAGAGAGAGAGAGAGAGAGAGAGAGAGAGAGAGAGAGAGAGAGAGAGAGAGAGAGAGAGAGAGAGAGAGAGGGGGACAGACAGAGAGAGACAGAGAGAGACAGACAGAGACAGACAGAGACAGAGAGAGGGAGAGACATAAACAACAGGTGACTCTCACAATGCCTCAGACTTACTATCTCTTACCTGTTGCACTACGCTTAATGCTCTCCAAGTCAACAGTAAACGTCCTGTCCACTGTTTATGAACCAATAACGTTGCTGGAAATAAATGGGAGAGTATCTCCTTCCAAATAATTAATAACGTCAACCTCATTGCCCAAACGCTTCCACGCTAACATAATTACATTGCCAGGGGAGCCCCCTACATGC
Organism: Procambarus clarkii; assembly: GCF_040958095.1. NCBI lineage: Eukaryota > Metazoa > Arthropoda > Malacostraca > Decapoda > Cambaridae > Procambarus > Procambarus clarkii. The sequence continues at coordinate 46,116,405 of NC_091153.1, read as the reverse complement.
TGTGTATGGGGTGATAACTTTATGGGCAAGGCTCAGGAGCTAATGCTGCGCCCTCTACAGGTACTGTAGAGGACGGCTCTTCCTCCTGGACAACGGGAAACTGAATTCAACACAGCTGCAACTTCTGCAACAGTATTCACTCCTCGAACGGTCCTTCATTGTGACGTGCTCTCTACCTCCCTCTCTCTCTCTCTCTCTCTCTCTCTCTCTCTCTCTCTCTCTCTCTCTCTCTCTCTCTCTCTCTCTCTCTCTCTACCTCTCTCTCTCTCTACCTCTCTCTCTCTCTACCTCTCTCTCTCTCTCTCTCTCTCTCTCTCTCTCTCTTCTAGACCCATTTCCAGCCTATCAAACACTCAATATCCATCCAGTTCGTAGTTAATGATGGCTGCACATACCACCAATCTAACTACTTTCTCCTTCAAAATTCAAAATTGCATCGAAAACGCAGACGAAAAGCGCGGGGAATCAGAAAGAAAATGGAAATATGCGTATCGATCTTGGATCACGCGACCAGGGCCGCTCCCACTCTACCAAAACCTCGATAATACAGAGAAACAGAACTCTTACTTCGCTTTTAGTTCGAGCCTAAGGTCTATGTCACCCGCTCGAGGGCTACCTAGCCCAACCAGCATGTATACTTTAGTCCTCAACATACTCCACGACTCGCGTATTCCTTTGAGTGTATGAATGTATACCGAGAAATGAAATATACATCGATGAAAAGAGAACTCCACTAAAACGGAAGACACAGACAAATCTGAACTCACACAAAGCAACTAAACTCAGAAAACAAAGAGGCGTTTTCTCTTCGTTTGGACACGAAGAGGATAATGGACACAAACAAAATAAAACAGACACTGTAGAATACAACACGGGGAAACAGAGGCGCTGTATATATCCCCTGTATTATGGACGGAAGAAAAATACAGTCAAAAATCTTGTCAATTATGTGTCATTAAAATCGTTTGGCGCGATGTACCGCGGACCCTCCTCTAGCAGACTCTTCTCCAGCAGACTCTCCTCCTCCAGCAGACTCTCCTCCTCCAGCAGACTCTCCTCCTCCAGCAGACTCTCCTCCTCCAGCAGACTCTCCTCCTCCAGCAGACTCTCCTCCTCCAGCTGACTCTCCTCCAGCAGACTCTCCTCCAGCAGACTCTCCTCCAGCGAACTCTCCTCCAGCGGACTCTCCTCCAGCAGACTCTCCTCCAGCAGACTCTTCTCCAGCAGACTCTCCTCCAGCAAACTCTCCTCCAGCAGACTCTCCTCCTCCAGCAGACTCTCCTCCTCCAGCAGACTCTCCTCCTCCAGCAGACTCTCCTCCTCCAGCAGACTCTCCTCCTCCAGCAGACTCTCCTCCAGCAGACTCTCCTCCAGTAGACTCTTCTCCAGCAGACTCTTCTCCAGCAGACTCTCCTCCAGCGGACTCTCCTCCAGCGAACTCTCCTCCAGCAGACTCTTCTCCAGCGGACTATCCTCCAGCGGACTCTCCTCCAGCGGACTCTCCTCCAGCAAACTCTCCTCCAGCGGACTCTCCTCCAGCAGACTCTCCTCCTCCAGCAGACTCTCCCCCTCCAGCGGACTCTCCTCCAGCAGACTCTCCTCCTCCAGCAGACTCTCCCCCTCCAGCGGACTCTCCTCCTCCAGCAGACTCTCCTCCTCCAGCAGACTCTCCTCCTCCAGCAGACTCTCCTCCTCCAGCAGACTCTCCTCCTCCAGCAGACTCTCCTTCTCCAGCAGACTCTCCTCCTCCAGCAGACTCTCCTCCTCCAGCAGACTCTCCTCCTCCAGCAGACTCTCCTCCAGCAGACTCTCCTCCAGCATTCTCTTCTCCAGCGGACTATCCTCCAGCAGACTCTCCTCCAGTGGACTCTCCTCCAGCAAACTCTCCTCCAGCGGACTCTCCTCCAGCGGACTCTCCTCCAGCGGACTCTCCTCCAGCGGACTCTCCTCAAGCAGACTCTTCTCCAGCGGACTATCCTCCAGCAGACTCTCCTCCAGTGGACTCTCCTCCAGCAAACTCTCCTCCAGCGGACTCTCCTCCAGCGAACTCTCCTCCAACGGACTCTCCTCCAGCAGACTCTCCTCCAGCAGACTCTCCTCCTCCAGTAGACTCTCCTCCAGCAGACTCTCCTCCAGCAGACTCTCCTCCAGCAGACTCTTCTCCAGCAGACTCTTCTCCAGCGGACTCTCCTCCAGTGGACTCTCCTCCAGCAGACTCTTCTCCAGCGGACTATCCTCCAGCGGACTCTCCTCCAGCGGACTCTCCTCCAGCAGACTCTCCTCCAGCGGACTCTCCTCCAGCAGACTCTTCTCTAGCGGACTCTCCTCCAGCAGACTCTCCTCCAGCAGACTCTCCTCCAGCAGACTCTCCTCTAGCAGACTCTCCTCCAGTGGACTCTCCTCCAGCAGACTCTCCTCCAGCAGACTCTCCTCTTGCAGACTCTCCTCCAGCGGACTCTCCTCCAGCGGACTCTCCTCCAGCGGACTCTCCTCCAGCAGACTCTCGTCTAGCAGACTCTCGTCTAGCAGACTCTCGTCTAGCGGACTCTCCTCCAGCATACTCTCCTCCAGCAGACTCTCCTCCAGGGGACTCTCCTTCAGGGGACTCTCCTCCAGCAGACTCTCCTCCAGGGGACTCTCCTCCAGCAGACTCTCCTCCAGCAGACTCTCCTCCAGCATACTCTCCTCCAGCAGACTCTCCTCCAGCAGACTCTCCTCCAGCGGACTCTCCTCCAGCAGACTCTCCTCCAGCAGACTCTCCTCCAGCAGACTCTCCTCCAGCATACTCTCCTCCAGCGGACTCTCCTCCAGCAGACTCTCCTCCAGCGGACTCTCCTCCAGCAGACTCTCCTCCAGCAGACTCTCCTCCAGCAGACTCTCCTCCAGCGGACTCTCCTCCAGCGGACTCTCCTCCAGCAGACTCTCCTCCAGCAGACACTCCTCCAGCATACTCTCCTCCAGCAGACTCTCCTCCAGCATACTCTCCTCCAGCGGACTCTCCTCCAGCAGACTCTCCTCCAGCGGACTCTCCTCCAGCAGACTCTCCTCCAGCAGACTCTCCTCCAGCAGACTCTCCTCCAGCGGACTCTCCTCCAGCGGACTCTCCTCCAGCAGACTCTCCTCCAGCAGACACTCCTCCAGCATACTCTCCTCCAGCAGACTCTCCTCCAGCAGACTCTCCTCCAGCGGACTCTCCTCCAGCAGACTCTCCTCCAGCAGACTCTCCTCCAGCAGACTCTCCTCCAGCATACTCTCCTCCAGCGGACTCTCCTCCAGCAGACTCTCCTCCAGCAGACACTCCTCCAGCATACTCTCCTCCAGCAGACTCTCCTCCAGCAGACTCTCCTCCAGCGGACTCTCCTCCAGCAGACTCTCCTCCAGCAGACTCTCCTCCAGCAGACTCTCCTCCAGCATACTCTCCTCCAGCGGACTCTCCTCCAGCAGACTCTCCTCCAGCAGACTCTCCTCCAGCAGACTCTCGTCTAGCAGACTCTCCTCCAGCGGACTCTCCTCCAGGGGACTCTCCTCCAGTAGACTCTCCTCCAGCAGACTCTCCTCCAGCGGACTCTCCTCCAGCAGACTCTCCTCCAGCAGACTCTCCTCCAGCAGACTCTCCTCCAGCGGACTCTCCTCCAGTAGACTCTCCTCCAGCAGACTCTCCTCCAGCAGACTCTCCTCCAGCAGACTCTCCTCCAGCAGACTCTCCTCCAGCAGACTCTCCTCCAGCGGACTCTCCTCCAGCAGACTCTCCTCCAGCAGACTCCCCTCCAGCAGACTCTCCTCCAGCAGACTCTCCTCCAGCAGACTCCCCTCCAGCAGACTCTCCTCCAGCAGACTCTCCTCCAGCAGACTCTCCTCCAGCAGACTCTCCTCCAGCAGACTCTCCTCCAGCGGACTCTCCTCCAGCAGACTCTCCTCCAGCAGACTCTCCTCCAGTAGACTCTCCTCCAGCAGACTCTCCTCCAGCAGACTCTCCTCCAGCAGACTCTCCTCCAGCAGACTCTCCTCCAGTAGACTCTCCTCCAGCAGACTCTCCTCCAGCAGACTCTCCTCCAGCAGACTCTCCTCCAGTAGACTCTCCTCCAGCAGACTCTCCTCCAGCGGACTCTCCTCCAGCAGACTCTCCTCCAGCAGACTCTCCTCCAGTAGACTCTCCTCCAGCAGACTCTCCTCCAGCGGACTCTCCTCCAGCAGACTCTCCTCCAGCAGACTCTCCTCCAGTAGACTCTCCTCCAGCAGACTCTCCTCCAGTAGACTCTCCTCCAGCAGACTCTCCTCCAGCAGACTCTCCTCCAGCAGACTGTTGTATAAACGACACGGAAATAGATGTGGGAGATCAATGTTTTCATTTATATATTTTCTTGTATCAGGGAAGGTAGTGAGGAAGGGAAAGGTGGGATGGGTGAGAACGTGGGTGGGATGGGTGAGAACGTGGGTGGGATGGGTGAGAACGTGGGTGGGATGGGTGAGAACGTGGGTGGGATGGGTGAGAACGTGGGTGGGATGGGTGAGAACGTTGGTGGGATGGGTGAGAACGTGGGTGGGATGGGTGAGAACGTGGGTGGGATGGGTGAGAACGTTGGTGGGATGGGTGAGAACGTGGGTGGGATGGGTGAGAACGTGGGTGGGATGGGTGAGAACGTTGGTGGGATGGGTGAGAACGTGGGTGGGATGGGTGAGAACGTTGGTGGGATGGGTGAGAACGTGGGTGGGATGGGTGAGAACGTGGGTGGGATGGGTGAGAACGTTGGTGGGATGGGTGAGAACGTGGGTGGGATGGGTGAGAACGTTGGTGGGATGGGTGAGAACGTGGGTGGGATGGGTGAGAACGTGGGTGGGATGGGTGAGAACGTTGGTGGGATGGGTGAGAACGTGGGTGGGATGGGTGAGAACGTGGGTGGGATGGGTGAGAACGTGGGTGGGATGGGTGAGAACGTGGGTGGGATGGGTGAGAACGTGGGTGGGATGGGTGAGAACGTTGGTGGGATGGGTGTGAGAGTGGGTGGGATGGGTGAGAACGTGGGTGGGATGGGTGAGAACGTGGGTGGGATGGGTGAGAACGTGGGTGGGATGGGTGAGAACGTGGGTGGGATGGGTGAGAACGTGGGTGGGATGGGTGAGAACGTGGGTGGGATGGGTGAGAACGTGGGTGGGATGGGTGAGAACGTGGGTGGGATGGGTGAGAACGTGGGTGGGATGGGTGAGAACGTTGGTGGGATGGGTGAGAACGTGGGTGGGATGGGTGAGAACGTGGGTGGGATGGGTGAGAACGTGGGTGGGATGGGTGAGAACGTGGGTGGGATGGGTGTGAGAGTGGGTGGGATGGGTGAGAACGTGGGTGGGATGGTTGAGAACGTTGGTGGGATGGGTGAGAACGTGGGTGGGATGGGTGTGAGAGTGGGTGGGATGGGTGAGAACGTGGGTGGGATGGGTGTGAGAGTGGGTGGGATGGGTGAGAACGTGGGTGGGATGGATGTGAGAGTGGGTTCTGGGAGGTGACGGCGGGTAGTGTGGGTGAGTGGATGAATGTGTGTGTGTGGGAGGATGCATTGTAAGGGTAAGAGAGTGGTTGGCGTGGGTGTAAGGATGGATGGCGTGGAAGTGTGTGTCTGTGGTTGTTGTTGTTGAGAGAGGGTGGGCGGTGAGGGTGGGTTGTGAGGGTGGGTGGCGAGGGTGGGTGAGAGGGGTGTGTGGTGTGGGTGGGTGAGTGGGATTGGCATGGGTGAGTCTGCGCGGTGCGCAGATATTTAATCTCCTGCTGCTCACTCTTGGCTCGCTGCTCCGGATGAAAAGTTCAATCCCAGGTAATGGTGTTTATTTGTTTTGCTTAGCGCATGTTTGCCAACATCCCGTTCTTTGCTTCCCCCACCCCCCCCCCCCCCTCTCTCTCTCTCTCTCTCTCTTTCTCTCTCTCTCACTGTCTCTCCTCTCTCTGTCGGCGGACTTGATTTCACTCCTTTCTACATGACGAAAGTATATGTTCCAATTACACGTTTGGCGATGGCTGAGCGCCCTGTGTTGTGGCTGCCAACTTCTGCTTCAGGGTGAGTACGACCAGAATTATCGTGAGAGTTATCTACCTTCTCCAAAACTCAGATACATGACGAGTGAGTCAAGCCGTCAGAGGTGAGGGCTCACGATGGCGGCCAACTTGAGCTTTCTGTAAGGTTGACCAAATCCTGCTGTCAAGAATGTAGGAGATGCACCTTAAGGCTGGAGTTAGATTCTCAGCTGCCTTTCTTATTCGCTTCAAAACGTCAGTCTTGCCGTTTCAAAGGTCATTGCTGTGTCAAACTTTATCCCTAAGATGTCAACTTCACCAGTGACTACTAGATTTCTTGCACTGGTTCGTATGACATTCCTAGGTGCTCATCGCTTGTGTTCTCTCTACCACAAATATGACCTGCCATCGCCTTCCTCAGGAAGAAATTCTTCTTTGCTGTGTAAATATTACAGTATTTTCACTAACACAGGCTAGATTTTCAGGGCTGAGTTGTAATTGGCAGTTGAAGTGGGCATTCCGCAACAATGGACTCAAAATACAACACCTGTGGTACTCTGGTACTAATTGAGAATAGTCCTTACTGTCCATTCTTGAAGGAAAGGTAATTCATGCTAATCAACGTAAGATGAATCCCGAGATACCAAGTGTTCTCTACTTTAAATATAACGCAGTGTTCCATAACTGGTCTAAAACCACTACAATGTCCAGCACACCAACAGCTGATATTGTAGTTGTCCAGTGATTAATGCCACTTACTCAAGAGGTTTAATAAAAGAGTAGAAGCAGCACCTTTCCTAAAACCATATTGCCGACCACACAGTAACTGATGATGGTAAAAAAAAATGATCTAATTTGTTTTGAGATGAGTGTGTCAAGAGTTGTTTCAAACGTTAAAAAGATACTGGACCATTAAAAAGGTACTGACCATTGAAGAGATGTTTCCTTTGTAGACTGGAACTACGTTTTTACCATAAATGATCTTGAGTTACAGAGTTGAAAGAGCCGAGTGAGAAGCAAAGCCAGCGTGTCTGCACAGCTACCTGACCAGTCTCGGGATCACCTTATCCTGACCTGGTACTCTTCTAGAGCGATTTAAGGAGTTGGGGGATTTTTTTTCCGGCTTACTAACCACTGAAGACAACTTAGACAGTGGAAAAATGAAGGTGTGGAGGTTGCCGTTCTAAATCAAAGACCTGCATCATTGCAGTGATTTAATTTGCCCGTAGGTCAGTTTCACCCTGATTGTAGGATTGTGTCCTCAGATGAGCCTGCCTGCTGGTCTTTGACCAAGACCCACTACACTTTGGAACCAACACTTCCTGAGGTAAATTGTCTTCTTGTTTCTGATCTCCATTGGCAGATAACCCACACTTGATCTTCTTTCATTTGATGACAAGTTCCTGAGTGAATGTTTCTATTGGGAGCACATGGAAGCCTTTTCTATATATCTTCAGAAATTGGATTTGGCCTCACCTGCAACCAGAAATAGATAGGCAAGATATGGCTGGTCAAAATTCTTGGCCACATAAGCCGTGATTCATGTACTTGTGCTGGAGATCCACCTTGATAGACCAAAATTTTTGATGGTTCCAAAATTGTCCAGATCGAAAACTGATTAAAAGTTCATCAAAATCTTTTCTGAATGAGACACTGGTTGAGGTCTCCCACAATTCTTATAGCAACAATTATTGGGAGAAATGTACCATAATGCCAGAAGTGAGGCCCTGGTCAGTTCAACCACGTGTTGTCGAGCGCCTCCGTCAATCATGCTCTCATTCACAGCTACAGATGGAGGCTCCTCTCTGACATCAGTGGATTCGCAAACAGGTATTGCATAGAAATTATTCAAAGGGAGACGCCTTATGGTGCCTCTGATGAAGAGGTCAACACAGCCTTTAATGAAGATGAATCAACAATCTGACTCATCTATTAAACTCTTCCCTTGGGTTGGACGGTAGAGCGACGGTCTCCCTTCATGCAGGTCGGCGATCAATCCGAGACCGTCCAAGTGGTTGGGCACCATTCCTTCCCCCTGACCCAACCCAAATCCTTATCCTGACCCCTTCCCAATGCTATATAGTCGTGATTTTGGCTGTAGGAGTCTTGAACCGTGGACCCCCCACTCGTGAGGCCGAAGCTCGCTCGACTGAGCTATGATTAGTCTTAATTGGTTCCAAGGGTTGTTATAGCCTGGGGAGGGGGGAGGGGTTTGTAGAGATAAGCTCCCACAACCTGTAAGGTGCCCCTGATGGTGAGCGTCTCAAATAACATCTAACAACCAAGTCCAGCTCCTGGCCAGCACGTGTGGCTTAGCCTCTAGGCCTGGCGGAACTGCCTCTACCAACAGGAGAAGGGGCGAAGGCGGGCCTCTGGTGCTTTGACACCAGATGCATCGGGCAGATGGGACTCGTCAGCCTGGGAAGGCATCTCATCTAGGGAAAGGAAAACACCGAATTCAAACCTCTGCTGTCTTACTGCTAAACCCATTTATGGGAAATGTTTCGGGAGTCAACCCCGAGAAAAAATCAGGAGTCGAAGTGCCTAAGGCAATTTGCAGCTGTTTACAATGTCCGGTAACTCCTGCGATGACAATGGTGCCAAGCGTATCAGCGCCTGCCCTTCCCTTGGACCACATCGGTGGCGTGGAGAGGGTGGATCTGCTGCATGGGCAACAGCTGGTCCTCCATAACTACTGCCCAGGACTGTGCCCTGGAGAGGTTTCTCCAGCATCGCCTTGGCGATGGCTCAACACGGGAAGCAACAGTTACCGGTGATAAGCCTACCACTCAATTGGCATAGAGTAAGGCGCCAGTGGTTGCTTCCGTCGGTGTAGGTAATCATTCGATTTCATAGAACAGTTACCACCCGCCTCAAGCTGGGCAGCCACCAGCTAATAATGTGCTGTTCCACCATGATCCACCTGTGCCACTGGGTGCATGGGCTTAGGCCACAATCTAACAAGCGGATTGTCAATCATGCACCAGGCAAAAGAAAACACACAGAGCCACCCAGCTCTCAAACTGGGCACATGGAATGTCAAGACCATGACACCGGGTCTCTCGGAAGATCTACTGGAAGTGAACGAGGCCCGCAAGACAGCTGTGATCAACAGCGAACTACGCAGGCTCCAGATGGAAGTGGTCATCTTGCAGCAGACACGTCCATCCCTGACCGATAGCATACGGGAGAAGGACTTTACCTTCTTCTGATAGGGCAAACCACCAGAAGAGATAAGGGAGCATGGCGTTGGCTTCGCCGTCAAGAATAGGTTGTTAGGGTCCATAGTACCGCCCACGGAAGGTTCCTCCACCTTCACAAGGTGGAGAAATTCACTGCGGCGCTGGTAAATGCCCTTCCTGTACCACCCAAGTATGACAAGTGAGAGGTGGTCATTCCTAAGGGGAACTATTTTCAACACCACCATGTCCACCTTCAGTAAGAGGCAGAACATGTCAGCAGATTGGTTCGAGGCCAGTGCAGAGGAACTGTTACCCCTCGTAGAGGAAAAGAGACGAGCTCTCTCATCCTAAAAGAACCTGCCCTCAGAAAGGATCCTACAGGCCCTCCGTACTGCCGCAGTAGAGTTCCATAAACTGCAAGGCATTGTGCTAACGATTACTGGCTCTGACTCTGTTCCAGCATCCAGACTGCCGCCACTGTCGGCAACATAAGAGACATGTACGAAGGGATCAAACAGGCAAGAGGCCCTACACAAAACAGGACGGCTCCTCTGAAGTTAGCCACAGGAGAGATCATTAAAGACCGTGATCAACTCTACCGTGATCAACTCAACCGTGATCAACTCTACTCCAGAGAGAACTTGGTCAGTGCAGAGGCCTTGGAAGCAATCAAGTGCCTGCCATTCATGGAAGAATTTGATCTTGAACCAATTGTGGAAGAGGTTGAGAAAGCAGTAGATTCACTTTCCTCAGGAAAGGCCCCAGGAGATAATGGGATTCCACCTGAAGTTCTTAAGTGCGCTCGAAGAACACTTAAAACTGAAATTCATGAACTTCTGTGCCAGTGCTGGAGGGAGGGCTTAGTGCCACAATACATGAGAGATGCAAACATCATCACTCTCTACAAAAATATAGGTGACAGAAGCGATGTAAACAACTATCGTGGCATCTCCCTCCTCAGCGTCGTCGGCAAACTCTTCGCCAGGGTCGTCTTGGTCAGGCTTCAGATTCTCGCTGAAGGAGTGCACCCTGAGTCACAGTGTGGTTTCCGAGCAGAGAGGTCGACCACTGACACAGTGTTCTTCCTGAGACAGCTTCAAGAAAAGTTCAGGTAGCAGAGAAAAGCCCTGAACATCACCTTCATTGACCTCACAAAGGCTTTCGACCTCGTGAGCCGGGATGGACTCTTCAACATCTTGGCCAAAATTGGCTACCCACCCACCCTCCTCAACATAATACAATTGTTCCACAAGAACATGAAGGGCACAGTCGTGTACGACGGCTCAACTTCTGAACCATTCAACATCAATAGTGGTGTTAAACGGGTGCGTTCTTGCTCCAACCCTGTTCGGCATTTTCACGATCCTCCTCAAGCATGCCTTTGGAACTACCACAGAAGGCATCTATCTCCATATAAGTACTGATCGTAAGCTCTGCAATCTATCCAGACTCCGAGCAAAGACGAAAGTACAGATGCGAATCCTCAGGGAGCTCCTCTTTGCTGACGACGCAGCGATCACCACACACACACAGCAGAAGGCCTGAAGCAGCTACTCAACCGCTTTGCTGCAGCATGTTCTGCATTCGGCCTGACAATCAGCTTGAAGAAGACACAGGTGATGGGACAAGATGTCAATGAGCTACCCGGTATAAACAACGCAGACTATGTGCTGGAGACGAACCACGAGTTTGTGTACCTGGGCGCCACAGTCTCAGACACACTTTCCCTGGACACTGAGCTCAACAGGTGTATCAGGAAGGCCGCAACAACACTGGCCAGGCTCACAAAGCGCGTTTGGGAAAATGTCAGACTGACAGTGCACACTAAGGCACAGGACTACATGTCATGTGTGGTGCAGCAGATCCACCCTCTCTACGCCACCGATGTGGTCCAAGGGAAGGGCAGGTGCCGATACGCTTGGCACCATTGTCGTCCCAGGAGTTACCGGAATATAGCTGCAAACAGCTGCACTTCTCTAAGGCTCGGAATCCTGTACCCTGTGCTCTCGCCAGGAGAGACGGTTCAATACCTTCCACGTGTGGAACCTGAGACGCACCCTTGACATCGCGTGGAGAGACCACGTCACGAACAACACAGTGCTTGAGTGAACAGGAGTCCCTTCAATGTTCACTCTCCTGAATCAGAGACGCATGCGGTGACTGGGACATGTCACACACATAGAAGATGGCCGCATACCGAATGACCTCTTGTATGGATAACTGGCATGAGGACTGGGAAAGAGGCCCACTGGAAGACCCCAGCTGCGTCAAATATGCCTGCAAACGCGGCCTCAAGCAGATGAACATCGACATCAACACTTGGGAGGCAGCAGCTGCGGCCTGGAGATGTACAGTGCAGAAGGGACTCCAGCAATTCGAGGATGAACTAAAGAGGCAGGCGGAGGATAATAGACTTCAGAGGAGGTCTCGACCACTGTCAGACGCACCCGCTTCGGCGTTTATCTGCGCTCGCTGCAGTCCAGACTGTCATTCTCGGGTTGGCCTTCACAGCCACAGCAGGCGCTGCATCCAACTAGACACCCAGGACACAAGTCCATAACCTCACGGGATTGACGGATGCCTACTACTACTACAACTACTACTACTATAGTCGTAATGATTTGGCGCATTCCCCTAATACTCAACAACTATTAACCTCTGCTACAGGAACTTATTTTCAATGGCTATCTTGAGGTTATCTTGAGATGATTTCGGGGCTTTAGTGTCCCCGCGGCCCGGTCCTCGACCAGGCCTCCACCCCCAGGAAGCAGCCCGTGACAGCTGACTAACACCCAGGTACCTATTTTACTGCTAGGTAACAGGGGCATAGGGTGAAAGAAACTCTGCCCATTGTTTCTCGCCGGCGCCCGGGATCGAACCCGTGACCACAGGATCACAAGTCCAGCGTACTGTTCGCTCGGCCGACCGGCTGAGCGAGACTGAGGAATGATTCTTGAAAGACAAAATCGACAGCACTGTGACCATTACCAACAGTAAACGAGACACACAGCTTGCATTCACCTCAAGAACAAGATGATCACTGACGTGGTCATCAACAAACTCTCCCGACGGCAAACGAAGCACTTTGGCAGTTATGAATGTTGTCTTTACCAACTCGGGAACTGTCAGCCTAAACGATCCCAATGTATTGGCAAGACACCGACATTCATTTATGTTTCCCTGACAATGCACAAACAACCAGAGCAATCCTGAACAACAACTTAATTTTTTAATTAATGGAAGCGTATTTTAATGGAAAACAGTAGAAAAATATGATTTGTTTACTCACAATCGGCTACACTATTCTGGTCTGTAAAAGTTTCTCAAAATCAATTTGATGGCAACTCTCCTGAAATTATCATCATACCCGGCAACACTACACTGTTCCCAAATCGAAAGTTATGATGCTATTTCTTAACCAACATTTATGTCATCTTGTGATGTAAATATATATTATAACGCCTCTTCAATATATGTAGACTTTAAATCTCTACTAAATCAATTCATGAAAACAATCACTGGCACTAAAATAATTAATATAATATGGCTTTATGTCCGATGTTACTCTTCGCGTAAATTCTGATTATCTCCTTCCTTATATATAACACCTTTCCCAACACCAGGGGGACAATGTGAGGCAATTTAACTACCTTACAGACAGTAGACTGAGATGATCGTAGGCGTGCAACGTAGATCTTCACTGATCCACGACGCTGAGATGAGAGGCCTATACCTCTCCAGAACGAGTAACCGCTTGAGCGCACCTCCGCTCAGCACGACGCTTGGTAGCGAGTGACTCAGATCTCCCGCCATTCTTGCAGGGGCGCCTGACGTCATGCTACGTCACGCCAGGGGCGTGACGCCATTGGTCAACCTGGTCAAGCCCCCGCCGCCGACCAATCCCTCCTCGCCTGACGCAGTACCCAGCATGCTCTGGGGGTTCACCTCAAGCGGGAAAGCTCTCCTCTCTCACGATCTGCACCGCCATATTTGATGATGGACTCGTCTCCTAGCCTCAGCTCAACTAAACTTAAAATCGAAATTTCTTCAAACTGCCAGAACTCGAAAGGGTTAAGATAGGAGAATAAACTAATGAAACTAAATCTCACAACTCTAAACACCAGAAGGAATAAAAGGGATATGATGACAACATACAAGATACTGAGGGAAATAGATATGGTGGACAAAGTTAACCTCTTCAAATTGAGAGAAAGCAGAACAAGATGACATAGATGGAATCTGTACATGCCAATGAGCCGCAGGAACGTAAGAAAATATTTGTACCCTGAACGGGTGGTCATCAAATAGAATGCACTAAAAGAAGAAGTTGCAGAAGCCACCTCCATCCTCATCTCTCATGCCAGATTCAACAGTAAATTTCAATGTCTGAATAGTTGAATTAACTCAACAAGGCTGGTAGGTGGGGCTTAATGAGCTAGATCTCACTCCCCCGTAAGTCACTGATGGGTACAAGGAACTGAACCCAACGCCCGCCTGAGCCTCCCGACACCCTGCTCACTCACACCAGAGAGAGAGAGAGAGAGAGAGAGAGAGAGATGGGGGGGGGGGGGTCTATCCTCTACTTACGTCACTGGACGGACATAGGTAAGACAGTGGGGGCCGGATATAGTCAGTCCAAGACGGTTAAAGCATTACCGAGGCCGGCTGGTGTCGCCTCTCTCACACATCTACCTGCTCCAGCACTAGGACTTTGGCAGCAGCAGATGTTAATGTTAGCTGATCTTAGATCCTGCTCTACAAAAGGAAGAGTCGTTCAGACGTCGCTAAGTACAAACCATTGTCACTGCTTTCAATTGCTGGAAAAAAGTTTACAGACATTAATCTCTCATCAAATGACAGCCTGTTTTTAACCATCATTGATTACTGTGTGGTCGTCAATTTGGTTTTAGGAAAGGTCGTTCTGCTGACCTTTGCTATACCTTTCCAGTAAGTGGCATCAGGCACTGGATAGTTCCAAACTAAATTGAGTTATTGCATTGGGAATTGCAGGAGCCTTTGATCGACTGTGGCACTCTAGACCACCAGCAAACCTTCAAAGACTTCATATTTCAGGCTCCATTCTACTGCTAATAAGAGACAGCCTTCAAGAACGGTCTCTAGGCGTAGCCCTCAATGGGGCAGAGTATGGAAACCATTCAAATGGTGGCAGTGTACCACAGGGCATCGAGCTTGGCCCTGTGTTGTCGAATGTCTACTTACCGATTTACAACTCATCATCCCCAAAGACTAGGCCTATGGTGATGACTGCTCTCTAACCTACACATACGGAGAGAAAAGAAATACCAACTGCTACGAGGCTCATTAATCCCAGACTAGGAGCAACATCATCTCCCTGGGGGAAGGAGGAGGCCGGTCACATGTGTCGTAGAAAAACAAAACACAGGCAATGGTGACAACTAGCCAGCGGGTTTCATGCAAATGAAACAAGCATATTTGACCAGACCACACACTAGAAGGTGAAGGGACGACGACGTTTCGGTCCGTCCTGGACCATTCTCAAGTCGATTGTGAGTCGATGGTCACAATTGACTTGAGAATGGTCCAGGACGGACCGAAACGTCGTCGTCCCCTCACCTTCTAGTGTGTGGTCTGGTCGAAACAAGCATAGCTTACCTATGCTCACCAAGCAACATAGAAATATACAGACATACAGCTCACAACACAGCTCACCAAGCAACATAGTAATAAGTGGGGGAAAACACCAAGGGTTCAGGGACGAAGGTGACATCTTGGGACTGAGGTCTGACTTGTCACCAGCCATAAAAAGTCACGCGCTTAATCTACCACGACAGAAGTCAAGAAAGTAATTGCTTTAAGGCGAATCTCATACCTTCTGGAGAGCGAGGGCTGCAAAGCCATATATGGCACTCACATTCGCTCTCATCTTGAGTACGCACCACTCGCCTGGATGGCCTGAAAGTCGTTTATCACAATTTTGGAGAAGGTGGAGAACCGCGCCAGGATCTCACCTCACATCTTGACCCGTCTTGGAGAGACTGATGACCAGACCAAACACTAGAAGATGGGCAGACGACGACGTTCCGGTCCGTCCTGGACCCATATCAAATCACTTGTGATAATCGTGTCGAGAAGTCGTTCCAAACGACTTGTTTGGACAATTTTGTTTGGACAAGCGACAAGTCGTTCCATTATCAAGTCGATAAGTCGAGTTGCAAATGGTCCAGGACGGAGCAAACCGTGGTCGTCGTCTCATCTTCTGGTGTGTGGTTTGGTCATTACTGCTGCTACCTAGCAGTAAATAGGTACCTGGGAGTTGGTCAGCTGTCACGGGCTGCTTCCTGGGGGTGGAGGCCTGGTCGAGGACCGGGCCGCGGGGACACTAAGCCCTGAAATCATCTCAAGATAACCTCAAAAAGATCATATCTTCAGCCCCGTTATTGTGACTCATCGTCTGATTCTGGAGTGGCTGGTCGACTCATCAGAGCTTCAACATCACAAAGGTGTCAATGAACTTCCTGTCACCTATACAATCAGAATGTTCTCAAGGTTCTTCCATACCTCTCTCAATCTTGTGCACAACCAAAATCCAGCAGTCACAACACAAGACGCTCAGCCACCCAACAGTCTTATGCCGACTGTGTATTTCTCAAGAACATTACTCCGTCAGCGATTAATTATTCCTAAGCTGACTCGTATTTGCAACACGTCTCCTCAGCCTATAGATACACGAGATAACAAGATAACTGACCACACAAATTTAAGGCTTCAGCACACAATTGGACGCTGATTCATCATGTCTCCTACTTAATTTTTACTTAGCAATAAATCTGATCTATTCATAAAAATAAGTTTTTAATGACCCACCAACAATATATTTCAAGGGACAGGCTTTAGATGTAAGATAACAGCTCTTAGATTGCAGTTTCTGCAATCTAAGTTTCAACCTTTACCACAATTATTAATGAAGAATTTAGAAGTCTTAGTCTTTGGAAGAAGTCTTAGTCTTTGGAAGAAGTCTTAGATACTAACTCCTTTGTTTGGTCTCCCAACTAATCTCTAATCCAATGTAATAAGATTCCGTCAATGACACGGGATGCAGTGTTTTCTGATTTGTGATACAAAAAGGTCCTCTTTTATACAAAAAAGTCTTTATACAAAAGTCTTTTTTATACAAAAAATACTTTTTATGCTACAAAAAATGCCTTTTAAGATACAAAAGTCTTTTTGTGATTCAAAAAAGTCCTTTTGTGATACTAAAAGGTCTTTTTTTGTGATACACAAGAGTCATTTGCTGGTATAAAAAAAAGTCCTTCTGTAACAAAAAAGTAATTTTGTGAAAGTTTTTTCATACAAAAAAGTCCAAATTTGTGTGGGTGGAAAAGTCCATAACAACGACTCTTTTATAAACCTATATTTGCCTAGATGTCTTAATGAGTTTCTCAACTACTTCTTCAAGAACCAACTCTGGCTATGCCTATTTTAGTCTCTATGTCGCTCTGAACTTTGGAACACCGGTGGTGGAACCAGTTGTAGGAGATTCTCTTCCTGTCACATGTGACCTATATGTGTTGGTGTCAGTGTTGGAACTACAGGTGTGGGAGAATCTCTCCCTGTCACATGTGACCTATATGTGTTGGTGTCAGTGTTGGAACTACAGGTGTGGGAGAATCTCTCCCTGTCACATGTGACCTATATGTGTTGGTGTCAGTGTTGGAACTACAGGTGTGGGAGAATCTCTCCCTGTCACACGTGACCTATATGTGTTGGTGTCAGTGTTGGAACTACAGGTGTGGGAGAATCTCTCCCTGTCACATGTGACCTATATGTGTTGGTGTCAGTGTTGGAACTACAGATGTGGGAGAATCTCTCCCTGTCACATGTGACCTATATGTGTTGGTGTCAGTGTTGGAACTACAGATGTGGGAGAATCTCTCCCTGTCACATGTGACCTATATGTGTTGGTGTCAGTGTTGGAACTACAGGTGTGGGAGATTCTCTCCCTGTCACATGTGACCCATATGAGTTGTTGTCAGTGTTGGAGCTACAGGTGTGGGAAAATCTCTCCCTGTCACATGTGACCCATATGTGTTTGCTGTCAGTGTTGGAACTACAGGTGTGTTCAGCGCCAGTTTTGAATCATTAATTTTAATATCGCGTCATCTCCCGGTGCATGGCATAGTTTCTCTAAATGTTAGGTCGTCAAGGGTAATTCTCGGCCATTTTCGTTCGGTCAACACGACCGGCGAAGGGCAATGGTCAGAGAGGAGACGAAGAGAAGAGAGATGGAAACGAAAAGTGAGAAAGAGAAACATAAAAAAGGAAAGGAGGAGGAAGAGGTGGAACTACTAATATAATGGAATGGGAGAGGAGGTGAAAGAGAAGATTGAAAGAAAAGTAGGAATTGCAGGAGAACAATAGATAAGATGAAAGATAAGGTGGGTTAGGAGATTGAAAAAAAACAGGTGATAGTGTGAGCAGCAGGTGATAGTGTGGGTAGCAGGTGATAGTGTGGGTAGCAGGTGATAGTGTGGGCAGCAGGTAGTAGTGTGGGCAGCAGGTGATAGTGTGGGCAGTAGGTGATAGTGTGGGCAGCAGGTGATAGTGTGGGGCAGCAAATGATAGTGTGTGGCAGCTGGTGATAGTGTGGGGCAGCAGGTGATAGTGTAGGCAGCAGGTGATAGTGTGTGGCAGCAGGTGATAGTGTGGGCAGCTGGTGATAGTGTGTGGCAGCAGGTGATAGTGTGGGCAACAGGTGATAGTGTGGGCAACAGGTGATAGTGTGGGCAGCAGGTGATAGTGTGGGCAGCAGGTGATAGTGTGGGCAGCAGGTGATAGTGTGGGCAGCAGGTGGTGATAGTGTGGGCTACAGGTGTTGATAGTGTGGGCTACAGGTGTTGATAGTGTGGGCTGCAGGTGATAGTGTGTGGGCAGCAGGTGATAGTGTGTGGGCAGCAGGTGATAGTGTGTGGGCAGCAGGTGATAGTGTGTGGGCAGCAGGTGATAGTGTGTGGGCAGCAGGTGATAGTGTGTGGGTAGCTGGTGATAGTGTGGGCAGCAGATGATAGTGTGGGCAGCAGGTGATAGTGTGTGGGCAGCTGGTGATAGTGTGGCAGCAGGTGATAGTGTGGCAGCAGGTGATAGTGTGGGCAGCAGGTGATAGTATGTCGGCAGCAGGTGATAGTGTTGGCAGTTGGTGATAGTGTGTGACAGCAGGTGATGATGTGGGAAGCAGGTGATATTGTGGGCAGCAGGTGGTAGTGTGTGGCAGCAGGTGATAGTGTGGGTAGCAGCAGGTGATAGTGTGTGGCAGCAGGTGATAGTGTGGGCAGCAGGTGACAGTGTGTGGCAGCAGGTGATAGTGTGGGCAGCAGGTGATAGTGTGTGGCAGCAGGTGATAGTGTGGGGCAGCAGGTGATAGTGTGGGCAGCAGGTAATAATGTGTGGCAGCAGGTGATAGTGTGGGGCAGCAGGTGATAGTGTGGGCAGCAGGTGGTGATAGTGTGGGCAGCAGGTGATAGTGTGGGAAGCAGGTGATAGTGTAGCAGCAGATGATAGTGTGTGGCAGCAGGTGATATTGTGAGCAGCAGGTGATAGTGTGGGCAGCTGTTGATAGTGTGTGGCAGCAGCTGGTGATAGTGTGGGCAGCAGGTGATAGTGTGTGACAGCAGGTGATAGTGTGGGCTGCAGGTGATAGTGTGGGCAGCAGGTGATAGTGTGGGCAGCAGGTGATAATGTGTGACAGCAGGTGATAGTGTGAGCTGCAGGTGATAGTGTGGGCTGCAGGTGATAGTGTGGGCAGCTGTTGATAGTGTGTGGCAGCAGATGATAGTGTGGGCAGCAGGTGATAGTGTGGGCAGCAGGTGATAGTGTGGGCAGCTGTTGATAGTGTGTGGCAGCAGGTGATAGTGTGGGCAGCAGATGATAGTGTTTGGCAGCAGGTGATAGTGTGGGCAACAGGTGATAGTGTGGGCAGCAGGTGGTGATAGTGTGTGGCAGCAGGTGATAGTGTGGGCAGCAGGTGATAGTGTGGGCAGCAGGTGGTGATAGTGTGGGCAGCAGGTGGTGATAGTGTGTGGCAGCAGGTGATAGTGTGGGCAGCAGGTGATAGTGTGGGCAGCAGGTGGTGATAGTGTGGGTAGCAGCAGGTGATAGTGTGGGCAGCAGGTGATAGTGTGTGGCAGCAGGTGATAGTGTGTGGCAGCAGGTGATAGTGTGAGGCAGCAGGTGATAGTGTGGGTAGTAGCAGGTGATAGTGTGGGTAGCAGCAGGTGATAGTGTTGGTAGCAGCAGGTGATAGTGTGTGGCAGCAGGTAATAGTGTGTGCCAGCAGGTGATAGTGTGGGCAGCAGGTGATAGTGTGTGGCAGCAGGTGATAGTGAGGGGAAGCAGGTGGTAGTGTGGGGCAGCAGGTGATAGTGTGGGCAGCAGCTGATGATAGTGTGGGTAGCAGGTGATAGTGTGGGCAGCAGGTGATGGTGTGGGCAGCAGGTGATAGTGTGGGCAGCAGGTGGTGGTGTGTGGCAACAGGTGATAGTGTGGGCAGCAGGTGATAGTGTGGGCAGCAGGTGATAGTGTGGGCAGCAGGTGATAGTGTGGGCAGCAGGTGATTGTGTGGGCAGAAGGTGATAGTGTGGGAGCAGGTGATAGTGTGTGGCAGCAGGTGATAGTGTGGGCAGCAGGTGATAATGTGGGCAGCAGGTGATAGTGTGGGAAGCAGGTGATAGTGTGTGGCAGCAGGTGATAGTGTGGGGCAGCAGGTGACAGTGTGTGACAGCAGGTGATAGTGTGGGCAGCAGGTGATAGTGTGGGAGCAGGTGATAGTGTGTGGCAGCTGGTGATAGTGTGTGGGCAGCAGATGATAGTGTGGGCAGCAGGTGATAGTGTGGGAAGCAGGTGATAGTGTGTGGCAGCAGGTGATAGTGTGGGGCAGCAGATGATAGTGTGGGCAGCAGGTGATAGTGTGGGCAGCAGATGATAGTGTGGGGCAGCAGGTGATAGTGTGGGCAGCAGATGATAGTGTGGGAAGCAGATGATAGTGCGGGCAGCAGGTGATAGTATGGGCAGCAGGTGATAGTGTGGGGGCAGCAGGTGATATTGTGGACAGCAGGTGACAGTGTGGGCAGCAGGTGATAGAGTGGGCAGCAGATGATAGTGGGGGCAGCAGGTGATAGTGTGGGCAGTAGGTGATAGAGTGGGCAGCAGATGATAGTGGGGGCAGCAGGTGATAGTGTGGGCAGCAGGTGATAGTGTGGGGCAGCAGGTGATAGTGGGGGCAGCAGGTGATAGTGTGGGGCAGCAGGTGATAGTGTGGGGCAGCAGGTGATAGTGTGGGGCAGCAGGTGATAGTGTGGGGCAGCAGGTGATAGTGTGGGGCAGCAGGTGATAGTGTGGGCAGCTGCTGATAGTGTGTGGCAGCAGATGATAGTGTGGGCCGCAGGTGATAGTGTGGGCAGCTGTTGATAGTGTGTGGCAGCAGGTGATAGTGTGGGCAGCAGATGATAGTGTGTGGCAGCAGGTGATAGTGTGGGCAGCAGGTGATAGTGTGGGCAGCAGGTGATAGTGTGGGCAGCAGGTGATAGTGTGGGCAGCAGCAGGCGATAGTGTGGGCAGCAGGCGATAGTGTAGGCAGCAGATCATAGTGTGGGCTACAGGTGATAGTGTGTGGCAGCAGGTGATAGTGTGGGCAACAGCAGGTGATAGTGTGTGGCAGCAGGTGATAGTGTGTGGCAGCAGGTGATAGTGTGTGGCAGCAGGTGATAGTGTGGGCAACAGCAGGTGATAGTGTGTGGCAGCAGGTGATAGTGTGTGGCAGCAGGTGATAGTGTGGGCAGCAGCTGGTGATAGTGTGGGCAACAGCAGGTGATAGTGTGTGGCAGCAGGGATAGTGTGTGGCAGCAGGTGATAGTGTGGGCAGCAGCTGGTGATAGTGTGTGGCAGCAGGTGATAGTGTGTGGCAGCAGGTGATAGTGTGTGGCAGCAGGTGATAGTGTGGGCAGCAGGTGATAGTGTGGGCAACAGCAGGTGATAGTGTGTGGCAGCAGGTGATAGTGTGTGGCAGCAGGTGATAGTGTGTGGCAGCAGGTGATAGTGTGGGCAGCAGGTGATAGTGTGGGCAGCAGGTGATAGTGTGGGCACCAGGTGATAGTGTGTGGCAGCAGGTGATAGTGTGGGAAGCAGGTGATAGTGTGGGCAGCAGCTGGTGATAGTGTGGGCAGCAGGTGATAGTGTGGGCAGCAGGTGATAGTGTGGGCAGCAGCTGGTGATAGTGTGGGCAGCAGGTGATAGTGTGGGCTGCAGGTGATAGTGTGGGCAGCAGATGATAGTGTGTGGCAGCAGGTGATAGTGTGGGCAGCAGGTGATAGTGTGGGCAGCAGGTGATAGTGTGGGCAGCAGCAGGCGATAGTGTGGGCAGCAGGCGATAGTATGGGCAGCAGGTGATAGTGTTGGCAGCAGATGATAGTGTGGGCAGCAGATGATAGTGTGGGCTGCAGGTGATAGTGTGGACAGCAGGTGATTGTGTGGGCAGCAGGTGATAGTGTGTGGCAGCAGGTGATAGTGTGGGCAGCAGATGATAGTGTGTGGCAGCAGGTGATAGTGTGGGCAGCAGGTGATAGTGTGGGCAGCAGGTAATAGTGTGGGCATCAGGTGATAGTGTGGGGCAGCAGGTGATAGTGTGGGGCAGCAGGTGATAGTGTGTGGCAGCTGGTGATAGTGTGTGGGCAGCAGATGATAGTGTGGGCAGCAGGTGATAGTGTGGGCAGCAGGTGATAGTGTTTGGCAGCAGGTGATAGTGTGGGGCAGCAGATGATAGTGTGGGAAGCAGGTGATAGTGTGGGCAGCAGATGATAGTGTGGGTAGCAGGTGATAGTGTGGGTAGCAGGTGATAGTGTGGGCAGCAGGTGATAGTGTTTGGCAGCAGGTGATAGTGTGGGGCAGCAGATGATAGTGTGGGCAGCAGGTGATAGTGTGGGCAGCAGGTGATAGTGGGGGCAGCAGGTGATAGTGGGGGCAGCAGGTGATAGTGTGGGCAGCAGCAGGTGATAGTGTGTGGGCAGCAGATGATAGTGTGGGCAGCAGGTGATAGTGTGGGGCAGCAGGAGATAGTGTGTGGCAGCAGGTGATAGTGTGGGAAGCAGGTGATAGTGTGGGCAGCAGCTGGTGATAGTGTGGGCAGCAGGTGATAGTGTGGGCTGCAGGTGATAGTGTGGGCAGCAGATGATAGTGTGTGGCAGCAGGTGATAGTGTGGGCAGCAGGTGATAGTGTGGGCAGCAGGTGATAGTGTGGGCAGCAGCAGGCGATAGTGTGGGCAGCAGGCGATAGTATGGGCAGCAGGTGATAGTGTTGGCAGCAAATGATAGTGTGGGCAGCAGATGATAGTGTGGGCTGCGGGTGATAGTGTGGACAGCAGGTGATAGTGTGGGCAGCAGGTGATAGTGTGTGGCAGCAGGTGATAGTGTGGGCAGCAGATGATAGTGTGGCAGCAGGTGATAGTGTGGGCAGCAGGTGATAGTGTGGGCAGCAGGTAATAGTGTGGGCATCAGGTGATAGTGTGGGGCAGCAGGTGATAGTGTGGGGCAGCAGGTGATAGTGTGTGGCAGCTGGTGATAGGTTGTGGGCAGCAGATGATAGTGTGGGCAGCAGGTGATAGTGTGGGCAGCAGGTGATAGTGTTTGGCAGCAGGTGATAGTGTGGGGCAGCAGATGATAGTGTGGGAAGCAGGTGATAGTGTGGGCAGCAGATGATAGTGTGGGCAGCAGGTGATAGTGTGGGCAGCAGGTGATAGTGTGGGCAGCAGGTGATAGTGTTTGGCAGCAGGTGATAGTGTGGGGCAGCAGATGATAGTGTGGGCAGCAGGTGATAGTGTGGGCAGCAGGTGATAGTGGGGGCAGCAGGTGATAGTGGGGGCAGCAGGTGATAGTGTGGGCAGCAGCAGGTGATAGTGTGTGGGCAGCAGATGATAGTGTGGGCAGCAGGTGATAGTGTGGGGCAGCAGGTGATAGTGTGTGGCAGCAGGTGATAGTGTGGAGCAGCAGGTGATAGTGTGGGGCAGCAGGTGATAGTGTGTGGGCAGCAGCAGGTGATAGTGTGAGGCAGCAGGTGATAGTGTGGGCAGCAGGTGATAGTGTGGGGCAGCAGGTGATAGTGTGGGGCAGCAGGTAATAATGTGGGGCAGCAGGTGATAGTGTGGGGCAGCAGGTGATAGTGTGGGCAGCAGGTGATAGTGTGTGGCAGCAGGAGATAGTGTGGGCAGCAGGTGATAGTGGGGGCAGCAGCAGGTGATAGTGTGAGGCAGCAGGTGATAGTGTGGGCAGCAGGTGATAGTGTGGGGCAGCAGGTGATAGTGTGGGGCAGCAGGTAATAATGTGGGGCAGCAGGTGATAGTGTGGGGCAGCAGGTGATAGTGTGGGCAGCAGGTGATAGTGTGTGGCAGCAGGTGATAGTGTGGGCAGCAGGTGATAGTGGGGGCAGCAGGTGATAGTGGGGGCAGCAGGTGATAGTGTGGGCAGCAGGTGATAGTGGGGGCAGCAGGTGATAGTGGGGCAGCAGGTGATAGTGTGGGGCAGCAGGTGATAGTGTGGGGCAGCAGGAGATAGTGGGGGCAGCAGGTGATAGTGGGGGCAGCAGGTGATAGTGGGGGCAGCAGGTGATAGTGTGGGGCAGCAGGTGATAGTGTGGGCAGCAGCAGATGATAGTGTGGGGCAGCAGGTGATAGTGGGGGCAGCAGGTGATAGTGGGGGCAGCAGGTGATAGTGTGGGGCAGCAGGTGATAGTGTGGGGCAGCAGGTGATAGTGTGGGGCAGCAGGTGATAGTGTTGGGCAGCAGGTGATAGTGTGGGGCAGCAGGTGATAGTTGGGTCTGCAGGTGATAGTGTGGGGCAGCAGGTGATAGTGTGGGGCAGCAGGTGATAGTGGGGGCAGCAGGTGATAGTGTGGGGCAGCAGGTGATAGTGTGGGGCAGCAGGTGATAGTGTGGGGCAGCAGGTGATAGTGTGGGGCAGCAGCAGGTGATAGTGTGGGGCAGCAGGTGATAGTGTGGGGCAGCAGGTGATAGTGTGGGGCAGCAGCAGGTGATAGTGTGGGGCAGCAGGTGATAGTGTGGGCAGCAGGTGATAGTGTGGGCAACAGCAGGTGATAGTGTGTGGCAGCAGGTGATAGTGTGGGCAGCAGATGATAGTGTGGGTAGCAGGTGATAGTGTGGGTAGCAGGTGATAGTGTGGGCAGCAGGTGATAGTGTTTGGCAGCAGGTGATAGTGTGGGGCAGCAGATGATAGTGTGGGCAGCAGGTGATAGTGTGGGCAGCAGGTGATAGTGGGGGCAGCAGGTGATAGTGGGGGCAGCAGGTGATAGTGTGGGCAGCAGCAGGTGATAGTGTGTGGGCAGCAGATGATAGTGTGGGCAGCAGGTGATAGTGTGGGGCAGCAGGTGATAGTGTGTGGCAGCAGGTGATAGTGTGGGAAGCAGGTGATAGTGTGGGCAGCAGCTGGTGATAGTGTGGGCAGCAGGTGATAGTGTGGGCTGCAGGTGATAGTGTGGGCAGCAGATGATAGTGTGTGGCAGCAGGTGATAGTGTGGGCAGCAGGTGATAGTGTGGGCAGCAGGTGATAGTGTGGGCAGCAGCAGGCGATAGTGTGGGCAGCAGGCGATAGTATGGGCAGCAGGTGATAGTGTTGGCAGCAAATGATAGTGTGGGCAGCAGATGATAGTGTGGGCTGCGGGTGATAGTGTGGACAGCAGGTGATAGTGTGGGCAGCAGGTGATAGTGTGTGGCAGCAGGTGATAGTGTGGGCAGCAGATGATAGTGTGGCAGCAGGTGATAGTGTGGGCAGCAGGTGATAGTGTGGGCAGCAGGTAATAGTGTGGGCATCAGGTGATAGTGTGGGGCAGCAGGTGATAGTGTGGGGCAGCAGGTGATAGTGTGTGGCAGCTGGTGATAGGTTGTGGGCAGCAGATGATAGTGTGGGCAGCAGGTGATAGTGTGGGCAGCAGGTGATAGTGTTTGGCAGCAGGTGATAGTGTGGGGCAGCAGATGATAGTGTGGGAAGCAGGTGATAGTGTGGGCAGCAGATGATAGTGTGGGCAGCAGGTGATAGTGTGGGCAGCAGGTGATAGTGTGGGCAGCAGGTGATAGTGTTTGGCAGCAGGTGATAGTGTGGGGCAGCAGATGATAGTGTGGGCAGCAGGTGATAGTGTGGGCAGCAGGTGATAGTGGGGGCAGCAGGTGATAGTGGGGGCAGCAGGTGATAGTGTGGGCAGCAGCAGGTGATAGTGTGTGGGCAGCAGATGATAGTGTGGGCAGCAGGTGATAGTGTGGGGCAGCAGGTGATAGTGTGTGGCAGCAGGTGATAGTGTGGAGCAGCAGGTGATAGTGTGGGGCAGCAGGTGATAGTGTGTGGGCAGCAGCAGGTGATAGTGTGAGGCAGCAGGTGATAGTGTGGGCAGCAGGTGATAGTGTGGGGCAGCAGGTGATAGTGTGGGGCAGCAGGTAATAATGTGGGGCAGCAGGTGATAGTGTGGGGCAGCAGGTGATAGTGTGGGCAGCAGGTGATAGTGTGTGGCAGCAGGAGATAGTGTGGGCAGCAGGTGATAGTGGGGGCAGCAGCAGGTGATAGTGTGAGGCAGCAGGTGATAGTGTGGGCAGCAGGTGATAGTGTGGGGCAGCAGGTGATAGTGTGGGGCAGCAGGTAATAATGTGGGGCAGCAGGTGATAGTGTGGGGCAGCAGGTGATAGTGTGGGCAGCAGGTGATAGTGTGTGGCAGCAGGTGATAGTGTGGGCAGCAGGTGATAGTGGGGGCAGCAGGTGATAGTGGGGGCAGCAGGTGATAGTGTGGGCAGCAGGTGATAGTGGGGGCAGCAGGTGATAGTGGGGCAGCAGGTGATAGTGTGGGGCAGCAGGTGATAGTGTGGGGCAGCAGGTGATAGTGGGGGCAGCAGGTGATAGTGGGGGCAGCAGGTGATAGTGGGGGCAGCAGGTGATAGTGTGGGGCAGCAGGTGATAGTGTGGGCAGCAGCAGATGATAGTGTGGGGCAGCAGGTGATAGTGGGGGCAGCAGGTGATAGTGGGGGCAGCAGGTGATAGTGTGGGGCAGCAGGTGATAGTGTGGGGCAGCAGGTGATAGTGTGGGGCAGCAGGTGATAGTGTTGGGCAGCAGGTGATAGTGTGGGGCAGCAGGTGATAGTGGGGGCAGCAGGTGATAGTGTGTGGCAGCTGGTGATAGTGTGTGGGCAGCAGATGATAGTGTGGGCAGCAGGTGATAGTGTGGGCAGCAGGTGATAGTGTTTGGCAGCAGGTGATAGTGTGGGGCAGCAGATGATAGTGTGGGAAGCAGGTGATAGTGTGGGCAGCAGATGATAGTGTGGGTAGCAGGTGATAGTGTGGGTAGCAGGTGATAGTGTGGGCAGCAGGTGATAGTGTTTGGCAGCAGGTGATAGTGTGGGGCAGCAGATGATAGTGTGGGCAGCAGGTGATAGTGTGGGCAGCAGGTGATAGTGGGGGCAGCAGGTGATAGTGGGGGCAGCAGGTGGTAGTGGGGGCAGCAGGTGATAGTGTGGGGCAGCAGGTGATAGTGTGGGGCAGCAGGTGATAGTGTTGGGCAGCAGGTGATAGTGGGGGCAGCAGGTGATAGTGTGGGGCAGCAGGTGATAGTGTGGGGCAGCAGGTGATAGTGTGGGGCAGCAGGTGATAGTGTGGGGCAGCAGCAGGTGATAGTGTGGGGCAGCAGGTGATAGTGTGGGGCAGCAGGTGATAGTGTGGGGCAGCAGCAGGTGATAGTGTGGGGCAGCAGGTGATAGTGTGGGCAGCAGGTGATAGTGTGGGCAACAGCAGGTGATAGTGTGTGGCAGCAGGTGATAGTGTGTGGCAGCAGGTGATAGTGTGTGGCAGCAGGTGATAGTGTGGGCAGCAGGTGATAGTGTGGGCAGCAGGTGATAGTGTGGGCAGCAGGTGATAGTGTGGGCAGCAGGTGGTGATAGTGTGGGCTACAGGTGTTGATAGTGTGGGCTGCAGGTGATAGTGTGTGGGCAGCAGGTGATAGTGTGTGGGCAGCAGGTGATAGTGTGTGGGCAGCAGGTGATAGTGTGTGGGCAGCAGGTGATAGTGTGTGGGCAGCAGGTGATAGTGTGTGGGTAGCTGGTGATAGTGTGTGGGCAGCAGATGATAGTGTGGGCAGCAGGTGATAGTGTGTGGGCAGCTGGTGATAGTGTGGCAGCAGGTGATAGTGTGGCAGCAGGTGATAGTGTGGGCAGCAGGTGATAGTATGTCGGCAGCAGGTGATAGTGTTGGCAGTTGGTGATAGTGTGTGGCAGCAGGTGATGGTGTGGGAAGCAGGTGATATTGTGGGCAGCAGGTGGTAGTGTGTGGCAGCAGGTGATAGTGTGGGTAGCAGCAGGTGATAGTGTGTGGCAGCAGGTGATAGTGTGGGGCAGCAGGTGATAGTGTGGGCAGCAGGTAATAATGTGTGGCAGCAGGTGATAGTGTGGGCAGCAGGTAATAATGTGTGGCAGCAGGTGATAGTGTGGGCAGCAGGTGGTGATAGTGTGGGCAGCAGGTGATAGTGTGGGAAGCAGGTGATAGTGTAGCAGCAGATGATTGTGTGTGGCAGCAGGTGATATTGTGAGCAGCAGGTGATAGTGTGGGCAGCTGTTGATAGTGTGTGGCAGCAGCTGGTGATAGTGTGGGCAGCAGGTGATAGTGTGTGACAGCAGGTGATAGTGTGGGCTGCAGGTGATAGTGTGGGCAGCAGGTGATAGTGTGGGCAGCAGGTGATAATGTGTGACAGCAAGTGATAGTGTGAGCTGCAGGTGATAGTGTGGGCTGCAGGTGATAGTGTGGGCAGCTGTTGATAGTGTGTGGCAGCAGATGATAGTGTGGGCAGCAGGTGATAGTGTGGGCAGCAGGTAATAGTGTGGGCAGCTGTTGATAGTGTGTGGCAGCAGGTGATAGTGTGGGCAGCAGATGATAGTGTTTGACAGCAGGTGATAGTGTGGGCAGCAGGTGATAGTGTGGGCAGCAGGTGGTGATAGTGTGTGGCAGCAGGTGATAGTGTGGGCAGCAGGTGATAGTGTGGGCAGCAGGTGGTGATAGTGTGGGCAGCAGGTGGTGATAGTGTGTGGCAGCAGGTGATAGTGTGGGCAGCAGGTGATAGTGTGGGAAGCAGGTGGTGATAGTGTGGGTAGCAGCAGGTGATAGTGTGGGCAGCAGGTGATAGTGTGTGGCAGCAGGTGATAGTGTGAGGCAGCAGGTGATAGTGTGGGTAGTAGCAGGTGATAGTGTGGGTAGCAGCAGGTGATAGTGTTGGTAGCAGCAGGTGATAGTGTGTGGCAGCAGGTAATAGTGTGTGCCAGCAGGTGATAGTGTGGGCAGCAGGAGATAGTGTGTGGCAGCAGGTGATAGTGTGGGGCAGCAGGTGATAGTGTGTGGCAGCAGGTGATAGTGTGGGCAGCAGCTGGTGATAGTGTGGGCATCAGGTCATAGTGTGTGGCAGCAGGTGATAGTGAGGGGAAGCAGGTGGTAGTGTGGGGCAGCAGGTGATAGTGTGGGCAGCAGCTGATGATAGTGTGGGTAGCAGGTGATAGTGTGGGCAGCAGGTGATGGTGTGGGCAGCAGGTGATAGTGTGGGCAGCAGGTGGTGGTGTGTGGCAACAGGTGATAGTGTGGGCAGCAGGTGATAGTGTGGGCAGCAGGTGATAGTGTGAGCAGCAGGTGATAGTGTGGGCAGCAGGTGATAGTGTGGGCAGCAGGTGATAGTGTGGGAGCAGGTGATAGTGTGTGGCAGCAGGTGATAGTGTGGGCAGCAGGTGATAATGTGGGCAGCAGGTGATAGTGTGGGAAGCAGGTGATAGTGTGTGGCAGCAGGTGATAGTGTGGGGCAGCAGGTGACAGTGTGTGGCAGCAGGTGATAGTGTGGGCAGCAGTTGATAGTGTGGGAGCAGGTGATAGTGTGTGGCAGCTGGTGATAGTGTGTGGGCAGCAGATGATAGTGTGGGCAGCAGGTGATAGTGTGGGAAGCAGGTGATAGTGTGTGGCAGCAGGTGATAGTTTGGGGCAGCAGATGATAGTGTGGGCAGCAGGTGATAGTGTGGGCAGCAGATGATAGTGTGGGGCAGCAGGTGATAGTGTGGGCAGCAGATGATAGTGTGGGAAGCAGATGATAGTGCGGGCAGCAGGTGATAGTATGGGCAGCAGGTGATAGTGTGGGGGCAGCAGGTGATATTGTGGACAGCAGGTGACAGTGTGGGCAGCAGATGATAGTGTGGGAAGCAGGTGATAGTGTGTGGCAGCAGGTGATAGTGTGGGGGCAGCAGATGATAGTGGGGGCAGCAGGTGATAGTGTGGGCAGCTGGTGATAGTGTGGGGCAGCAGGTGATAGTGGGGGCAGCAGGTGATAGTGTGGGGCAGCAGGTGATAGTGTGGGGCAGCAGGTGATAGTGTGGGGCAGCAGGTGATAGTGTGGGGCAGCAGGTGATAGTGTGGGGCAGCAGGTGATAGTGTGGGCAGCTGCTGATAGTGTGTGGCAGCAGATGATAGTGTGGGCCGCAGGTGATAGTGTGGGCAGCTGTTGATAGTGTGTGGCAGCAAATGATAGTTTGGGCAGCAAATGATAGTGTGGGCAGCAGGTGATAGTGTCGGCCGCAGGTGATAGTGTGGGCAGCTGTTGATAGTGTGTGGCAGCAGATGATAGTGTGGGCAGCAGGTGATAGTGTGGGCAGCAGCAGGCGATAGTGTGGGCAGCAGGCGATAGTGTAGGCAGCAGATCATAGTGTGGGCTACAGGTGATAGTGTGTGGCAGCAGGTGATAGTGTGTGGCAGCAGGTGATAGTGTGTGGCAGCAGGTGATAGTGTGGGCAACAGCAGGTAATAGTGTGTGGCAGCAGGTGATAGTGTGTGGCAGCAGGTGATAGTGTGGGCAGCAGCTGGTGATAGTGTGGCAACAGCAGGTGATAGTGTGTGGCAGCAGGGATAGTGTGTGGCAGCAGGTGATAGTGTGGGCAGCAGCTGGTGATAGTGTGTGGCAGCAGGTGATAGTGTGTGGCAGCAGGTGATAGTGTGTGGCAGCAGGTGATAGTGTGGGCAGCAGGTGATAATGTGGGCAACAGCAGGTGATAGTGTGTGGCAGCAGGTGATAGTGTGTGGCAGCAGGTGATAGTGTGTGGCAGCAGGTGATAGTGTGGGCAGCAGGTGATAGTGTGGGCAGCAGGTGATAGTGTGGGCACCAGGTGATAGTGTGTGGCAGCAGGTGATAGTGTGGGAAGCAGGTGATAGTGTGGGCAGCAGCTGGTGATAGTGTGGGCAGCAGGTGATAGTGTGGGCAGCAGGTGATAGTGTGGGCAGCAGCTGGTGATAGTGTGGGCAGCAGGTGATAGTGTGGGCTGCAGGTGATAGTGTGGGCAGCAGATGATAGTGTGTGGCAGCAGGTGATAGTGTGGGCAGCAGGTGATAGTGTGGGCAGCAGGTGATAGTGTGGGCAGCAGCAGGCGATAGTGTGGGCAGCAGGCGATAGTATGGGCAGCAGGTGATAGTGTTGGCTGCAGATGATAGTGTGGGCAGCAGATGATAGTGTGGGCTGCAGGTGATAGTGTGGACAGCAGGTGATTGTGTGGGCAGCAGGTGATAGTGTGTGGCAGCAGGTGATAGTGTGGGCAGCAGATGATAGTGTGTGGCAGCAGGTGATAGTGTGGGCAGCAGGTGATAGTGTGGGCAGCAGGTAATAGTGTGGGCATCAGGTGATAGTGTGGGGCAGCAGGTGATAGTGTGGGGCAGCAGGTGATAGTGTGTGGCAGCTGGTGATAGTGTGTGGGCAGCAGATGATAGTGTGGGCAGCAGGTGATAGTGTGGGCAGCAGGTGATAGTGTTTGGCAGCAGGTGATAGTGTGGGGCAGCAGATGATAGTGTGGGAAGCAGGTGATAGTGTGGGCAGCAGATGATAGTGTGGGCAGCAGGTGATAGTGTGGGCAGCAGGTGATAGTGTGGGCAGCAGGTGATAGTGTTTGGCAGCAGGTGATAGTGTGGGGCAGCAGATGATAGTGTGGGCAGCAGGTGATAGTGTGGGCAGCAGGTGATAGTGGGGGCAGCAGGTGATAGTGGGGGCAGCAAGTGATAGTGTGGGCAGCAGCAGGTGATAGTGTGTGGGCAGCAGATGATAGTGTGGGCAGCAGGTGATAGTGTGGGGCAGCAGGTGATAGTGTGTGGCAGCAGGTGATAGTGTGGGAAGCAGGTGATAGTGTGGGCAGCAGCTGGTGATAGTGTGGGCAGCAGGTGATAGTGTGGGCTGCAGGTGATAGTGTGGGCAGCAGATGATAGTGTGTGGCAGCAGGTGATAGTGTGGGCAGCAGGTGATAGTGTGGGCAGCAGGTGATAGTGTGGGCAGCAGCAGGCGATAGTGTGGGCAGCAGGCGATAGTATGGGCTGCAGGTGATAGTGTTGGCAGCAGATGATAGTGTGGGCAGCAGATGATAGTGTGGGCAGCAGATGATAGTGTGGGCTGCAGGTGATAGTGTGGACAGCAGGTGATAGTGTGGGCAGCAGGTGATAGTGTGTGGCAGCAGGTGATAGAGTGGGCAGCAGATGATAGTGTGGCAGCAGGTGATAGTGTGGGCAGCAGGTGATAATGTGGGCAGCAGGTAATAGTGTGGGCATCAGGTGATAGTGTGGGGCAGCAGGTGATAGTGTGGGGCAGCAGGTGATAGTGTGTGGCAGCTGGTGATAGGTTGTGGGCAGCAGATGATAGTGTGGGCAGCAGGTGATAGTGTGGGCAGCAGGTGATAGTGTTTGGCAGCAGGTGATAGTGTGGGGCAGCAGATGATAGTGTGGGAAGCAGGTGATAGTGTGGGCAGCATATGATAGTGTGGGCAGCAGGTGATAGTGTGGGCAGCAGGTGATAGTGTGGGCAGCAGGTGATAGTGTTTGGCAGCAGGTGATAGTGTGGGGCAGCAGATGATAGTGTGGGCAGCAGGTGATAGTGTGGGCAGCAGGTGATAGTGTGGGCAGCAGGTTATAGTGGGGGCAGCAGGTGATAGTGGGGGCAGCAGGTGATAGTGTGGGCAGCAGCAGGTGATAGTGTGTGGGCAGCAGATGATAGTGTGGGCAGCAGGTGATAGTGTGGAGCAGCAGGTGATAGTGTGTGGCAGCAGGTGGTAGTGTGGGGCAGCAGGTGATAGTGTGTGGGCAGCAGCAGGTGATAGTGTGAGGCAGCAGGTGATAGTGTGGGCAGCAGGTGATAGTGTGGGGCAGCAGGTGATAGTGTGGGGCAGCAAGTAATAATGTGGGGCAGCAGGTGATAGTGTGGGGCAGCAGGTGATAGTGTGGGGCAGCAGGTGATAGTGTGGGCAGCAGGTGATAGTGTGTGGCAGCAGGTGATAGTGTGGGCAGCAGGTGATAGTGGGGGCAGCAGGTGATAGTGGGGGCAGCAGGTGATAGTGTGGGCAGCAGGTGATAGTGGGGGCAGCAGGTGATAGTGGGGCAGCAGGTGATAGTGTGGGGCAGCAGGTGATAGTGTGGGGCAGCAGGTGATAGTGGGGGCAGCAGGTGATAGTGGGGGCAGCAGGTGATAGTGGGGGCAGCAGGTGATAGTGTGGGGCAGCAGGTGATAGTGTGGGCAGCAGCAGATGATAGTGTGGGGCAGCAGGTGATAGTGGGGGCAGCAGGTGATAGTGGGGGCAGCAGGTGATAGTGTGGGGCAGCAGGTGATAGTGTGGGGCAGCAGGTGATAGTGTGGGGCAGCAGGTGATAGTGTTGGGCAGCAGGTGATAGTGTGGGGCAGCAGGTGATAGTGGGGGCAGCAGGTGATAGTGTGGGGCAGCAGGTGATAGTGTGGGGCAGCAGGTGATAGTGGGGGCAGCAGGTGATAGTGTGGGGCAGCAGGTGATAGTGTGGGGCAGCAGGTGATAGTGTGGGGCAGCAGGTGATAGCGTGGGGCAGCAGCAGGTGATAGTGTGGGGCAGCAGGTGATAGTGTGGGGCAGCAGGTGATAGTGTGGGGCAGCAGCAGGTGATAGTGTGGGGCAGCAGGTGATAGTGTGGGCAGCAGGTGATAGTGTGGGCAACAGCAGGTGATAGTGTGTGGCAGCAGGTGATAGTGTGTGGCAGCAGGTGATAGTGTGTGGCAGCAGGTGATAGTGTGCATGGGCAGCAGGTGATAGTGTGGGCAGCAGGTGATAGTGTGGGCACCAGGTGATAGTGTGTGGCAGCAGGTGATAGTGTGGGAAGCAGGTGATAGTGTGGGCAGCAGCTGGTGATAGTGTGGGCAGCAGGTGATAGTGTGGGCAGCAGGTGATAGTGTGGGCAGCAGCTGGTGATAGTGTGGGCAGCAGGTGATAGTGTGGGCTGCAGGTGATAATGTGGGCAGCAGATGATAGTGTGTGGCAGCAGGTGATAGTGTGGGCAGCAGGTGATAGTGTGGGCAGCAGGTGATAGTGTGGGCAGCAGCAGGCGATAGTGTGGGCAGCAGGCGATAGTATGGGCAGCAGGTGATAGTGTTGGACGCAGATGATAGTGTGGGCAGCAGATGATAGTGTGGGCTGCAGGTGATAGTGTGGACAGCAGGTGATTGTGTGGGCAGCAGGTGATAGTGTGTGGCAGCAGGTGATAGTGTGGGCAGCAGATGATAGTGTGTGGCAGCAGGTGATAGTGTGGGCAGCAGGTGATAGTGTGGGCAGCAGGTAATAGTGTGGGCATCAGGTGATAGTGTGGGGCAGCAGGTGATAGTGTGGGGCAGCAGGTGATAGTGTGTGGCAGCTGGTGATAGTGTGTGGGCAGCAGATGATAGTGTGGGCAGCAGGTGATAGTGTGGGCAGCAGGTGATAGTGTTTGGCAGCAGGTGATAGTGTGGGGCAGCAGATGATAGTGTGGGAAGCAGGTGATAGTTTGGGCAGCAGATGATAGTGTGGGCAGCAGGTGATAGTGTGGGCAGCAGGTGATAGTGTGGGCAGCAGGTGATAGTGTTTGGCAGCAGGTGATAGTGTGGGGCAGCAGATGATAGTGTGGGCAGCAGGTGATAGTGTGGGCAGCAGGTGATAGTGGGGGCAGCAGGTGATAGTGGGGGCAGCAGGTGATAGTGTGGGCAGCAGCAGGTGATAGTGTGTGGGCAGCAGATGATAGTGTGGGCAGCAGGTGATAGTGTGGGGCAGCAGGTGATAGTGTGTGGCAGCAGGTGATAGTGTGGGAAGCAGGTGATAGTGTGGGCAGCAGCTGGTGATAGTGTGGGCAGCAGGTGATAGTGTGGGCTGCAGGTGATAGTGTGAGCAGCAGATGATAGTGTGTGGCAGCAGGTGATAGTGTGGGCAGCAGGTGATAGTGTGGGCAGCAGGTGATAGTGTGGGCAGCAGCAGGCGATAGTGTGGGCAGCAGGCGATAGTATGGGCAGGAGGTGATAGTATTGGCAGCAGATGATAGTGTGGGCAGCAGATGATAGTGTGGGCTGCAGGTGATAGTGTGGACAGCAGGTGATAGTGTGGGCAGCAGGTGATAGTGTGTGGCAGCAGGTGATAGTGTGGGCAGCAGATGATAGTGTGGCAGCAGGTGATAGTGTGGGCAGCAGGTGATAGTGTGGGCAGCAGGTAATAGTGTGGGCATCAGGTGATAGTGTGGGGCAGCAGGTGATAGTGTGGGGCAGCAGGTGATAGTGTGTGGCAGCTGGTGATAGGTTGTGGGCAGCAGATGATAGTGTGGGCAGCAGGTGATAGTGTGGGCAGCAGGTGATAGTGTTTGGCAGCAGGTGATAGTGTGGGGCAGCAGATGATAGTGTGGGAAGCAGGTGATAGTGTGGGCAGCAGATGATAGTGTGGGCAGCAGGTGATAGTGTGGGCAGCAGGTGATAGTGTGGGCAGCAGGTGATAGTGTTTGGCAGCAGGTGATAGTGTGGGGCAGCAGATGATAGTGTGGGCAGCAGGTGATAGTGTGGGCAGCAGGTGATAGTGGGGGCAGCAGGTGATAGTGGGGGCAGCAGGTGATAGTGTGGGCAGCAGCAGGTGATAGTGTGTGGGGAGCAGATGATAGTGTGGGCAGCAGGTGATAGTGTGGGGCAGCAGGTGATAGTGTGTGGCAGCAGGTGATAGTGTCGAGCAGCAGGTGATAGTGTGTGGCAGCAGGTGGTAGTGTGGGGCAGCAGGTGATAGTGTGTGGGCAGCAGCAGGTGATAGTGTGAGGCAGCAGGTGATAGTGTGGGCAGCAGGTGATAGTGTGGGGCAGCAGGTGATAGTGTGGGGCAGCAGGTAATAATGTGGGGCAGCAGGTGATAGTGTGGGGCAGCAGGTGATAGTGTGGGCAGCAGGTGATAGTGTGTGGCAGCAGGTGATAGTGTGGGCAGCAGGTGATAGTGGGGGCAGCAGGTGATAGTGGGGGCAGCAGGTGATAGTGTGGGCAGCAGGTGATAGTGGGGGCAGCAGGTGATAGTGGGGCAGCAGGTGATAGTGTGGGGCAGCAGGTGATAGTGTGGGGCAGCAGGTGATAGTGGGGGCAGCAGGTGATAGTGGGAGCAGCAGGTGATAGTGGGGGCAGCAGGTGATAGTGTGGGGCAGCAGGTGATAGTGTGGGCAGCAGCAGATGATAGTGTGGGGCAGCAGGTGATAGTGGGGGCAGCAGGTGATAGTGGGGGCAGCAGGTGATAGTGTGGGGCAGCAGGTGATAGTGTGGGGCAGCAGGTGATAGTGTGGGGCAGCAGGTGATAGTGTTGGGCAGCAGGTGATAGTGTGGGGCAGCAGGTGATAGTGGGGGCAGCAGGTGATAGTGTGGGGCAGCAGGTGATAGTGTGGGGCCGCAGGTGATAGTGGGGGCAGCAGGTGATAGTGTGGGGCAGCAGGTGATAGTGTGGGGCAGCAGGTGATAGTGTGGGGCAGCAGGTGATAGTGTGGGGCAGCAGCAGGTGATAGTGTGGGGCAGCAGGTGATAGTGTGGGGCAGCAGGTGATAGTGTGGGGCAGCAGCAGGTGATAGTGTGGGGCAGCAGGTGATAGTGTGGGGCAGCAGGTGATAGTGTGGGGCAGCAGGTGATAGTGTGGGGCAGCAGCAGGTGATAGTGTTGGGCAGCAGGTGATAGTGTGGGGCAGCAGGTGATAGTGTGTGGGCAGCAGGTGATAGTGTGGGGCAGCAGGTGATAGTGTGGGGCAGCAGGTGATAGTGTGGGGCAGCAGGTGATAGTGTGGGGCAGCAGGTGATAGTGTGGGGCAGCAGGTGATAGTGGGGGCAGCAGGTGATAGTGTGGGGCAGCAGGTGATAGTGTGGGGCAGCAGGTGATAGTGGGGGGCAGCAGGTGATAGTGTGGGGCAGCAGGTGATAGTGTGGGGCAGCAGCAGATGATAGTGTGGGGCAGCAGGTGATAGTGTGGGGCAGCAGGTGATAGTGTGGGGCAGCAGGTGATAGTGTGGGGCAGCAGGTGATAGTGTGGGGCAGCAGGTGATAGTGTGGGGCAGCAGGTGATAGTGTGGGGCAGCAGGTGATAGTGGGGGCAGCAGGTGATAGTGTGGGGCAGCAGGTGATAGTGTGGGGCAGCAGGTGATAGTGGGGGGCAGCAGGTGATAGTGTGGGGCAGCAGGTGATAGTGTGGGGCAGCAGCAGATGATAGTGTGGGCAGCAGGTGATAGTGTGGGGCAGCAGGTGATAGTGTGGGGCAGCAGGTGATAGTGTGGGGCAGCAGGTGATAGTGTGGGGCAGCAGGTGATAGTGTGGGGCAGCAGCAGATGATAGTGTGGGCAGCAGGTGATAGTGTGGGGCAGCAGCAGGTGATAGTGTGGGGCAGCAGGTGATAGTGTGGGGCAGCAGGTGATAGTGTGGGGCAGCAGGTGATAGTGTGGGGCAGCAGCAGGTGATAGTGTAGGGCAGCAGGTGATAGTGTGGGGCAGCAGGTGATAGTGTGGGGCAGTAGGTGATAGTGTGGGGCAGCAGGTGATAGTGGGGGGCAGCAGGTGATAGTGTGGGGCAGCAGGTGATAGTGTGGGGCAGCAGCAGATGATAGTGTGGGCAGCAGGTGATAGTGTGGGGCAGCAGGTGATAGTGTGGGGCAGCAGGTGATAGTGTGGGGCAGCAGGTGATAGTGTGGGGCAGCAGGTGATAGTGTGGGGCAGCAGCAGATGATAGTGTGGGCAGCAGGTGATAGTGTGGGGCAGCAGGTGATAGTGTGGGGCAGCAGGTGATAGTGTGGGGCAGCAGGTGATAGTGTGGGGCAGCAGGTGATAGTGTGGGGCAGCAGGTGATAGTGTGTGGCAGCAGGTGATAGTGTGGGGCAGCAGATGATAGTGTGGGGCAGCAGGTGATAGTGTGGGGCAGCAGGTGATAGTGTGGGGCAGCAGGTGATAGTGTGGGGCAGCAGGTGATAGTGTGGGGCAGCAGCAGATGATAGTGTGGGCAGCAGGTGATAGTGTGGGGCAGCAGGTGATAGTGTGTGGCAGCAGGTGATAGTGTGGGGCAGCAGGTGATAGTGTGGGGCAGCAGGTGATAGTGTGGGGCAGCAGGTGATAGTGTGGGGCAGCAGGTGATAGTGTGGGGCAGCAGCAGGTGATAGTGTGGGGCAGCAGGTGATAGTGTGGGCAGCAGGTGATAGTGTGTGGGGCAGCAGGTGATAGTGTGGGGCAGCAGGTGATAGTGTGGGGCAGCAGCAGATGATAGTGTGGGCAGCAGGTGATAGTGTGGGGCAGCAGGTGATAGTGTGGGCAGCAGGTGATAGTGTGGGGCAGCAGGTGATAGTGTGGGCAGCAGGTGATAGTGTGGGGCAGCAGGTGATAGTGTGGGGCAGCAGGTGATAGTGTGGGGCAGCAGGTGATAGTGTGGGCAGCAGGTGATAGTGTGGGGCAGCAGCTGGTAATATAATATTTCAACTAACAATGCACTTTTTCTCATCCTAGTTTTCGAAAAATAAAAATAACTCACTCGTCCATTTTACCTGAAATAGACAGTAGTACTGACGCCAGTGACGGCGAAGACTTAACTCATGGACAAAGACACACATACAAGAGACGGGCAGAGATAGAGACAATGATAGAGAGATAGACAAAGAAGAACTAAAGGGAGAAAAAAGAGAAAGAGGCAAAGCGAAACAAAGAGAGTCGATAGACATGGAATCCTTAACCAGACTGATAGATATAGACAGACAGACGAAAAAACAAACAGGCTGAGGGAGACAGAGAGGAATTGACCGACAGACACAGAGAGAATCGAAGAAATAGACACATAGGGAGATACATATAGATACAGACTTACAGAGAGAGACAGTACATGAGACACACACAGATACAAAGACAGTGAAACGCACTTAGCTATCTCCACTCAAATTTCTCAAGTAATTACTGTTGGGTCCGTGCCCAACATTGCCGGGTTGAGATTAGCATAACTGAAAAGAATACGAAGTGACGATGCCAAACTTACACCCCCAATTCATCCCCTCCCTTACTGTCTGAAGGCCCCCCTCCCTCACCATTCTCCCTCACCTCCCTCCATCACCACCCTCCCTCACTACTCAGCTCGACCATCACCCTAACCTAACCAAATACACAGACACAAACAAAACATGTAAAATACACCAAAATACGCAAGCAAAACACATATATCACACACAACAAGAAACCGACTAATGGGATTCGAACCCATGAGAGAGAGAGAGAGAGAGAGAAAGAGAGAGAGAGAGAGAGAGAGAGAGAGAGAGAGAGAGAGAGAGAGAGAGAGAGAGAGAGAGAGAGAGAGAGAGAGAGAGAGAGAGAGAAAGAGAGAGAGAGAGAGAGAGAAAGAGAGAGAGAGAGAGAGAGAGAGAGAGAGAGAGAGAGAGAGAGAGAGAGAGAGAGAGAGAGAGAGAGAGAGAGAGAGAGAGAGAGAGAGAGAGAGAGAGAGAGAGAGAGAGAGAGAGAGAGAGAGAGAGAGAGAGAGAGAGAGAGAGAGAGAGAGAGAGAGAGAGAGACAGACAGAGAGAGAGAAAGGAATAATGACAATAAAGGGTGGAAATAATATAATTCAATAAAGTACATTAATAAATCGCAGTAAACCCCAAAATATTATTTAAATATGAAAGGAGAGAAAAGAATAAAGTAAACGAAGTAAAACAAAGTAATAAAGAGAGAAGACAGATTTAAACGAGAGAGAGAGCCGAGAGGAGACGAATAGAGTACGAAGGAGGAGAGAGAAGAACAAAGTGAGAATTAAGAGCCACTTAGAGAGAGCAATAAAGGAACAGACCAAGCCGTAAGTGGGAGAGACCGGGCCCTGGGAGGTAATAGGGAC
Organism: Procambarus clarkii; assembly: GCF_040958095.1. Classification (NCBI taxonomy): domain Eukaryota; kingdom Metazoa; phylum Arthropoda; class Malacostraca; order Decapoda; family Cambaridae; genus Procambarus; species Procambarus clarkii. The sequence goes on along the minus strand of NC_091153.1, from coordinate 46,077,044 downwards.
CCGGCCGCCTTACCCTAAGCTCTACGCCAGAAATAACAGCCATTAATTAACTGTTCTTTCCGGGATAGAGTTAATTATATAGGGTGAACCAACCCCCCTAACCCTTTCCCCCCAGTAACCCCTCCCCCCCCTAACCCCTCCCCCCTAACCCCTAACCCCTCCCCCCAGACCCCTAACCCCCTCCCCCCTAACCCCTCCCCCCCCTCCCCCCCCCCTCCCCTGGTTAGTCTAATGACCAATTATTTGGGTCCGTTGTTCTCGGGTCTCATTGGTTGGTCAGTTTGGTGACTCTCTCTCCCTCCACCAACTTATCCACCTCCACCAACTTATCCACCCTCCACTAACTTATCCACCTCCACCAACTTATCCACCCTCCACCAACTTATCCACCCTCCACCAACTTATCCACCCTCCACCAACTTATCCACCCTCCAGCAACATATCCACCCTCCACCAACATATCCACCCTCCACCAACTTAACCACCCTCCAGCAACATATCCACCCTCCACCAACTTATCCACCCTCCACCAACTTATCCACCCTCCAGCAACATATCCACCCTCCACCAACTTATCCACCCTCCACCAACTTATCCACCCTCCAGCAACATATCCACCCTCCACCAACTTATCCACCCTCCACCAACTTATCCACCCTCCAGCAACATATCCACCCTCCACCAACATATCCACCCTCCACCAACTTATCCACCCTCCACCAACATATCCACCCTCCACCAACATTTCCACCCTCCACCAACTTATCCACCCTCCACCAACATATCCACCCTCCACCAACTTATCCACCCTCCACCAACATATCCACCCTCCACCAACTTATCCACCCTCCACCAACATATCCACCCTCCACCAACATATCCACCCTCCACCAACATACCCACCCTCCACCAACTTATCCACCCTCCACCAACATATCCACCCTCCACCAACATATCCACCCTCCACCAACTTATCCACCCTCCACCAACATATCCACCCTCCACCAACATATCCACCCTCCACCAACATATCCACCCTCCACCAACTTATCCACCCTCCACCAACATATCCACCCTCCACCAACATATTCACCCTCCACCAACATATCCACCCTCCACCAACTTATCCACCCTCCACCAACTTATCCACCCTCCACCAACTTATCCACCCTCCATCAATATATCCACCCTCCACCAACTTATCCACCCTCCACCAACTTATCCACCCTCCACCAACTTATCCACCCTCCATCAATATATCCACCCTCCACCAACTTATCCACCCTCCACCAACTTATCCACCCTCCATCAATATATCCACCCTCCACCAACTTATCCACCCTCCACCAACATATCCACCCTCCACCAACACATCCACCCTCCACCAACATATCCACCCTCCACGAACACATCCACCCTCCACCAACATATCCACCCTCCACCAACATAATCACCAACATATCCACCCTCCACCAACATAATTACCAACATATCCACCCTCCACCAACATATCCACCAACATATCCACCCTCCACCAAAATATCCACCCTCCACCAAAATATCCACCAACATATCCAATAACTTATCCACCAACATATCCACCAACATATCCACCAAAATATCCACCCTCCAACATATCTACCAACATATCCACCAACATATCCACCAACATATCCACCCTCCACCAACATATTCACCCTCCAACAACATATTCACCAACATATCCACCCTCCACCAACATAACCACCCTCCACCAACATATCCACCCTCCACCAACATATCCACCCTCCATCAACATATCCACCCTCCACCAACATATCCAACAACATATCCACCCTCCACCAACATATCTACCAACATATCCAATAACTTATCCACCAACATATCCATCAAACTATCCACCCTCCACCAACATATCCACCTTTCACCAACATATCCACCAACATATCCACCCTCCACCAACATATCCACCCTCCACCAACATATCCACCCTCCACCAACATATCCACCCTCCACCAACATATCCAACAACATATCCACCCTCCACCAACATATCTACCAACATATTCAATAACTTATCCACCAACATATCCATCAAACTATCCACCCTCCACCAACATATCCACCTTTCACCAACATATCCACCAACATATCCACCAACATATCCACCCACCACCAACATATCCACCAACATATCCACCCTCCACCAACATATCCACCCTCCACCAACATATCCACCCTCCACCAACATATCCACCAACATATCCACCAACATATCCACCCTCTACCAACATATCCACCCTCCACCAACATATCCACCCTCCACCAACATATCCACCCTCCACCAACATATCCACCACCCACCAACATATCCACCCTCCACCAACATATCCACCTTTCACCAACATATCCTCCCTCCACCAACATATCCACCCTCCACCAACATATCCACCCTCCACCAACATATCCACCAACATATCCACCCTCCAACATATCCACCAACATATCCACCCTCCACCAACATATCCACCTTTCACCAACATATCCCCCCTCCACCAACATATCCACCTTTCACCAACATATCGACCCTCCAACAACTTATCCATCAACATATCCACCCTCCACCAACATATTCACCCTCCAACAACATATTCACCAACATATCCACCCTCCACCAACATAACCACCCTCCACCAACATATCCACCCTCCACCAACATATCCACCAACATATCCACCCTCCATCAACATATCCACCAACATATCCACCCTCCACCAACATATCTACCAACATATCCAATAACTTATCCACCAACATATCCACCAAAATATCCACCCTCCAACATATCCACGAACATATCCACCAACATATCCACCCTCCACCAACATATATACCAACATATTTACCCTCCACCAACATATCCACCAACACATCCACCAACATATTTACCCTCCACCAACATATCCACTTATCCACCCTCCACCAACATATCCACCCTCCACCAACATATTTACTAACATATCCACCCTCCACCAACATATCAACCAACATATCCACCAACATATCCACCCTCCAACAACATATCCACCAACATGTCCACCAACATATCCACCCTCCACCAACATATCCACCCTCCATAAACATATCCACCCTCCACCAACATATCCATCCTCCACCAACTTATCCACCAGCATACCCACCCTCCACTAACATATCCACCCTCCACTAACATATCCACCAACTTATCCACCAACATATCCACCAACTTATCCACCCTCCACCAACATTTCCACCCTACACCAACTTATCCACCAACATATCCACCAAAATATCCACCCTCCACCAACATATCCACCAACATATCCACCCTCCACCAACATATTCACCCTCCACCAACATATCCACCAACATATCCACAAACATATCCACCCTCCAACAACATATCCACCAACATATACACCAACATATCCCCCCTCCACCAACATATCCACCCTCCATAAACATATCCACCCTCCACCAACAAATCCATCCTCCACCAACTTATCCACTAGCATATCCACCCTCCACTAACATATCCACCAACTTATCCACCAACTTATCCACCCTCCACCAACATATCCACCCTCCACCAACATATCCAATAACATATCCACCCTCCACCAACATATCCACCCTCCACAAACATATCCACTAACATATCCACCAACAAATCCACCAACATATCCACCCTCCACCACCATAATCACCAACATTTCCACCCTCCACCAACATATCCACCCTCCACCAACATATCCACCAACTTATCCACCCTCCACCAACATATCCAATAACATATCCACCCTCCACTAACATATCCACTAACTTATCCCCCCTCCACCAACATATCCACCAAAATGTCCACCAACATGTCCACCAACATATCCACCCTCCACCAACATATCCACCCTCCACCAACATATCCACCCTCCGCCAACATATTCACCTACATATCCACCAACATATCCACCCTCCACCAACATATCCACCAACATACCCACCCTCCACCAACATATCCACTAACATATCCACCAACATATCCACCCTCCACAAACATATCCACCCTCCACCAACATATCTACCAACATATCCACCTTCCACCAACATATCCACGCTCCACCAACATACCCACCCTCCACCAATATATCCACCAACATATCCACCAACATATCCACCAACATACCCACCCTCCACTAACATATCCACCAACGTATCCACCAACATATCCACCCTCCACCAACATATCCACCAACATACCCACCCTCCACTAACATATCCACCAACATATCCACCCTCCATAAACATATCCACCCTCCACCAACATATCCAATAACATATCCACCCTCCACCAACATATCCACCCTCCACCAACATATCCACCAACATATCCACCAACATATCCACCCTCCACCAACATATCCACCAGCCAGCTCAGTGACCCACCCACCTCTCTGAAAATCAATATCCAACTAGCAGCAATCCTGGAGTTATTCAAGGTTCACAATGACCTCTAATTACAGGCATCATACCGTCGTTATTTCCATGCCCTCCTTCAACTTTTTACTCATTTTTATTTTGCGAATGTACTCACCTATGTTTATTCACCTCTCAGTGCCTGCAGGATCGTGTTCCAGCTCCTGGACCCTGCTTTTCTAGCCGTTCTGTAATGACTCCTGGCCTATTTTATCATCATAACTGCATAATGTTCCATTTAGTCACTATACTTATGCTGAAAGAAAACTTTCTAACATATCTAAAATGTGTATATGAATTCCCGTGTGTATATGTGTGTTTGAATGTGTATTTGAGTTTGTATATGTGTATGTATTTGGTGTTTATGTATGTATTTCTTTGTGTATTTCTGTATGTATTTGTGTGCTATGTTCATGTATATATATTTGTATGTGTATATATATGTGTGTGTGTGTGTGTGTGTGTGTGTGTGTGTGTATGTGTTTGTGTGTGTGTGTGTATGTGTTTGTGTGTGTGTGTGTGTGTGTGTGTGTGTGTGTGTGTGTGTGTGTGTGTGTGTATGTGTTTGTGTGTGTGTGTGTGTGTGTGTGTGTGTGTGTGTGTGTGTGTGTGTATGTGTTTGTGTGTGTGTGTGTATGTGTTTGTGTATGTGAATTACGTGATCTGTGAACCCAGGTTCACTCTGAACACAACTCTAACCACCTTGTCTCAGGCACAGTTAGTTCCACCATGTAATTCCTTACACCAGAACCCTTAAGGGTGTACCATTAGGTTTATACAGGAACTCATTGAAAGAACATATTGAAGGTGTTTAAACACCATTGGGTTTTCCCAATTTAATTACATAAATATATATGTAGTAGACACCCATCTGTCTCAGGAGACTATGGAGTTGGGCTCTGGTTGTCGGTCTGGAGTGGCCTCTCCAGGGCGCAAAGCCTGGGTAGGTTGATATGGAGAAGCTGTTACCCATGCAGCAGAGAAGCTGTTACCCATGCAGCAGAGAAGCTGTTACCCATGCAGCAGAGAAGCTGTTACCCATGCAGCAGAGAAGCTGTTACTCATGCAGCAGAGAAGCTGTTACCCATGCAGCAGAGAAGCTGTTACCCATGCAGCAGAGAAGCTGGTACTCATGCAGCAGAGAAGCTGCTGCCCATGCAGCAGAGAAGCTGCTGCCCATGCAGCAGAGAAGCTGTTACCCATGCAGCAGAGAAGCTGTTACCCATGCAGCAGAGAAGCTGTTACCCATGCAGCAGAGAAGCTGTTACCCCTGCAGCAGAGAAGCTGTTACCCATGCAGCAGAGAAGCCGTTACCCATGCAGCAGAGAAGCTGTTACCCATGCAGCAGAGAAGCCGTTACCCATGCAGCAGAGAAGCCGTTACCCATGCAGCAGAGAAGCCGTTACCCATGCAGCAGAGAAGCCGTTACCCATGCAGCAGAGAAGCTGTTACCCATGCAGCAGAGAAGCTGCTGCCCATGCAGTAGAGAAGCTGTTACCCATGCAGCCTATCCCCCCCCCCCCATCTCCTTTGTCCTCTTGGCTGGTACATTCGTTTGGGCAAGCAACTGCTGTCTTAATCCCTTTAGCCTTATCTTGATATGTGAACAGTCTGATTACTTAACATGTACTTATACATCATCATTTGTCAAGTGTTAAAGTGTGTGATTCACTACCTAATGTTCACTCCTGACACTTGATCTAATATCAGTAATATTAACTATTCCTTTTAAAATATATCTTAGTGCTAAGGTATTAACAAGGATTAATAAGTTTATTGTTGATCAATTAACTAAATTAAATACACCAACGTTGCTTTAAACTCTCGGTAGGACTGGGATTGTAGCTCTTGGGCCAGATTCACGAAACAGTTACGCAAGCACTTACGAACCTGTTCATCTTTTCTCAATATTTGGCGGCATTGTTTTCAATTATTAAACAGTTAAGGAGCTCCGAAGCACCTGGAGGCTGTTTATAACAATAACAACAGTTGATTGGCAAGTTTTCATGCTTGTAAACTGTTTAATAAATGTAAACAAACCCGTCAAAGACTGAGCAAAGATGTACACCTTCGTAAGTGCTTGCGTAACTGCTTCGGGAATCTGGCTCCAGGTTCGTAAGTGCTTGCGTAACAACTTCGTGAATCTGGATTGTACCTCAAGCCACTATTTTATGGGATGACCGTCTCTAAACGTAGCCAGCCTCGCTACGGCCTAAGGATACGCCTACGCACCTTCGTACGCCCTATTCAACACTAAGTCACTTAAGTGTTGTCACAGGAACGTTCGTGAGTGTCTCAAGTGTTGAATAATTACTATAAACAATGATATTAAGACTCATAATTGCCAGCAAGATCAACCCCCAAGCCAGGTCAGAGGTCATTTGGTCTCAACTACACCAGTTGATTCGACAATGGAGCAGTTGATTCGACAATGGAGCAGTTGATTCGACAATGGAGCAGTTGATTCGACAATGGAGCAGTTGATTCGACAATGGAGCAGTTGATTCGACAATGGAGCAGTTGATTCGACAATGGAGCAGTTGATTCGACAATGGAGCAGTTGATTCGACAATGGAGCAGTTGATTCGACAATGGAACAGTTGATTCGACAAAGGAACAGTTGATTCGACAAAGGAACAGTTGATTCGACAATAGAGCAGTTGATTCGACAATAGAGCAGTTGATTTGACTATAGAGCAGTTGATTCGACAATAGAGCAGTTGACTCAGGCAACCGGTCTCTACAACAACAAGAGATAATTGTTGATTTCTGTTGTATAATTAACATGACTAACATGATCATTGATTAATTAACATGCCGTCAGGTTAAAAATATTGTGCTAACTGTTAACACCTTCCTGTTCAACGCTTCTCTCATAAAATAGTACTGTTTATCCCCACAAAAATAAAGGTGTTGAGTGATTTATTAAATTATTTATGTGTTACCTTATCTGAGATAATATTTTATTTAAGGAATTAATAAAGGAAACTCTTTAGGTTAGATTACTGGTGCTAATTAACTTAATGATTGTTATGAGGCTCAAGGGAACCAATCAATGACGAGCTGATTGTAATCTAAATTTAAATTTATTGTTTTCTGAGGTATGGGACTCTCTGCAGGTGTGTAAGAGCAGCGATTACATACCTGTGAGGCCTCTCTGCAGGTGTGTAATAGCATCAATTACATACCTGTAAAAGATCTCTCAATGTCGTTCTCTGAGTAATTTTTTTGCAATGAATTCCAAATAGTCATATGATCTGAGTCCCTAGAATTGTTTAATTACAATTACTCTCTGATCTATTGTACTTTGATCTAAATGTACTTTGATCTAAATGTACTTTGATGTACATTTTGTGTGAGGGATTTGGTAGGGAAAGTATGTTGAGAGGCAAATAAATCCCCTGAGTTAGTGTGAGGGAGAGTTAGCGTGAGGGAGAGATAGCGTGAGGGAGAGTTAGTGTTAAGGAGAGTTAGTGTGGGGGGATAGTTACATAGGAACATAAGAAAGAAGGTAACTGCAGAAGGCCTATTGGCCCATACGAGGCAGCTCTTATTTATAACCAACCAAATCTCATTCATATATATGTCTAACCTACGCTTGAAACAATCAAGGGACCCCTACGTCTGTTATATTTCGCGGTAATTAGTTCCACAAATCAACAACTCTGTTACCTTACCAGTATTTACCCAGGTCTTTCCTAAATTGAAACGTGTCCAATTCATACCCATTTTGTACCGTCTCCAACACTGTTTAGTCTACCTTTACCAAAACAAGGCATGTGGCAGGTGCAGAGTAATCAGTCAGTACTCACAGTACTTAGTACTCATAGTACTCAGTACTCACAGTACTCAGTACTCACAGTACTCAGTACTCACAGTACTCACTACTCACAGTACTCAAGTATATATCATTCGTTGCACAAGACCTTCAAAGGTTGCAATCCATTGCAACATTGACCCAACAGTCTGTTCATGTCAGCTTCCAAATTCTCAAGAGGTATATATGTGCAGAAATATTGATATATTTTAACTATATTTGTACCAATTACTTCCAATATAATAAGTGTGAGGAAATGTTATTTTTAGGGAGAGTTAGTGTGAGGGAGAGTTAGTGTGAGGGAGAGTTAGTGTGAGAGTTAGTGTGAGAGAGAGTTAGTGTGAGGCAGAGTTAGTGTGAGGCAGAGTTAGTGTGAGGGAGAGTTAGTGTGAGGCAGAGTTAGTGTGAGGCAGAGTTAGTGTGAGGCAGAGTTAGTGTGAGGCAGAGTTAGTGTGAGGCAGAGTTAGTGTGAGGCAGAGTTAGTGTGAGGGAGAGTTAGTGTGAGGCAGAGTTAGTGTGAGGGAGAGTTATTGAGAGAGGAAAGGAAATGAGTGACTTGTACTCACCCTTGGAGCTGATGTTCTTCAAAGTCTCTCCAACTTAACCACTCACCTGAAAAGTGATTAGGAATATTCATGAATATCAAAGTTTCTTAACCTCGGGGGTCTATGGACTATACTTCATCCATACATTATGTATATCATACACTGAGGCAGCCAGCTATCAATCAAACAAAGTGTATACATTGCCTAGAAAACCGAGCTTATCTTTTTATGGTAATTTTTCTAGTTATGGAATCCAAAGCTTTCATCACATTTTCAAATGGGATCGTGAATTAAAAGAAGTTAAGAACCACCATAGATTAGAACCACCAATATAAGATTAGAACCACCAATATAAGATTAGAACCATCAATCTATATTGTCTTACAATTTTAACAGCGTATTTCCTCCAATTCTCAGATTCGTATCTGTCAAGAGCTAAGGACTACAGTTATCTTATAACTAGCATAGTTTCAGTGATCAGTTATGGTGTTGTTTGACCTCAACAAGGAACGAGTGCTCGTTAGTGGTGTGTACTTGCCTACGAGGCTTCACTGCCAATCAAATCCCTCGGAGCTTCTTAACTCCATTAAAGAACTTAATTCCCAGTTAGAAACTGATAGAAGTTAATAACCTTTCAGTTAAAAAATTATATATGATAAGCCTTTATAACCCTCTAGAGGTTGATTTCTTTGATGCCTTCGTGGAGCTGACATCAGTGAAGAATTGATGAGTCTGGCCTCATCAACCAAAACAAATGATATAACTGAATTAGTTTCGTGAGGTTAAAGGATAATTTTAATAAAAAAATTATACATAATAAAAATAACTAACGCTGAATTGTAAATATATTTATCGTCATTTATAATATTTTCATAATGAAATACTGTCTTACTGAGCGAAAAAATCTGGCCTAAATTTTAAAAATATTAAAAAAATATAATATTTTTAATATTCAGATTATAATATTTAATAAGCATAATATCCATGACCAGAACTCGACCCCCATCAACCGAACCCATTACACTGAGGTATACTAAATTTATCAATGTATAAACAGAGTTTACATTTAATTCTGACCTAAAGTATACTTTCAGGCTGGTCTTCAATCTATCGTGCTAGCCTTAATAGCCCCCTTGATCTATTGATAGACCTTAAACACGACACCAGGTCAAGTCGAACCCTTGATCTGATGGAGTTAATCACGCATTTCGGAACCGATTCGCCAGGCTGGGTCGATTAGCGGAGAATGATTAGGCATGCTAATGAGCAGGGAGTCGAACCTGGCTCTCTGCCACTACCTGACAACCTCCTTGCCCTCAAACGCCAAACACGTTAGGCAAAATTGGAACCAATTTCCTGTCATTTAACTAGTTTCCTGTCACTCAAAGGAGTTTCCTTGTAGTGATCCCCTGTTATGTCCCTCAGCCACCGAATAGGGGCCAGATTCACGAAGTTGTTACGCAAGCATTTACGAACCTGGGGGCCAGATTCACGAAGTTGTTACGCAAGCATTTACGAACTTGGGGGCCAGATTCACGAAGTTGTTACGCAAGCATTTACGAACCTGGGGGCCAGATTCACGAAGTTGTTACGCAAGCATTTACGAACCTGGGGGCCAGATTCACGAAGCAGTTACGCAAGTACTTACGAACCTGGGGGCCAGATTCACGAAGCTGTTACGCAAGCACTTACGAACCTGGGGGCCAGATTCACGAAGTTGTTACGCAAGCATTTACGAACCTGGGGGCCAGATTCACGAAGCAGTTACGCAAGTACTTACGAACCTGGGGGCCAGATTCACGAAGCTGTTACGCAAGCACTTACGAACCTGGGGGCCAGATTCACGAAGCTGTTACGCAAGCACTTACAAACCTGGAGGCCAGATTCACGAAGCTGTTACGCAAGCACTTACGAAGCTGGGGGCCAGATTCACGAAGCTGTTGCGCAAGCACTTACAAACCTGGAGGCCAGATTCACGAAGCTGTTACGCAAGCACTTACGAACTTGGGGCCAGATTCACGAAGCTGTTATGCAAAAACTATTATTATCGAATCAGAATCATTCCACCAAATCAGTTTCCTACCATTAAAACCGGTTTCCAATCAGTGAATCAATTTCCTACTGCTGAACGAATTTCGAAGCAATCAATCAGCTTTATTCCATTTAAATAGTTGTCTATCGCTGACCCAATCGTTGTCTATCGCTGAACCAATCGCTGTCTATCGCTGAACCAATCATTGTCTATCGCTGAACCAATCATTGGCTATCGCTGAACCAATCATTGTCTATCGCTGAACCAATCATTGTCTATCGCTGAACCAATCATTGGCTATCGCTGAACCAATCATTGTCTATCGCTGAACCAATTACTGTCTATCGCTGAACCAATCATTGTCTATCACTGAACCAGTTTCGTGTTATTGTAAAGGCTGTCAAGCCACTGGTATTAAAACTGTGTGTTTTGCCGTAACCTGGAGCCAGATTCACGAAGCAGTTACGCAAGCACTTACGAACCTGGAGCCAGATTCACGAAGCAGTTACGCAAGCACTTACAAACGTGGAACCAGAATCACGGAGCAGTTACGCCTGCACTTATGAACCTGCGGGCCAGATTCACGAAGCAGTTACGCAAGCACTTACGAACCTGTCCATCTTTTCTCAACCTTTGGCGGCTTTGTTTACAATTATTAAACAGTTAATGAGCTCCGAAGCACCAGGAGGCTGTTTATAACAATAACAACAGTTGATTGGCAAGTTTTCATGCTTGTAAACTGTTTAATAAATGTAACCAAAGCCTTCAAAGATTGAGGAAAGGTGTACACGTTCGTAAGTGCTTGCGTAACAGCTTCGTGAATCTGGCCTCAGGTTCGTAAGTGCTTGCGTAACTCCTTCGTGAATCTTGCCCCAGTTTCGTAAGTGCTTGCATGACTGATTCGTAAATCTGTCTTCAGGTTCGTAAGTGCTTGCGTAACTGCTTCGTGAATCTGGCCCCATGATCGTAAGTGCTTGCGTACCTGCTTCGTGAATCTGCCCGCTAGTCACTCAAACATACTGACTTCAACAAATACAAAATCTTGCTGAAGTTAAGCAATTTAACTCCAAATTAACTCCAAGTTAACTCCTCAGCAACAGGTCATTTCCAGCAGTAATCAATTATTTATTAATGTTTAACAATTATAATAATATTAACACTAATGAGAACATCAGTAAGTCATGATGGTATCTGGAACAAGCAGTGAGGGTTGTTACTGTGGGAGCACACGCCTCACACCGCTGGACCACGACATGCTACAAGGTAATGATGCCTGGGATTCGACTGAACCCTCTAGGATTCCTGAGGCATCCATTGACACTAAATCAGGGTTATCTTGAGGTTATCTTGAGGTTATCTTGGAGATGATTTCGGGGCTTAGCGTAAGCGCGGCCCGGTCCTCGACTAGGCCTCCTTTTTGTTACACACCCCCCAGGAAGCAGCCCGTAGCAGCTGTCTAACTCCCAGGTACCTATTTACTGCTAGGTGAACAGAGGAATCAGGGTGAAAGACACTCTGCCCATTTGTTATTATTTTGTTATAACCTGTTAATAATAATAATAATGAGAAAATCAACTAGGGCTGTGAGGTGAGCTCGAACACGCGACGAAGGCATTGCCAAGCCGCATACACTACCACTGGACCATCACAACTTGCGCCAAGTCATATAAAATGATATATACTGATATCACAGCAAGTCTGGCGGCTCCTCCTGAAGCCATTATACGCCTGGTAATCCCTTGGCAGCAGGTTCGAGCCCACATCACAGCCCAAGTGATTTTACCCATTGACATGTATCAGGTTAGTATGAATTGTGTGGAAATAACTATATTAATACATTTTCGCTCGTGTATACCTGCTTGAAGGACCAGCTCGCTAACTACAGAACCACACAGAACAAACAAACCATAAATTAATATAGCATAAATCCTCCCAATTATAACTAATTAAGTGTACAACAGTTTAAATCAAACTTATATTTTTTGGGCCATAAAATGAGTAACTTTTGGCATATTAATTTTAAAAAAGTGATGTACATACAAATAATTTCTTGTGTCTCACTAATCAACCCTGCCTGGGGGCTACTATCCTGGCTGGGGGCTACTATCCTAGCTGGTGGCTAATATCCTGGCTGGTGGCTACTATCCTGGCTGGTGGCTACTATCCTGGCTGGTGGCTACTATCCTGGCTGGTGGCTACTATCCTGGCTGGAGGCTACTATCCTGGCTGGAGGCTACTATCCTGGATGGTGGCTACTATTCTGGCTGGTGGCTACTATCCTGGCTGGTGGCTACTATCCTGGCTGGAGGCTACTATCCTGGCTGGTGGCTACTATCCTGGCTGGTGGCTACTATCCTAGCTGGGGGCTACTATCCTGCCTGGAGGCTACTATCCTGGCTAGTGGCTACTATCCTGGCTTGGGGCTACTATCCTGGCTGGTGGCTACTATCCTGGCTGGTGGCTACTATCCTGGCTGGTGGCTACTATCCTGGCTGGTGGCTACTATCCTGGCTGGTGGCTACTATCCTGGCTGGAGGCTACTATCCTGGCTGGAGGCTACTATCCTGGCTGGTGGCTACTATCCTGGCTGGTGGCTACTATCCTGGCTGGTGGCTACTATCCTGGCTGGAGGCTAATATCCTGGCTGGTGGCTACTATCCTGACTGGTGGCTACTATCCTAGCTGGGGGCTACTATCCTGCCTGGAGGCTACTATCCTGGCTAGTGGCTACTATCCTGGCTTGGGGCTACTATCCTGGCTGGTGGCTACTATCCTGGCTGGTGGCTACTATCCTGGCTGGTGGCTACTATCCTGGCTGGTGGCTACTATCCTGGCTGGAGGCTACTATCCTGGCTGGTGGCTACTATCCTGGCTGGTGGCTACTATCCTGGCTGGTGGCTACTATCCTGGCTGGTGGCTTCTATCCTGGCTGGTGGCTACTATCCTGGCTGGAGGCTACTATCCTGGCTGGAAGCTACTATCCTGGCTGGTGGCTACTATCCTGGCTGGTGGCTACTATCCTGGCTGGTGGCTACTATCCTGGCTGGAGGCTACTATCCTGGCTGGTGGCTACTATCCTGGCTGGTGGCTACTATCCTACCTGGGGGCTACTATCCTGCCTGGAGGCTACTATCCTGGCTAGTGGCTACTATCCTGGCTTGGGGCTACTATCCTGGCTGGTGGCTACTATCCTGGCTGGTGGCTACTATCCTGGCTGGTGGCTACTATCCTGGCTAGTGGCTACTATCCTGGCTAGTGGCTACTATCCTGGCTGGTGGCTACTATCCTGGCTGGTGGCTACTATCCTGGCTGGTGGCTACTATCCTGGCTGGTGGCTACTATCCTGGCTAGTGGCTACTATCCTGGCTAGTGGCTACTATCCTGGCTAGTGGCTACTATCCTGGCTGGTGGCTACTATCCTGGCTGGTGGCTACTATCCTGGCTGGTGGCTACTATCCTGGCTGGTGGCTACTATCCTGGCTGGTGGCTACTATCCAGCCTGGTGGCTACTATCCTGGCTGGTGGCTACTATCCTGGCTAGTGGCTACTATCCTGGCTAGTGGCTACTATCCTGGCTGGTGGCTACTATCCTGGCTGGTGGCTACTATACTGGCTGGTGGCTACTATCCTGGCTGGGGGCTACTATCCTGGCTGGTCGCTACTATCCTGGCTGGAGGCTACTATCCTGGCTGGGGGCTACTATCCTGGCTGGTGGCTACTATCCTGGCTGGTGGCTACTATCCTGGATGGGGGTTACAGGGAGCCGGTCGGCCGAGCGGACAGCACGCGGGACTTGTGATCCTGTGGACCTGGGTTCGATCCCAGGCACCGGCGAGAAACAATGGGCAGAGTTTCTTTCACCCTATGCCCCTGTTACCTAGCAGTAAAATAGGTACCTGGGTGTTAGTCAGCTGTCACGGGCTGCTTCCTGGGGGTGGAGGCCTGGTCGAGGACCGGGCCGCGGGGACACTAAAAGCCCCGAAATCATCTCAAGATAACCTCAAGATAACCTCAAGATACTATCCTGGCTGGTGGCTACTATCCTGGCTGGTGGCTACTATCCAGGCTGGGGGCTACTATCCTGGCTGGGGGCTACTATCCTGGCTGGTGGCTACTATCATGGCTGGTGGCTACTATCCTGGCTGGTGGCTACTATCCTGGCTGGGGGGCTAGTATCCTGGCTGGTGGCTACTATCCTGGCTGGTGGCTACTATCCTGGCTGGTGGCTACTATCCTGGCTGGGGGCTACTATCCTGGCTGGTGGCTACTATCCTGGCTGGTGGCTACTATCCTAGCTGGTGGCTACTATCCTGGCTGGTGGCTACTATCCTGGCTGGTGGCTACTTTCCTGGCTGGTGGCTACTTTCCTGGCTGGTGGCTACTATCCTGGCTGGGGGCTACTATCCTGGCTGGGGGCTACTATCCTGGCTGGTGGCTAATATCCTGGCTGGTGGCTACTATCCTGGCTGGTGGCTACTATCCTGGCTGGTGGCTACTATCCTAGCTGGTGGCTACTATCCCGGCTGGTGGCTACTATCCCGGCTGGAGGCTACTATCCTAGCTGGTGGCTACTATCCTGGCTGGAGGCTACTATCCTGGCTGGGGGCTTCTATCCTGGCTGGTGGCTACTATCCTAGCTGGAGGCTACTATCCTAGCTGGTGGCTACTATCCAGGCTGGAGGCTACTATCCTGGCTGGTGGCTACTATCCTGGCTGGTGGCTACTTTCCTGGCTGGTGGCTACTATCCTGGCTGGTGGCTACTATCCTGGCTGGTGGCTACTATCCTGGCTGGTGGCTACTATCCTAGCTGGTGGCTACTATCCTGGCTGGTGGCTACTATCCAGGCTGGAGGCTACTATCCTGGCTGGTTGCTACTATCCTGGCTGGTGGCTACTTTCCTGGCTGGTGGCTACTATCCTGGCTGGTGGCTACTATCCTGGTTGGAGGCTACTATCCTGGCTGGGGGCTTCTATCCTGGCTGGTGGCTACTATCCTAGCTGGAGGCTACTATCCTAGCTGGTGGCTACTATCCTTGCTCGGGGCTACTATCCTCGCTGAGGGCTACTATCCTGGCTGGTGACTACTATCCCGGCTGGAGGCTACTATCCTAGCTGGTGGCTACTATCCTGGCTGGAGGCTACTATCCTGGCTGGGGGCTTCTATCCTGGCTGGTGGCTACTATCCTAGCTGGAGGCTACTATCCTAGCTGGTGGCTACTATCCAGGCTGGAGGCTACTATCCTGGCTGGTGGCTACTATCCTGGCTGGTGGCTACTTTCCTGGCTGGTGGCTACTATCCTGGCTGGTGGCTACTATCCTGGCTGGTGGCTACTATCCTGGCTGGTGGCTACTATCCTAGCTGGTGGCTACTATCCTGGCTGGTGGCTACTATCCAGGCTGGAGGCTACTATCCTGGCTGGTTGCTACTATCCTGGCTGGTGGCTACTTTCCTGGCTGGTGGCTACTATCCTGGCTGGTGGCTACTATCCTGGTTGGAGGCTACTATCCTGGCTGGGGGCTTCTATCCTGGCTGGTGGCTACTATCCTAGCTGGAGGCTACTATCCTAGCTGGTGGCTACTATCCTTGCTCGGGGCTACTATCCTCGCTGAGGGCTACTATCCTGGCTGGTGACTACTATCCTAGCTGGTGGCTACTATCCTGGCTGGAGGCTACTATCCTGGCTGGGGGCTACTATCCTGGCTGGGGGCTACTATCCTGGCTGGTGGCTACTATCCTAGCTGGTGGCTACTATCCTGGCTGGAGGCTACTATCCTGGCTGGGGGCTACTATCCTGGCTGAGGGCTACTATCCTGGCTGGTGGCTACTATCCTAGCTGGTGACTACTATCCTAGCTGGTGGCTACTATCCTGGCTGGAGGCTACTATCCTGGCTGGGGGCTACTATCCTAGCTGGTGGCTACTATCCTGGCTGGAGGCTACTATCCTGGCTGGGGGCTACTATCCTGGCTGAGGGCTACTATCCTGGCTGGTGGCTACTATCCAGGCTGGAGGCTACTATCCTGGCTGGTGGCTACTATCCTGGCTGGAGGCTACTATCCTGGCTGGGGGCTACTATCCTGGCTGGAGGCTACTATCCTGGCTGGTGGCTACTATCCTGGCTGGGGGCTAGACACCCATCCCACATCCCTCAAAATGATGAATTGACAAAGTTTCAGTTCCTCGCGGACCATTATCAACTCTCGTAATGGAGAGGAAGTGAAAGAAAGTCAATTTATTGCGTAAAAGATGAAAAGGAAGAGGTAAAAGAGGGAGATGATAGGTAAGAGAAGAGAATAAGGCAAAGTAAACGAAAGAATAGAAGTATGGGAAAGACAAAACATGATAAACAAGAAGAGGAATACAATTTAAATTTAATAAAAACATAGAAATACAAGAACATAAAAAAAAAGAGTCAAAGAGCCAGTAACATAAGAGAAATAGAGCCTAGAGCAGGCTAGAGCTCTCAGATCTCGTGACGAGAGTTAGAGTCCTTAAATTTTCATGTTGCTCTCATCTAAGTTCAGCTTGCAGGGGATGAGCTTCAGCTCCCTGGTCCCGCCTCTCAACTGCCAATTGTAGAGTCAACAATGTATCAGAATTCAATTGTGTATCAAGAGCCCATTCAACAAGACGGCGTCTGTGAAGAGTAGAGGCAGGAACGATGATTTTTGAAGACTCTAATCATCTACATGATGATTAGAGCCCCTAATCTCAGAATAAAGCATTGATTGTGTATACAGACTTAACACTCCATGTGTGTGTTCCTTAAGTCGGTTATTCAGACTACGGGCAGCTTCCCCTCAATGTATTGGAATGAACAAGGTACAAAGAACCAGGTACAAGAGGTTCAAGGAACAAGGAACACCAGCACCATTGGAAGTGACAGGGCCGTTTCCAATGATCCAAGTGTTTCTTCGCCTCCACCATGGACAGAAACGTTGCAAAATCTTTCCTTTCAGACTTGTGAGTTGTGTCTCATGTTTAGTGAGGTGTTAGTACACTTGACAAGAGGTGTAAGCTGAAGAGGATCTGTGAACGAGGGGAGTTAGTTGTTGTGGTATACTCAACAAGGGGAGTTAGTTGTTGTGGTATACTCAACAAGGGTAGTTAGTTGAAGAGGTATACTTAACAAGGGGAGTTAGTTGAAGTGGTATACTCAACAAGGGTAGTTAGTTGATAAGGCATACTCAACAAGGGTAGTTAGTTGAAGAGGTATACTCAACAAGGGGAGTTAGTTGAAGTGGTATACTCAACAAGGGGAGTTAGTTGAAGTGGTATACTCAACAAGGGGAGTTAGTTGATGAAGTATACTCAACAAGGGGAGTTGATGAGGCATACTCAACAAGAGGAGTTAGTTGATGAGGTATACTCAACAAGGGGAGTTAGTTGATGAGGTATACTCAACAAGGGGAGTTGATGAGGCATACTTAACAAGGGGAATTAGTTGAAGTGGTATACTCAACAAGGGGAGTTAGTTGAAGTGGTATACTCAACAATGGGAGTTAGTTGAAGAGGTATACTCAACAAGGGGAGTTAGTTGATGAGGTATACTCAACAAGGGGAGTTGATGAGGCATACTCAACAAGGGGAGTTAGTTGAAGTGGTATACTCAACAAGGGGAGTTAGTTGAAGTGGTATACTCAACAATGGGAGTTAGTTGAAGAGGTATACTCAACAAGGGTAGTTAGTTGAAGAGGTATACTCAACAAGGGTAGTTAGTTGATGAGGCATACTCAACAAGAGGAGTTAGTTGAAGTGGTATACTCAACAAGGGGAGTTAGTTGAAGTGGTATACTCAACAAGGGGAGTTAGTTGAAGTGGTATACTCAACAAGGGGAGTTAGTTGATGAGGTATACTTAACAAGGGGAGTTAGTTGAGGTATACTCAACAAGGGGAGTTAGTTGAGGTATACTCAACAAGGGGAGTTAGTTGATGAGGTATACTCAACAAGAGGAGTTAGTTGAAGTGGTATACTCAACAAGGGGAGTTAGTTGAAGTGGTATACTCAACAAGGGGAGTTAGTTGATGAGGTATACTTAACAAGGGGAGTTAGTTGAGGTATACTCAACAAGGGGAGTTAGTTGAGGTATACTCAACAAGGGGAGTTAGTTGATGAGGTATACTCAACAAGGGGAGTTAGTTGATGAGGTATACTCAACAAGGGGAGTTAGTTGATGAAGTATACTCAACAAGGGGAGTTGATGAGGCATACTCAACAAGAGGAGTTAGTTGATGAGGTATACTCAACAAGGGGAGTTAGTTGATGAGGTATACTCAACAAGGGGAGTTAGTTATAATGGTATACTCACATTGTGAAGCAGGCATTGTGGGGCAGGTGGAGAATGCAAGGTAAAATTAAGAGATATATAAAAGTAAATGAAATATGGCTGTCGTTGTCCGTAGACTTTCTTATCACACGAACAAACTGTGAAATGACTCTGGAAATGCCGTGCTCCTTAGCGAGAGGTGAGGACATGACTACACTCTCACCAATCCACCTACTGGCCAGGCCAAGCGGTGATTAACTGAAGGAACTGACGCCCGTATTCAAGCCTGCAACTTAAAGTTTTATAAGAAATATATCCCAGGAAATTGAGGCTGGTGGACTTGTTCGAGTACGCCTCACGGGACGTGTGTGTGGCGATGGCTTCGGCTTCAGGTCGCCAGAGGACGCTCAGCAACCCGGACACGATTATTTAAATGAATGGTATATACATACACTACTTTGGTATATATTTCTAATAGGTATGTATACTGAGAGATATTCGTCTTGGAATGTAGACCGTACGATATACAGTATACTTATGGTATACATAACCAAATACCTGAATGATCTTGTCAATTGCTGGGCCTTAGAGCTTAATACATGGCAGGGCATGTCTCAGCATGTATCTTCCATATATCAGGGCATATCTCAGCATATATCTTCTATATATCAGGGCATATCTCACCATGTATCTTCCATATATCAGGGCATATCTCACCATGTATCTTCCATATATCAGGGCATATCTCACCATGTATCTTCCATATATCAGGGCATATCTCATCATGTATCTTTAATATATCAGGGTATATCTCAGCATGTATCTTCCATATATCAGGGCATATCTCAGCATATATCTTCCATATATCAGGGCATATCTCAGCATATATCTTCCATATATCAGGGCATTTCTCAGCATGTATCTTCCATATATCAGGGCATATCTCACCATGTATCTTCTATATATCAGGGCATATCTCAGCATATATCTTCCATATATCAGGGCATATCTCAGCATATATCTTCCATATATCAGGGCATTTCTCAGCATATATCTTCCATATATCAGGGCATATCTCAGCATATATCTTCCATATATCAGGGCATATCTCAGCATGTATCTTCCATATATCAGGGCATATCTCAGCAAATATCTTCCATATATCAGGGCATTTCTCAGCATGTATCTTCCATATATCAGGGCATTTCTCAGCATATATCTTCCATATATCAGGGCATATCTCAGCATATATCTTCTATATATCAAGATTTATCTAAGCATATATCTTCCATATATCTGCTGATAATTACTTCATGTCTGATCGATTGGTACACCAACGGCTTCACATCTTGCAGAGCCGAAGTTCGATCCCCGATGGCCCAAGTGGTTTGTCACAGCTCCATCACCCTGTCCCCATATTGCAGGCCAGACCCTCTTCTCACTGCCCCTTCCTAGAGGAATACTTGCTTCTCAATAGTCCTTAATTCTGCTATTGAGTAGTATCTATTGGGCATCATGTAGGGTTTGTGTAGATTGATGTAGCTCACTCTATGTGCCCAGGTAGCTCTTATGTATCCTCATGTAGCCTCCTGTGGCTACCCATTTAGCCCGCTGGATCCTCCTGTGGTCCATGTAGCCCGTTGGATCCTCCTGTGGTCCATGTAGCCCGCTGGATCCTCCTGTGGTCCTTCTGAGTAGTATTGAAATCTCTGAGCTGGGGAGCTGCTGTGTATTCAGAGCAGTTCGCACGTATATCAACAGTGAAAAAATAATGTTTTAGGCAGTGTTCCCGAACACATTAGATTAACAATGAAACAAAGCTTACGAGGCTCAAATGCAAATTTTTCGGCTTTGAGGACATTTACATCCTCATCGAGTTAACTGTGTTGCAATTACATCCTTTTCATACATAATCCTTCCATTTTGGTGGGGCAAAAAGTAATTAGACACGTCGCCATTCTCGTAAACCATATTGCCATATGTAGACCCTGGTTGCCATACCTTCATGGGCGATGAATGACTGAGGCAGCGACCCAAGGGCATCAGCAGACACTGGGTGTCTGCCTCCAGCAGACACTAGAGAGCCATAACAGGAAATGTTTTGGACCTGTGTACTGAAGCTCACATCATCAACTCCTGTTTGTTTCTTGGACTTACTGTCTTTGGACTTATTTTCAGCTAGATAAATGCATGTTCAATTGGATTCAAGATTGACTATATTCAATGGCAGTCAACTGTTTGGCCCCTAAAATGAACTCCTTTGGATGCTTTAGAAGTATGTTTGGAGTCCTTGTCTAACAGCACAGTGAAGCACCGTTCAATAGGGGTTGGAAGCCTTCAGTTGGATCCGAGCAGATATTGTGTAGACCTCAGAGGTCGTCCTGCTGCTGCCATCAAGTCACCTAGTCAATACAGACACGTGAGCTCGTTCCAGTGGTAGTCACACATGTCTAAGGTCCAACCCGTTCTCGCAAATTCGTAAAGTCAATATTGACTTATTAACTACGTGCATAGGTGATATACTAAACATAATAGATACCCTTAAAAAGATTCATAGAAAACACCGACCTTACCTAAACTTGTTAGTATCTTAAGATAAGCATCTTATTGCTTCGTAATTACAATTATTACTTAACCTATACCTATTATAGGTTAGGTAATAATTGTAATTACGAAGCAATAAGATGCTTATCTTAAGATACTAACAAGGTTAGGTAAGGTCGGTGTTTTCTATGAATCTTTTTAAGGGTATCTATTATGTTAAGTATGTCACCTATGCACATATTTAATAAGTCAATATTGACTTATTAAATTTGCGAGAACGGGTTGCTAAGGTCTAACACTACCTTCACTATGTTACACAGACGAGGTGGTTAATGTGGCTCACAAGATCAGCTCGCCTCTTTAACGACACTTGCGTCTTTCCATCGCTCTGGTGCATGTTAAGAGAGAGAGAGAGAGAGAGAGAGATAGAGAGTACATGTTAAGTACAAAGTTAAATAGATAAGACTCTTACACTGGAGGACCAGTGCACTCCACTATCTTAATCTTCGTCTCACAAGTTCATTAGGACATGACAAAACTGTAAAAATCTGGAAGATTTTGTTCCAGATTTTACGGTTTTCGTATGTCCTTTGTAGCAAACTGTAGCCAGGAGCCAGATTCATGAAGCAGTTACGCAAGCACTTACGAACCTGGGGCCAGATTCACGAAGCAGTTACGCAAGCACTTACGAACCTGGGGCCAGATTCACGAAGCAGTTACACAAGCACTTACGAACCTGGGGCCAGATTCACGAAACAGTTACGCAAGCACTTACGGACCTGTACATCTTTTTTCAATCTTTAGCGGCTTTGTTGACACTTATTAAACAGTTAATGAGCTCCGAAGCACCAGGAGGCTGTTTATAACAATAACAACAGTTGATTGGCAAGTTTTCATGCTTGTAAACTGTTTAATAAATGTAACCAAAGCCGTCAAAGATTGATGAAAGATGTACACGTTCGTAAGTGCTTGCGTCACTGATTCGTGAATCTGGCCCCAGGTTCGTAAGTACTTGTGTCACTGCTTCGTGAATCTGGCCCCAGGTTCGTAAGTACTTGTGTAACTGCTTCGTGAATCTGGCCCCAGGTTCGTAAGTACTTGTGTAACTGCTTCGTGAATCTGGCCCAGGTTCGTAAGTACTTGTGTAACTGCTTCGTGAATCTGGCCCCAGGTTCGTAAGTACTTGTGTAACTGCTTCGTGAATCTAGCCCCAGGTTCGTAAGTACTTGTGTAACTGCTTCGTGAATCTGGCCCAAGGTTCGTAAGTACTTGTGTAACCGCTTCGTGAATCTGGCCCCAGGTTCGTAAGTACTTGTGTAACTGCTTCGTGAATCTGGCCCAGGTTCGTAAGTACTTGTGTAACTGCTTCGTGAATCTGGCCCCAGGTTCGTAAGTACTTGTGTAACTGCTTCGTGAATCTAGCCCCAGGTTCGTAAGTACTTGTGTAACTGCTTCGTGAATCTGGCCCAAGGTTCGTAAGTACTTGTGTAACCGCTTCGTGAATCTGGCCCCAGGTTCTGGCCCCAGGTTCGTACGTACTAGGCTCCGAGGTATTCTAGATTATTCTCAAAGGTTTAAAAGGTTTGCGTGTTTACATTTTAATGTATTATTCAGCCAGCCACAGTGACCTTGAATGATCAAACAGGTTATTTGGTGCTGCTGTGCGCACCAGAGGGTTCCGGCCTGGTAACACTGTATCCCACATTTGCCTATGACACTCTGAGCATTTGACAATGTCAGTCAATGACACTGTCAGAGTCCATTGATTTAATTCAGAGTTCTTCAGCCTCTCGAGAGACTGTGTGGCTGACATTAACACAGCTTTGGACTCGTGGCTACAAGCCTGCTGAGCAGTCAGGTGTGTAGTTACTTATGTCAATGTACAGAAGTGCAGTGAATCGAAAACAGTTCGACCATCGTGTAATTAACCTCAAATTACTGCTGGGTCTCTGAGCCTTGACTTCATATAGACACAGTTTCATATCGAATCCTAAGTGCTGGAGTACTGGATTAAAACAATAGCATTGTTTCACGATCTATTTACTGTTTCTCCTATGTCTATTATAGAGGAGACGTATATAGATGTAAAGGGGGGAGTCTATGTGTACTAGGTACTGTTAAGGGGTACTTGTGTACCACTTTGCCTGTAATGGAAGTACCTGGCACCATGCACCCCTTAATGCCCCCCCATAGTAATGGTGTACCGCATACCTAATGGAGCACATCCTACTGTACCCTGTACCATGCAGGGTACGTACCGTCAGTCTCTGTGTTACAGAGGTCCTTCTGTACCATCTTATCTGTATGTGATTTATCAGAGGCTCCGAGGTACCTTTACGGTGTGGACTCAACACTCAGGAGCTCCCAAGATGCCAATCAGGATGCTAGTGTGAGATCAGAGATTCATGAGTGATGGATGAATCTGTTTATGGTGTACAGGGTCTATGTGTCCTCGTGTGTCCTCGTGTAGTTCCTGTGTGTCCTATTTAAGTTCCTTTGTGTCCTCGTTTGGTCCCTGTGTTCTCGTGTGTCCTCCTGTGTCCTCGTGTGTCCTCCTGTGTCCTCGTGTGTCCTCGTGTAGTTCCTGTGTGTCCTATTTAAGTTCCTTTGTGTCCTCGTTTGGTCCCTGTGTTCTCGTGTGTTCTCCTGTGTCCTCGTGTGTCCTCGTGTAGTTCCTGTGTGTCCTATTTAAGTTCCTTTGTGTCCTCGTTTGGTCCCTGTGTTCTCGTGTGTCCTCCTGTGTCCTCGTGTGTCCTCGTGTAGTTCCTGTGTGTCCTATTTAAGTTCCTTTGTGTCCTCGTTTGGTCCCTGTGTTCTCGTGTGTCCTCCTGTGTCCTCGTGTGTCCTCGTGTAGTTCCTGTGTGTCCTATTTAAGTTCCTTTGTGTCCTCGTTTGGTCCCTGTGTTCTCGTGTGTCCTCCTGTGTCCTCGTGTGTCCTCCTGTGTCCTCGTGTGTCCTCGTGTAGTTCCTGTGTGTCCTCGTGTAGATTCAAAATTTGTAAACACTATTTATTTCACCGATTTATTCGTATAAAATGGGAACTACAGCGACGATGACAAAGACAAGATCAGACATAGGCTGTTGTAGTTGTTGCATCCGTTGTTGTTGTTGAAAACAACTTCAACAACAACAATGACAACACAAAATAGATAACTAGAACAATGAGGACAAGAATATCAACAACAAGAACAATAGCAACAAAAACAATAGCTGCACCAACACCATAATCAACAACAACAATATTGACAACAAAAACAACAACGACAACAGCATCAGTAACAACACCATCTACAACAACAACATGACAAAAACAATGAAACAACAACATGACAAAAACAATGAAACAACAACATGACAAAAACAATGAAACAACAACATGACAAAAACAATGAAACAACAACATGACAAAAACAATGAAACAACCACATGACAAAAACAATGAAACAACAACATGACAAAAACAATGAAACAACAACATGACAAAAACAATGAAACAACAACATGACAAAAACAATGAAACAACAACATGACAAAAACAATGAAACAACAACATGACAAAAACAATGAAACAACAACATGACAAAAACAATGAAACAACAACATGACAAAAACAATGAAACAACAACATGACAAAAACAATGAAACAACCACATGACAAAAACAATGAAACAACAACATGACAAAAACAATGAAACAACAACATGACAAAAACAATGAAAAAACAACATGACAAAAACAATGAAACAACAACATGACAAAAACAATGAAAAAACAACATGACAAAAACAATGAAAAAACAACATGACAAAAACAATGAAACAACAACATGACAAAAACAATGAAACAACAACATGACAAAAACAATGAAAAAACAACATGACAAAAACAATGAAAAAACAACATGACAAAAACAATGAAACAACAACATGACAAAAACAATGAAAAAACAACATGACAAAAACAATGAAAAAACAACATGACAAAAACAATGAAAAAACAACATGACAAAAACAATGAAACAACAACATGACAAAAACAATGAAAAAACAACATGACAAAAACAATGAAACAACAACATGACAAAAACAATGAAAAAACAACATGACAAAAACAATGAAAAAACAACATGACAAAAACAATGAAACAACAACATGACAAAAACAATGAAACAACAACATGACAAAAACAATGAAAAAACAACATGACAAAAACAATGAAAAAACAACATGACAAAAACAATGAAACAACAACATGACAAAAACAATGAAAAAACAACATGACAAAAACAATACAAACAATAATATCGACAACAACGACAACAATAACAATGAGAACAATAAAACAAACTACAAGAACAAACAAAAAAAAGATGAATTACAGCAACGAAAACAGCGAAAACAAAAACAAAAAGCAACAATGCGAACAATAACAGTATCAACAACAACAAGAATTGATGCAAAGAACAAAAACAATGGAAACAACAAAAGCAACAACAAAAACAACAACAACAAAACAAAAACTATCATAACGTCAACGAGAAAAACAAGAAAAACATAAAAAACGACAACAATACCGACGACCATGACAAAAACAGCGACAAAGACAACAAGAACAAAATACCAGAAACAAAGACATATCCAAATTTGACGGCATAAATCTTCCCAAAAATTTCCATAGTGAGCAACTTTCACTTTTGCATACACACAAAAATACTTTTTTTTTAATGTATTTTCATACAGTCACCAACTGTATGGTGAGTATAGTGAATGACGCCACTTGTGTATGGTGATGGTGTGTTATTGTGCTGTGGTGATGGTGTGTTATTGTGCTGTGGTGATGGTGTGTTATTGTGCTGTGGTGATGGTGTGTTATTGTGCTGTGGTGATGGTGTGTTATTGTGCTGTGGTGATGGTGTGTTATTGTGCTGTGGTGATGGTGTGTTATTGTGCTGTGGTGATGGTGTGTTATTGTGCTGTGGTGATGGTGTGTTATTGTGCTGTGGTGATGGTGTGTTATTGTGCTGTGGTGATGGTGTGTTATTGTGCTGTGGTGATGGTGTGTTATTGTGCTGTGGTGATGGTGTGTTATTGTGCTGTGGTGATGGTGTGTTATTGTGCTGTGGTGATGGTGTGTTATTGTGCTGTGGTGATGGTGTGTTATTGTGCTGTGGTGATGGTGTGTTATTGTGCTGTGGTGAGGGTGTGTTATTGTGCTGTGGTGAGGGTGTGTTATTGTGCTGTGGTGATGGTGTGTTATTGTGCTGTGGTGATGGTGTGTTATTGTGCTGTGGTGATGGTGTGTTATTGTGCTGTGGTGATGGTGTGTTATTGTGCTGTGGTGATGGTGTGTTATTGTGCTGTGGTGATGGTGTGTTAATGGTGTGACAGTAGTAATGGGGTTGACAACTGTGATTTTTCAATTTTTTGGAAAATCATCGCTGCGTTCTTAAAGGATTCTTATGGAGGAAATTCAGGGCGAATTCGTCGCTGCGTTCGTAAGGAATTCTCATGGGGGGGGGGGTATTCTATTTTCTTTAGAGTCTAGTTTAAGACCCAAATTTTTCAGTGATCAGTTTAAGACCGAATATTTTCAGAGTCTAGTTTAAGACCTAAAATTTCAGAGACCAGGTTAAGACCGAAATTTTTCAGAGTTTAAATCCTCTCTGCAGTTTTAAACAATTCTTATCAATAAAAATAAACTCTACTGACTTTAGCAGATATTTGTTAAAAGTTCATCCGATGTTAGTTCCTGGACCCAGCTCTATTTATTTACAGTTTTATTTATACTTGTGGTCTTAAAGAAATCTTATGTAAACAAGAATAAACTCTACAAACTTAAGTTCCCGATTTAAAAATATAAATCATGGTATCAGAAGTCAGTTCTTGGACCCGGCTCTCTACAGTTATAACCCTGGAAACACAAACCGTAATTGTCTCTACTTTCCGCTTGTTACAACTTGTGATAAAGTTGTTACATCTTGGCTTAACGTGTTTATGACGTATAAGAACGTTGTTACAACTTGCTATATTGGTTGTTATAACTCGTTAGGTGGTGTTAAAACTTGTTCGAACGTTGTACCAACGTCGTAGTTTCGGTGTGTGTCTGGCGGGCTGTGTAGTTTCACTACTATTAGCCCAATTTTAGCCCAATTTACAACAGTCATACTTCAGACAGAGTAAGGAAAGAAAATGTTACAGATTTCTATCTCTTGTCCTTTGCCTTACTTCATTCGAACAACTCCGCTATTATCCAATCAATTTCTTCGAGATATAAAACAGTTACTTCAAATGCAGTAAATCAAATCAAAACAGTAACCAAGCTCCAGCTCTTGTCCCCCCCTCCTTACTTTACTCATGTAACTTCGTTAGTACCTCTCCAATTATCTTCAAATTTAAAACCGCTGTATTTCGGACGTAGTGAAATAAATCAAAGCCAATATCAAGAATCATCTCGTGTCCGCCGCCCCTAGTTCACTCGTGCAACTATTGTGTGATTGAACCGATCAATTCCCCTCAAATTTAAAACAGCTGTATTTCAGACGTAGTAAAATTCAGCCATTTAGATACCCAGTTCTATATTTTTTTCCCCGTCTTAGTTCACTTGCGTAATTTGTTATCAATTTAAAATAAAAAAATATAAATTTTTTTTATTTTTTCCGCAAAATTTAAAAACATGCGTATTTCAGATCCTGTAAACTAAATGAAAGCAATTACCGAGCTCCAACTCTTGTCCTCCGCCTTAGTTCAATGTTCATCACACTTAGTTATTCCAGAACACGAGACTCGCTCCAGCCTATCACCTTATCAAAGTTCACATAAGCTCTCAATCAATACTCTTGTTTTACTTATCTGTGTCAATAATCACTCGCTCATTAATTATTACACGGTCATATCACCCCTTATCTCCCTCTTCCCTCCCCCTCTCATAGTTATTCCATAATTATACTCTTGTTATAGTCATTCCATATTTATATGTTCTCTTCATGTTCTGAAAATGTTTTACAGCATGTTCTCTGCAAGTTCAGTTCATATTTCCGAATATTCACTGCGTTTATCGCGTTCTCTTTCATGTTCTCTACAAATACCCCTCATGTTCCATGTGTTGTCATGTTCTCATAATGTTCTTGGAATGTTCTTCATAAGTTCGTTATTCATCCTTCGTATACTCTGCATATTCGTTTTTTCATGTTTTCATATCCCCCGCATGTTCACTGTGTTCATCACATTTTCTTAAATGTTCTTTAAAATCAAGTATACAATTGTTTCTGTCATTCAGTAACTAGTTCTTTGTCAAATATCAACAGCATTACAGCTTCCCCGACAAATTTAGTTACAATTCATATATCAATTTACAATTTGTTACAAAATATTAATTTAGTCATTTACTTAGATTTATTTTCAAACAACTCTGTTAATGTATTTCTGCTTAACAACTTATTATTTCTTATCAGCACTGTTCTTAAACACATCTGCACTTTATACAGTAACACATTTAATAAGACAATCTTTTCTTAACGTTTCTTAACTACCGTTATGCGTCGTTGAGTAAGACAAAATTGTTACGTTTGTCATCATTATATCATTTCTTAACTAAAATAAAACTTCTCTCAAGTGAAAATAGTAAAATTGAACTTCTTGCAACTCTTTCTTAACTAAAATAAAACTTCTCTCAAGTGAAAATAGTAAAATTTAACTTCTTGCAACTCTTTCTTAACTAAAATAAAACTTCTCTCAAGTGAAAATAGTAAAATTTAACTTCTTGCAACTCTTTCTTAACTAAAATAAAACTTCTCTCAAGTGAAAATAGTAAAATTTAACTTCTTGCAACTCTTTCTTAACTAAAATAACTCTTTCTCTCAACTGAAAATAGGCAAATGTAACTTCTTTCAACACTGTTCATAACTAACATTATACTTCGTTGAGTAAGAAAATAGTCAAAAGATAATTTATTCATTATTTCTTAACCAAAACGTTACTCTCCGAAAAATCTTTGCGCATCATCAAAATACTACTCATGCCATCAAAAATCATTCTCAGACACAGAAATTTTTTTTGTCATAGTCATCAAAGGTAATCTCCAACCTTCGTGCATCAAAGATAATTTTTAA
This sequence comes from Procambarus clarkii, assembly GCF_040958095.1. Classification (NCBI taxonomy): domain Eukaryota; kingdom Metazoa; phylum Arthropoda; class Malacostraca; order Decapoda; family Cambaridae; genus Procambarus; species Procambarus clarkii. The sequence continues at coordinate 46,047,222 of NC_091153.1, read as the reverse complement.
GACATTTTCGTGCATCAAAGATTCTTCTTTAAGACATTTTCGTGCGTCAAAGATTCTTTTTAAGACATTTTCGTGCATCAAAGATACGTTTTAAGACATTTTCGTGCGTCAAAGATTCTTTTTAAGACATTTTCGTGCATCAAAGATACGTTTTAAGACATTTTCGTGCGTCAAAGATTCTTTTTCAAGACAACTTCGTGTATTACAGAAACTTTCTAAGACAACTTCACACATTCAAAGTCGCACTCAAGAGTCATCAAGATCACTCTTCATGCATTAAAATACTCTATGTTGTATTTAAGAATACTCTCTAAATATCTTCGTGAATTTAAAGAATCTCTCCAAGACCACAATAATACGTTCCAAGATCACTTTAATTGTCATTTGTACTCTATAGGGTGACTTTACATAGGACTTCTACTATATAAAGTTCTTATATAGGACTTTTGGCTCTAGGACTTCTTCAAGCATCAATTAAACTCTCAAATGTAACGATGCTTTCATTCAATATGTAGTCAAGGGCAAGTTTTCAAGACATGTGTAAACTAAGACAGTTTACACATGTGTACCCTCAAACAACTTTAAGTATCATATCAAACGTAAACAAGTGCAACTTTATGTACTGATAAACTTACACTTCAAGTAAAAATTAATAAAAATAATTTTCCTTTATGTAGTAGTACAAGTTCACTAAAAAAAATTACTGTCAAAACTTGTTAATAACATCTCTTATGTCACAATATACCTCAGTTCTCTGTAACATATCTATCATTTCTTAGTTACGTAGCTACCATTAAGTAATAGATTTTTCTCTGGTCATATATATAAGTAAAGCAAGCGTCTACCAAAGACATATCTTGTAATGGACATTGTTTAAAAATATCTTTTAGCTCAATAACAATATTTAAAATAACTTTTTAGGACATTATATTATATCTCTCTGACATAACTTTCCATCAACTTAACACAAAGGAACACGTAACTGGCATAACTTAGCAAACTTATTTTACCTAACAAATCTTATTTAAAGAATCGTGTTATTCTCTCTGATTCATCATGTGTTCATTTATTTTCCCTAAGAACGCTTACAGATACACACCAGAACTTTAATATCGAATTCTCAGATACAAATGCTTACAATTACAATTATTCTCGCAAACTTAAAATTACATTCCCAAACTTATACAACTTAAGCAAATGCTTAGAGACTTGCACACGCACGCATTCTATCTGTTCAATAACTTACTAACGTTCTCAAACTTGTTCAAAAATGCATAATCTTAAACACATATAATTACACACTCTTACGCAAAATTTCACTACACATATAAACTCTTCCTTATATACGTAACATGTAGAAACTTACACACACAGATAATTACATTCACAAACTTGAATACAACTTACACAAATACTCATTTCATAATTGTACTCGCTCATATGTACTTTCTAAGCCTTTTACAATCTCAATAGTATATACAAATTCTTACAAACTTATGCAAATGTTTACAAATTACACTTACAAACATAAACACACTTACACACTTTTACAAAACTTAAACAAATTCTCAGTTCACTTGCTTACACAAACAACAACAGACTAATACACACACACACACACACACACACACACACACACACTCTTTGTTCATTAACTTATTCACTTTCACAAACCTCATTAAGTTCTCAAGTATACACAAACTCTCTCAAACTTGTACAAAATGCATAAACGTAGTCAAACATGTAAATACACTTATGTACTATCACATATCATATGTACTCTTAGATAAGCTACCACAGATATTTTGTGAAGTGGACGCTATACTAATTTCAGGACATTACATATAACGTATATCCATCTAATTTATCTTATCACAGTTTACAGGCATTACTATTTCTCTGTTCTGCTTCCAATCTCTCATATTCTCGGTAAACTGTTGATTAAGCCAGGTATATTTCGCGTTCTTTCTAGGTATACCTCGCGTTCATTCTAGGTATACCTCGCGTTCATTCTAGGTATACCTCGCGTTCTTTCTAGGTATACCTCGCGTTCATTCTAGGTATACCTCGCGTTCATTCTAGGTATACCTCGCGTTCATTCTAGGTATACCTCGCGTTCATTCTAGGTATACCTCGCGTTCATTCTAGGTATACCTCGCGTTCATTCTAGGTATACCTCGCGTTCTTTCTAGGTATACCTCGCGTTCTTTCTAGGTATACCTCGCGTTCTTTCTAGGTATACCTCGCGTTCTTTCTAGGTATACATCGCGTTCATTCTAGGTATACCTCGCGTTCATTCTAGGTATACCTCGCGTTCATTCTAGGTATACCTCGCGTTCATTCTAGGTATACCTCGCGTTCTTTCTAGGTATACCTCGCGTTCATTCTAGGTATACCTCGCGTTCATTCTAGGTATACCTCGCGTTCATTCTAGGTATACCTCGCGTTCATTCTAGGTATACCTCGCGTTCATTCTAGGTATACCTCGCGTTCATTCTAGGTATACCTCGCGTTCAGTATCTCGCGATCACTCTGCCATTTGTTTCCATCTAAAGCAATGTTTCCCCTTAAACTCCCTGCTATTTCTTATTTAATGGTGCCATTATAATCTGCCATAGTGTTGTGCAAAGTGCCATGGCAATTTTAAATGGTGGCACTAAACTGTAAGTTCCTATGGTAGAGTGATTCCTGCACTATGCCATAGTAAACTCCAGCTGTGGTGTAGAGAGGACATGGTGCCATGATGAGTTTACAAGGTGGAGGGAAGCCTCCATGGTGCCATGATGAGTTTACAATGTAGAGGGAAGCCTCCATGGTGCCATGATGAGTTTACAAGGTGGAAGGAAGCCTCCATGGTGCCATGATGAGTTTACAATGTAGAGGGAAACCTCCATGGTGCCATGGTAGAGGGCCATGTTCTCGGCACCAAGTGTGCCACACTTGGCACGCCCAAGCTCACGACGTAGACCACTCCGCCACGACATGGTTAAAAGCAATGCAACCCGAGAGTCAACCGAAACCTTTAGTGGGTCGGGAGAGAGACCTGAAGCTTCCACTGAAGCCCACTCAGTGACCAGTCCAGCAATGAGAAGGTCTGGTCGAGGAGGACTGGGCCGCGAGGACGCTAAGCCCCGAAACCATCTCAAGATTAGGTGTGGGTTCGACTCCTGATTTTTTTTTTCATTGCTACAGCACGCTAATGTGATTTCATTGTGCAATAATGATAATAATTATAATAATTATTATTATTATTAAACTAAGGACAACAAATACAATAAAAGTTCACCCAGACCCCTCTCTGAGCCACTCCAAAAAAATGTAGTGACGTCAAGGGCAGAAACGGAAAGAAAAGTTAATCAGCCAATTAGCCAAATTCTCTGATGCAAATAATCAGCTGATGAAGGCTTTTGTTTATGTTTATCAGCTGATGAAGGCTTTTGTTTATGTTTATCAGCTGATGAAGGCTTTTGTTTATGTTTATCAGCTGATGAAGGCTTTTGTTTATGTTTATCAGCTGATGAAGGCTTTTGTTTATGTTTATCAGCTGATGAAGGCTTTTGTTTATGTTTATCAGCTGATGAAGGCTTTTGTTTATGTTTATCAGCTGATGCAAGCTTTTGTTTATGTTTATCAGCTGATGAAGGTTTTTGTTTATGTCTATCAGCTGATGAAGGCTTTTGTTTATGTCTATCAGCTGATGAAGGCTTTTGTTTATGTTTATCAGCTGATGAAGGCTTTTGTTTATGTCTATCAGCTGATGAAGGCTTTTGTTTATGTCTATCAGCTGATGAAGGCTTTTGTTTATGTCTATCAGCTGATGAAGGCTTTGTTTATGTTTATCAGCTGATGAAGGCTTTTGTTTGTTTATAAACATAATTTCATAAGTATAAACTCATAATTAGTTTATGAGGACCAGTTGATAGTGAGTTTATTTAATGGTAAACAGCTGATACACAACTGATACTGATCATCTGATAAAGAATTATGACCAGGATATTAATAATCACCTGATGAATGAGTTCATTTATACTAATCAGCTGATATCAGGATTTGTTTACACTTATCAGCTGTTGCAGAACATGATTTTTCGTTTTGGGTTTCCAGCTTTTTTTTCCTCAAATTCCCGCGCAAACTAGTTCATTTTTGACTGAAATTGTAATACAAAAAAAAAATAAGTAGTTCAATAAATTTGACAGCTGTAGTTGAATCAAAACACGTGTTCACCAGTAGTGAACAAGTCAGAAGTAACTCGTTAACTACAGAACAAGTGTAGGTTAACGAAGAGGGGGGGGATAGGTTAACGCAGGGGGGGGGGGAGGAAATAGGTATACGTGGGGAAAAAATGGGTTATAACTGAGATAAACTTAGAAGCCTCGACGGAAACAAATGGATAAAAGGTTATAATGAAAATAACTATATGGAAAAAAGTTACTTTAGAGCTAAATTAGACCGAATTTAATATAATTGACAAATTGGATAACATAAAAGGCTTGAATAGTGTTTTAAATAATGCTAAAATATATTGTCTATAATATCATAAAAGCTGAAGATAAAAAAAAATCACATACCTGGAAAAATGGGTTAAAATATGACAAAAAGTTAATAAAAAAAATGAACAAAAGAATTAACTGGATACGAAATTGGACATGGACATCCCCCGGGCGTCGACTAATCCCCCGGGCGTCGACTAATCCCCCGGGCGTCGACTAATCCCCCGGGCGTCGACTAATCCCCCGGGCGTCGACTAATCCCCCGGGCGTCGACTAATCCCCCGAGCGTCGACTAATCCCCCGGGCGTCGACTAATCCCAGACAAGTCTCTGTCACCTGTGATGAAAATATTTATTAGATGATGCATTTCATTTTTGTGAGGAGCGGCCGTGTCTTACCACCAACAGCACGTGTGCCGCTTGTTATATTGTTACTGTAGTCTCTTGCTCTTAAGTCTAAGGTTGGTGCCCAACCACTTGGGCTGGACGGTAGGGCGACGGTCTCGCTTCATGCAGGTCGGCGTTCAATCCCCCGACCGTCCAAGTGTCTGGGGCACCATTCCTCCTCCCCATCCCATCCCAAATCCTAATCCTAACCTAATCCTAACCTAATCCTAACCTCCTTCCCAGTGCTATATAGTCGTCATGGCTTGGCGCTTTCCCCTTGATAACTTTCTTTCTTGTCATTTGTCTAATTTGATTTTTTTCCTACCATTTCTCTCATGTAAATCAATTTGTTTCTATAATTATATTAAAACATACATAAAGAGATAAATGTTAATTTCATTGATAACATTAATGGACTCTAATGGAGGGGAGCCGGTCAGCCGAGCGGACAGCACGCTGGACACGTAATCCTGTGGTCCCGGGTTCGATCCCAGGCGCCAGCGAGAAACGATGGGTAGAGTTTCTTTCACCCTATGCTTCTGTTACCTAGCAGTAAAATAGGTACCTGGGAGTTAGTCAACTGTCACAGGCTGCTTCCTGGGGGGTGGAGGCCTGGTCGAGGACCGGGCCGCGGGGACACTAAAGCCCCGAAATCAACTCAAGATAACCTCAAGAAGAAGATAACCTCAAGAAGAAGATAACCTCTTTGTTATCGTCTTAATGGCAGGTCAGGAAGCCAATGTAATATATAAATGATCATTGAGACGAACAAATCCACAAGGGCCGTGACGAGGATTCGAACTTACGTCTGAGAGCATCTCACGACGCTGCCTTAATCGTTAATCGTTGGGATGCTCTCGGACGCAGGTTCGAATCCTCGCACGGCCCTTGTGAATTTGTTCATTGATGCCTCAGGCTATAGTGATTTGTGTGTGTGTAAATTATCTTGATGAGTTTCTTCATCAAAACTAATGTCAACACCTCGGTGGAGGCTGTTTCGAACCCTCAGGTGGTGTAGACTGTTTCGAACCCTCAGGTGGTGTAAACTGTTTCGAACCCTCAGGCGGTGTAGACTGTTTCGAACCCTCAGGTGGTGTAAACTGTTTCGAACCCTCAGGTGGTGTAAACTGTTTCGAACCCTCAGGTGGTGTAAACAGTTTCGAACCCTCAGGTGGTGTAAACTGTTTCGAACCCTCAGGTGGTGTAAACTGTTTCGAACCCTCAGGTGGTGTAAACTGTTTCGAACCCTCAGGTGGTGTAAACTGTTTCGAACCCTCAGGTGGTGTAAACTGTTTCGAACCCTCAGGTGGTGTAGACTAACATCCAGATGGACCTGTCAAGTTGTGGTGGCCCACACAGTGTCGTCCCGGGGACAGGTAGACTGGCAGGGTGTGTGCCACTTTGGAAAGAACGATAATGAGAATGTCATCCCGACTGGAGACGCAATAGAAACCATTACATCTCATTATAGCATCTCCATCTTCTGAAAATACATCTTAAATGCTTTCATATCAAGTTTGTATCTCAACTGTCCAACCACTTCGACTGGACGGTAGAGCGGCGGCCTCACTTCATGCAGGTCGGCGTTCAATCCCAACCAAGTGATTGGGCACCATTCCTTCCTCCCGTCCCATCCCAAATCCTTATCCTGACCCCTTCCCAGTGCTATATAGTCGTAACGGCTTGGTGCTTTCCCCCTAATAGTTCCCTTCCCCCTTCTTAAATACCAAACTACCCATATTCTTAAAGACATTTACAAATGTACACCAGGAGACCAACCATGGTTTGGGTACTAGTGTAGAACTCCTGACAATGTAAAGCCAAGACCCAGACCAACCTTCCGGAACAGGGAATGTTCATTTTAAATATACGAAACAAGGGGCAAACACAGACTATTTAGAGGTTTCTCGAGCAGTTAAATGTTACCAGGTGGAATCAGCCTGTTGGACCAAGCTCTCACAAGTCAAGCCTGGCCTCGGGCCGGGCTTGAGGAGTAGATGAACTCCCAGAACCCCATCAACCAGGTATCAACCAGGTATCAAGATCTATCATTGATGACTCCTAACAATCTCTGAACAGACCTGATGCACCGAGGCATCAATCTGTTCTCCATCAGTTCTATGGAGAACACTGAACTTCGTCGTTCAATCCAGATAGCTGTCTATCGGAGCTCCCTAACTTGGTCTACTCCCGTCTATCTTTCTGTTCATCACAAAAGATAAAGTTAGAAACATCTACTTGAGACGAATGTTTACAAGACCCCACGATCAAGACTGCGTCTTCACTCTGAAAGGATATTCACTTTCACCTGCAGCCTCTCTCCTCTAGTCCTCTCCCAAGCAAACCTGGGGCCAGATTCACGAAGCAGTTACGGTAGCACTTACGAGGAGCAAATTCACGAAGCAGTTACGCAAGTACTTACTAATGTGTACATCTTTCCTCAATCTTTGGTGACTTTGATTACATTTATTAAACAGTTTACAAGCATGAAAACTTGCCAATCAACTGTTGCTATTGTTATAAACAGCCTCCTGGTGCTTCAGAGCTCATTAACTGTTTGATTATTGTAAACAAAGCCGCCAAAGATAGAGAAAAGATGTACAGGTTCGTAAGTGCTTGGGTATCTGCTTCGTGAATCTGGTCCTCGTAAGTGCTTGCGCAACAGCTTCGTGAATCTGGTCCTCGTAAGTGCTTGCGCAACAGCTTCGTGAATCTGGCACGTGGCTGGTAGCTCTCCACAAAATAAAAGCAAGATATCAGTAGAAACATATGCGCCAAAATCCTTATTTTCAGTCATTAGAAAGAAGATATCTGACAAGATCCCATTCGAGACACCAGAAAAATGATTAAAACTACTAAGTAGGAAGTATTTTCATTTCAGAATTGAGATAATCAGATCTGATGCAACAGTTGGCAGCAAATTGCACCAAGACTGTTGAGTGTGCAATGCATACCTGTGATCCGTCTGGGTGTTGCTGGTGACTTAGATAACGTCTGACACGAAGGAAAAGATGATCAAGAGACTTGGAGTCGCAGGGAACGTCTTCACTAACTCCCTGGAACCGACTTAACTAATCTTCCAGACTGTAGCTCACAATCATTCCTTCCCCAAACTTGCAAGAGTGTTCACTATTGCAGTGTGATCTCACAATTCATGCAAATAATTGTTCACTGACTTTTCTAGAAACAAAAATGAAGATTTCACATCAATGAAACTTCAAGAATCGTCACCATTCTCCACAATGATGTGGTATTTCACAGACCTTGGAGATCAATGACTTTGAAGAGTATGATGAAGGTTAAAAGCACATTAAACAGCTCAAAAGATGAATAAAGAAGCCTTCAAGGGACAAACTCTCTCCCAGTTTTTCTTTCTTGAAAACCTTAATTTTCATCGTTGCCCCCAAGGAAAAGACAATTACTGGCTAATCTCCCGAAGACGCCAAGAATATGTTCCTTTCATAACACTAGACAAGAAGGCACTGATACACACCAGTTTCAGCCTTAGTGGAAATATAAGAATATTTCTCCTTTTCAAGACATTGTGAAATATTCTGAAGGCAATTGAGCTACTTAACTACCATGTCTATGGACGATGGTGACCAATTAGGCACTCAGGGCTGTTACTGTCTTCAGTTCCAAGTCTTGACCTGTAATTGAGCACTAGACCAGTAATTAAGGATTGCTGTACACAGTTTTACTAAGAGAAAATTCAAGATATCTTTTGAGCAGCAGAGTTAATGTGCTTAATCCGATATCGTACTGGTAGACAGACAGTACCATACTGACAGACAGTACCATACTGACAGACAGTACCATACTGACAGACAATACTGTACTGACAGACAATATTGTACTGACAGACAATACTGTACTGACAGACAATACTGTACTGACAGACAATACTGTACTGACAGAGCATACCACACTGACAGACGGTTTCGCTTCATGCAGGTCGGCGTTCAATCCCCGACCGTCCACAAATGGTTGGGCACCATTCCTTTTCCCCGGCCATTCCATCCCAAATCCTTATCATGACCCCTTCCCAATGCTATATAGCCGTAATGGCGTGTCTCTTACCTCTGATAATCCCCTCCCTGCCCCACAGGGTTCGCCAAGCGTTTAATCCGGTTTCCTTTTATTTCTTGAATTTATTCTACGAACACGCAAATAACTAATCAATTATTACGTGACATCTGTAATTACAGGAATAAAGTTGAATTTAAACTGTATATTTAATTAATTACAACGAAAACAAAAATGAGAAAAAATCGTGAGTGATTGACTTCGATGTATTAGTGTCTTTGTTTACATTGAGCGTTCGTGAACGGAGTCGTAATCCGGATCATTTAAGTGAGTTATTTAGACTCATTTATTTAGAGTCAACAGATGTTGTGTTGGGCTTTTAAGACGGGCTCTTGTGTGGGTGTATATCTGCTCTTGTGTGGGTGTATATCTGCTCTTGTGTGAGTGTATATCTGCTCTTGTGTGGGTGTATATCTGCTCTTGTGTGGGTGTATATCTGCTCTTGTGTGGGTGTATATCTGCTCTTGTGTGGTGTATATCTGCTCTTGTGTGGGTGTATATCTGCTCTTGTGTGGGGTGTATATCTGCTCTTGTGTGAGTGTATATCTGCTCTTGTGTGGGTGTATATCTGCTCTTGTGTGAGTGTATATCTGCTCTTGTGTGGGTGTATATCTGCTCTTGTGTGAGTGTATATCTGCTCTTGTGTGGGTGTATATCTGCTCTTGTGTGAGTGTATATCTGCTCTTGTGTGGGTGTATATCTGCTCTTGTGTGAGTGTATATCTGCTCTTGTGTGGGTGTATATCTGCTCTTGTGTGGGTGTATATCTGCTCTTGTGTGGGTGTTTATCTGCTCTTGTGTGGGTGTATATCTGCTCTTGTGTGAGTGTATATCTGCTCTTGTGTGGGTGTATATCTGCTCTTGTGTGGGTGTATATCTGCTCTTGTGTGGGTGTATATCTGCTCTTGTGTGGGTGTATATCTGCTCTTGTGTGGGTGTATATCTGCTCTTGTGTGGGTGTATATCTGCTCTTGTGTGAGTGTATATCTGCTCTTGTGTGAGTGTATATCTGCTCTTGTGTGGGTGTATATCTGCTCTTCTGTGGGTGTATATCTGCTCTTGTGTGGTGTATATCTGCTCTTGTGTGGGTGTATATCTGCTCTTGTGTGAGTGTATATCTGCTCTTGTGTGGGTGTATATCTGCTCTTCTGTGGGTGTATATCTGCTCTTGTGTGGTGTATATCTGCTCTTGTGTGGGTGTATATCTGGTCTTGTGTGGTGTATATCTGCTCTTGTGTGGGTGTATATCTGCTCTTGTGTGGTGTATATCTCCTCTTTTGTGGTGTATATCTGCTCTTGTGTGGTGTATATCTGCTCTTGTGTGGTGTATATCTGCTCTTGTGTGGTGTATATCTGCTCTTGTGTGGTGTATATCTGCTCTTGTGTGGTGTATATCTGCTCTTGTGTGGGTGTATATCTGCTCTTGTGTGGTGTATATCTGCTCTTGTGTGGTGTATATCTGCTCTTGTGTGGGTGTATATCTGCTCTTGTGTGAGTGTATATCTGCTCTTGTGTGGGTGTATATCTGCTCTTGTGTGGGTGTATATCTGCTCTTGTGTGGTGTATATCTGCTCTTGTGTGGTGTATATCTGCTCTTGTGTGGGTGTATATCTGCTCTTGTGTGGTGTATATCTGCTCTTGTGTGAGTGTATATCTGCTCTTGTGTGAGTGTATATCTGCTCTTGTGTGGGTGTATATCTCCTCTTCTGTGGGTGTATATCTGCTCTTGTGTGGTGTATATCTGCTCTTGTGTGGGTGTATATCTGCTCTTGTGTGGTGTATATCTGCTCTTGTGTGGTGTATATCTGCTCTTGTGTGGGTGTATATCTGCTCTTGTGTGGTGTATATCTGCTCTTGATATACAGATGGTCCTGCCTGCCTGCCATGGAGGCAGTCAGGACCGGAGTGCAATATTCTCTAGGTGAATACAAGTAAGTGAATACAACTAGGTGAATACATACACACACACACACACACACACACACACACACTGACCTGGTCGCCACCACCGCCCCCCCCCACTCCCCCCGCATCATCCTTACACATACTCTCCTCCTCTCTCTCTCCCCCACCCCGCTCTACCCTTCTGACGAATCCTATCACGGCACAACTAGGAACAGGGTCAAGCATGGCAGCCAGAGGCAACAGGGGAACAGGGAAAAGTTCAGGTTATCTTGAGATGATTTCGGGGCTTTTTAGTGTCCCCGCAGCCAGGTCCTCGACCAGGCCTCCACCCCCAGGAAGCAGCCCATGACAGCTAACTAACTCCCAGGTACCTATTTTACTGCTAGGTAACAGGGGCATAGGGTGAAAGAAACTCTGCCCATTGTTTCTCGCCGGCGCCTGGGATCGAACCCAGGACCACAGGATCACAAGTCCAGCGTGCTGTCCGCTCGGCCGACCGGCTCCCAGGTGACGAAATGAAGGAAATGTTCGCCCGGTTTCTGGAGGACATCAAGAGTGCGATGCAGGAAAAGAAGAACGAAATAAGCAACCTAAAAAGAGAGCTGACAGTAGCAAAGGGGGAGATTAGAGCCCTCAAAGAGAACAGTATCGATGCTGAGACTCAGATAACCACCCAGGGAGAAGGTGGTAATAGTACTTTGGAAGAGAATGCCACATTAAAAGCAACATTTGCAGAAATTCTAAAAAAACAACTCTGAAGTAATGTCTGCAGTGATGGAGGTAGCCATGAAAGCAGCCACCTCACAGGAAGCGGCATGCTCCACTAGCCAGCTGCTGGAAAGGAAAAGATCAGTGGTAGCTGTGGGTATTAAAGAGCAGGAAGGCTCCAATAGGAAAGAGTGGAATGATAAGGACAAAGTGGCAGTGAAGGAAATACTGAAGGCACTAGACATGGAAGGGGCTGAGCATAGCATTGAGAAGGTTTTCAGGTTAGGCTGGTACAAAAAAGACCGAGACCGTGTGTTAAAGATAGTGTTTGCAGACGAGAACACAAAGGACACGATTCTAACAAAGAAAAGCCACCTGCAACATGTGGAAGAATTCAAAAAAGTATTCCTCCAGAGGGACATGACGAGGGAGGAGAGGGCCATGGCGGCAGAAGCACGGAAGAAGCGCAGGGCGAGAGGGGAAAACCAGGAAACCACATGTCCCAACACATCACCCCCAGAGGCGAGGGGGGAACCCACAACCAGCTACCCAGTAACACCAGGGAGGAGCGCAACCCCACCACCCTCCTCTGCATAGAAAACCCCCCTTTAATTCCTGTCTTCCCGCCCCGTTCACCCCATACCCTCCCTGTCCTTCCCCCTTCACTTGAAAGTGAAGGGGTAGTGAAACTTAGAACAGGCGAGGACAGGTATACAGAGAATGACAAAGAGGTGTGTGATGAACTCAACAGGAGGTTCCAAGAGGTCTTCACAATAGAACAAGGTGAGGTCACTGTGCTAGGAGAAAGGGAAGTAAACCAGGCGGCCTTGGAAGAGTTCGAAATTACGAGAGAGGAGTTCAAGAGACACCTGCTGGATCTGGATGTTAGAAAGGCTGTTGGTCCAGATGGGATCTCACCATGGATACCGAAAGAGTGTGCAGAGGCACTTTGCTTGCCACTCTCCATAGTGTATAGTAAGTCACTGGAGACGGGAGACCTACCAGAAATATGGAAGACGGCGAATGTGGTCCCAATATACAAAAAGGGCGACAGGCAAGAAGCACTGAACTACAGGCCAGTGTCCTTGACTTGTATACCATGCAAGGTGATGGAGAAGATCGTGAGAAAAAACCTGGTAGCACATCTGGAGAGAAGGGACTTCGTGACAAATCGCCAACATGGGTTCAGGGAGGGTAAATCTTGCCTGACTGGCTTAATAGAATTCTACGACCAGGTGACACAGATTAAGCAAGAAAGACTGGGCGGACTGCATTTTCTTGGATTGTCGGAAAGCCTTTGACATAGTACCGCATAAGAGGCTGGTACATAAGCTGGAGAGACAGGCAGGTGTAGCTGGTAAGGTGCTCCAGTGGATAAGGAAGTACCTAAGCAATAGGACGCAGAGAGTTACGGTGAGGGTGAGACCTCCGATTGGCGTGAAGTCACCAGTGGAGTCCCACAGGGCTTTGTACTCGGTCCTATCTTGTTTCTGATATATGTAAATGATCTCCCGGAGGGTATAGATTCATTTCTCTCAATGTTTGCAGACGATGCCAAAATTATGAGAAGGATTAAGACAGAAGAAGACTGTTTGAGGCTTCAAGAAGACCTGGATAAACTGAAGGAATGGTCGAACAAGTGGTTGTTAGAGTTTAACCCAACCAAATGTAATGTAATTAAGATAGGTGTAGGGAGCAGGAGGCCAAATACAAGGTATCATCTGGGAGAGGAAATTCTTCAGGAGTCAGAGAAAGAAAAAGACTTGGGAGTTGAAATCACGCCAGACCTGTCTCCTGCAGCCCATATCAAGAAGATAACATCAGCGACATATGCCAGGCTGGCCAACATACGAACGGCATTCAGAAACTTGTGTAAAGAATCATTCAGAACTTTGTATACCACATATGTCAGGCCTATCCTGGAGTATGCAGCCCCAGCATGGAGTCCATATCTAGTCAAGGATAAGACTAAACTGGAAAAGGTTCAAAGGTTTGCCACCAGACTAGTACCCGAGCTGAGAGGTATGAGCTACGAGGAAAGACTACGGGAATTATACCTCACTTCATTGGAAGACAGAAGAGTTAGGGGGGACATGATCACCACATTCAAGATTCTCAAGGGAATTGATAGGGTAGATAAAGACAGACTATTTAACACAAGGGGAACACGCACTAGGGGACACAGGTGGAAACTGAGCGCTCAAATGAGCCACAGAGATATTAGAAAGAACTTTTTTAGTGTCAGAGTGGTTGACAAATGGAATGCACTAGGCAGTGATGTGGTGGAGGCTGACTCCATACACAGTTTCAAGTGTAGATATGATAGAACCCAATAGGCTCAGGAACCTGTACACCTGTTAATTGACGGTTGAGAGGCGGGACCAAAGAGCCAGAGCTCAACCCCCGCAAACACAACTAGGTGAGTACACACACACACGCACATACACACACACACATACACACACACACACACACACACACACACACACACACACACACACACACACACACACATGCACACACACACACACACGCACACACACACACACACGCACACACACACACACACACACACACACACACACACACACACACACACACACACGCACACACACACACACACACACGCACACACACACACACACACACACGCACATACACACACACACACACACACACACACACACACACGCACACACACACACACACACACGCACACACACACACACACACACACACACACACACACACACACACACACACACACACACACGTGAGCGGAAGCAATTAGCATTAACAATCGCCTAATTTCTTTCAGAGTCTAATTACCTGTATCAGCCCTTGTCTGTGGCTGTTGTCGCTGCCACATACACGTGAGCCCAAACGTTACGACGCTCCCGACATGATAAGTGAGGCTAGGATAGGTAGGACTAGAATACTAGCTGCTAGGAGAGGCAAGGATAGATACGACTAGGATAGGCGTGGTCAAGATCAACTTATCCGAACGCTTAATACGTCTTAATCTGGATGTTGTTCACACCAGCGTACAGATTACGGTGGTTTAGTGGCATTCATGCATCTTAACTTACGGTGGGGTCGTGCAGGCACGGAGGGTCGTGCCCCTGTGACACGGTGGGGTCGTGCAGGCACGGAGGGTCGTAGACCTG